>NC_132892.1:14795739-15099668 GCF_030463535.1 Salminus brasiliensis
TTTTTTCTTTTTTGTCATACAGTTTCGCAGGATCCCATTACCGACTCCCTCTATGAAGGTGGACAATCAAGGGTGTAGGGTCTGACTGTTGGTAAACAGCTGTGATACTGGTAAGTGATTATTCAGTACATATACTAACTTTTTTTTTCTTTTTTGTTGTACAGTTTCGCAGGATCCCGTGACCGACTCCCTCTATGAAGGTGGACAATCAAGGGTCTAGGGTCTGACTGTTGGTAAACAGCTGTGATACTGGTAAGTGATTATTCAGTACATATACTGACTTTTTTTTCTTTTTTGTCATACAGTTTCCCAGGATTCCATTACTGACTCCCTCTCTGAAGGTGGACTATCAAGGGTCTAGGGTCTGAGTGTTCGTAAACAGCTGTGATACAGGTAAGTGATCATTTAGTATATGTATTGACTTTTTTTTTTCTTTTGTCGTACAGTTTCGCAGGATCCCATTACCGACTCCCTCTATGAAGGTGGACAATCAAGGGTCTAGGTTCTGACTGTTGGTAAACAGCTGTGATACTGGTAAGTGTTTATTCAGTACATATACTGACTTTATTTTCTATTTTGTCGTACAGTTTCGCAGGATCCTGTTACCAACTCCCTCTCTGAAGGTGGACTATCAAGGGTCTAGAGTCTGAGTGTTCGTGAACAGCTGTGATACAGGTAAGTGATCATTCAGTACATGTATTGACTTTTTTTTTTCTGTTTTGTCGTACAATTTCGCAGGATCCCATTACCGACTCCCTTTATGAAGGTGGACAATCAAGGGTCTAGGGTCTAACTTTTGGTAAACAGCTGTGATACTGGTAAGTGATTATTCAGTACATATACTGACTTTTTTTTCTTTTTTCTTGTACAGTTTCGCAGGATCCTGTTACCGACTCCCTCTATGAAGGTGGACAATCAAGGGTCTAGGGTCTGACTGTTGGTAAACAGCTGTGATTCTGGTAAGTGATTATTCAGTACATATACTGACTTTTTTTTCTTTTTTGTCGTACGGTTTCCCAGGATTCCATTACTGACTCCGTCTCTGAAGGTGGACTATCAAGGGTCTAGGGTCTGACTGTTCGTAAACAGCTGTGATACTGGTAAGTGATCATTCAGTACATGTATTGACTTTTTTTTTCTTTTGTCGTACAGTTTCGCAGGATCCCATTACCGACTCCCTCTATGAAGGTGGACAATCAAGGGTCTAGGGTCTAACTGTTGGTAAACAGCTGTGATACTGGTAAGTGATTATTCAGTACATATACTGACTTTTTTTTCTTTTTTCTTGTACAGTTTCGCAGGATCCTGTTACCGACTCCCTCTCTGAAGGTGGACTATCAAGGGTCTAGGGTCTGAGTTTTCGTGAACAGCTGTGATACAGGTAAGTGATCATTCAGTACATGTATTGACTTTTTTTTTCTTTTTTGTCGTACAGTTTCGCAGGATCCCATTACCGACTCCCTTTATGAAGGTGGACAATCAAGGGTGTAGGGTCTAACTTTTGGTAAACAGCTGTGATACTGGTAAGTGATTATTCAGTACATATACTAACTTTTTTTTTCTTTTTTGTTGTACAGTTTCGCAGGATCCCGTGACCGACTCCCTCTATGAAGGTGGACAATCAAGGGTCTAGGGTCTGACTGTTGGTAAACAGCTGTGATACTGGTAAGTGATTATTCAGTACATATACTGACTTTTTTTTTCTTTTTTGTCGTACAGTTTCCCAGGATTCCATTACTGACTCCCTCTCTGAAGGTGGACTATCAAGGGTCTCGGGTCTGAGTGTTCGTAAACAGCTGTGATACAGGTAAGTGATCATTCAGTATATGTATTGACTTTTTTTTTTTCTTTTGTCGTACAGTTTCGCAGGATCCCATTACCAACTCCCTCTATGAAGGTGGACAATCAAGGGTCTAGGGTCTGACTGTTCGTAAACAGCTGTGATACTGGTAAGTGATCATTCAGTACATGTATTGACTTTTTTTTTCTTTTGTCGTACAGTTTCGCAGGATCCCATTACCGACTCCCTCTATGAAGGTGGACAATCAAGGGTCTAGGGTCTAACTGTTGGTAAACAGCTGTGATACTGGTAAGTGATTATTCAGTACATATACTGACTTTTTTTTCTTTTTTCTTGTACAGTTTCGCAGGATCCTGTTACCGACTCCCTCTCTGAAGGTGGACTATCAAGGGTCTAGGGTCTGAGTTTTCGTGAACAGCTGTGATACAGGTAAGTGATCATTCAGTACATGTATTGACTTTTTTTTTCTTTTTTGTCGTACAGTTTCGCAGGATCCCATTACCGACTCCCTTTATGAAGGTGGACAATCAAGGGTGTAGGGTCTAACTTTTGGTAAACAGCTGTGATACTGGTAAGTGATTATTCAGTACATATACTAACTTTTTTTTTCTTTTTTGTTGTACAGTTTCGCAGGATCCCGTGACCGACTCCCTCTATGAAGGTGGACAATCAAGGGTCTAGGGTCTGACTGTTGGTAAACAGCTGTGATACTGGTAAGTGATTATTCAGTACATATACTGACTTTTTTTTTCTTTTTTGTCGTACAGTTTCCCAGGATTCCATTACTGACTCCCTCTCTGAAGGTGGACTATCAAGGGTCTCGGGTCTGAGTGTTCGTAAACAGCTGTGATACAGGTAAGTGATCATTCAGTATATGTATTGACTTTTTTTTTTTCTTTTGTCGTACAGTTTCGCAGGATCCCATTACCAACTCCCTCTATGAAGGTGGACAATCAAGGGTCTAGGGTCTGACTGTTGGTAAACAGCTGTGATACTGGTAAGTGATTATTCAGTACATATACTGACTTTTTTTTTCTTTTTTCTTGTACACTTTCGCAGGACCCTGTTACCGACTCCCTCTCTGAAGGTGCACTATCAAGGGTCTAGGGTCTGACTGTTCGTAAACAGCTTTGATACAAGTAAGTGATCATTCAGTTTCTATAGACGTATTGACTTTTTTTCTTTCTTGTCATACAATTTCCCAGGATCCCATTTCGGACTCCCCCTCTGAAGGTGGACTATCAAGGGTCTCGGGTCTGAGTGTTCGTAAACAGCTGTGATACAGGTAAGTGATCATTCAGTATATGTATTGACTTTTTTTTTTTCTTTTGTCGTACAGTTTCGCAGGATCCCATTACCGACTCCCTCTATGAAGGTGGACAATCAAGGGTCTAGGGTCTGACTGTTGGTAAACAGCTGTGATACTGGTAAGTGATTATTCAGTACATATACTGACTTTTTTTTTCTTTTTTCTTGTACACTTTCGCAGGACCCTGTTACCGACTCCCTCTCTGAAGGTGCACTATCAAGGGTCTAGGGTCTGACTGTTCGTAAACAGCTTTGATACAAGTAAGTGATCATTCAGTTTCTATACACGTTCTGACTTTTTTCTTTTTTGTCGTACAGTTTCCCAGGATTCCATTACCGACTCCCTCTCTGAAGGTGGACTATCAAGGGTCTAGGGTCTGACTGTTTGTAAAGAGCTGTGATACTGGTAAGTGATTATTCAGTATATATACTGACTTTTTTTTCTTTTTTGATGTACAGTTTTGCAGGATCCTGTTACCGACTCCCTCTCTGAAGGTGGACAATCAAGGGTCTAGGGTCTGACTGTTGGTAAACAGCTGTGATACAGGTAAGTGATCATTCAGTACATGTATTGACTTTTTTTTTCTTTTGTCGTACAGTTTCGCAGGATCCCATTACCGACTCCCTCTATGAAGGTGGACAATCAAGGGTCTAGGGTCTGACTGTTGGTAAACAGCTGTGATACTGGTAAGTGATTATTCAGTATATATACTAACTTTTTTTTCTTTTTTGTTGTACAGTTTCGCAGGATCCTGTTGCCGACTCACTCTATGAAGGTGGACAATCAAGGGTCTAGGGTCTGACTGTTGGTAAACAGCTGTGATACTGGTAAGTGATTATTCAGTACATATACTGACTTTTTTTTCTTTTTTGTCGTACAGTTTCCCAGGATTCCATTACTGACTCCCTCTCTGAAGGTGGACTATCAAGGGTCTAGGGTCTGAGTGTTCGTAAACAGCTGTGATACAGGTAAGTGATCATTCAGTACATGTATTGACTTTTTTTTTTTTCTTTTGTCGTACAGTTTCGCAGGATCCCATTACCGACTCCCTCTATGAAGGTGGACAATCAAGGGTCTAGGGTCTGACTGTTGGTAAACAGCTGTGATACTGGTAAGTGATTATTTAGTACATATACTGACTTTTTTTTCTTTTTTGTCATACAGTTTCCCAGGATTCTATTACCGACTCCCTCTCTGAAGGTGGACTATCAAGGGTCTAGGGTCTGACTGTTCGTGAACAGCTGTGATACAGGTAAGTGATCATTCAGTTTCTATACACGTATTGACTTTTTTTTTCTTTTTTGTCGTACAGTTTCCCAGGATCCCGTGAAGGTTGAAACGACTAACAAGGATTTCTCCATCTGCATCTCCATTCTCTACTATGACTGGCTGGCAGGTATTCTGTCCATCTTGAACTGTGTGAGTCTGACTGTTCGTAATAGCTTTGATACAGGTAAGTGATCATTCAGTTTCTATACATGTATTGACTTTTTTTTCTTTTTTGTCGTACAGTTTCCTAGGATCCCGTGACCGACTCCCTCTCTGAAGGTGGAAATGACTAACAAGAGTCTATCCATTTTCTTCTCACTTCACAACTCTATATAGGTAAATACAGCTATATTCTGTCCATCTTCAGCTGTGTGAGGCTGAATGTTCGTAAACAGCTGTTATATAGATAAGTGATTAATCAGTTTCTATACATGCATTGAGTTTTTTTTTTTTCTTTATTGTCGTACAGTTTCCCAGGATTCCATTACCGACTCCCTCTCTGAAGGTGGACTATCAAGGGTCTAGGGTCTGACTGTTGGTAAAGAGCTGTGATACTGGTAAGTGATTATTCAGTATATATACTGAATTTTTTTTCTTTTTTCTTGTACAGTTTTGCAGGATCCTGTTATCGACTCCCTCTCTGAAGGTGGACTATCAAGGGTCTAGGGTCTGACTGTTGGTAAACAGCTGTGATACAGGTAAGTGATCATTCAATAAATGTATTGACTTTTTTTTCTTTTGTCGTACAGTTTCGCAGGATCCCATTACCGACTCCCTCTATGAAGGTGGACAATCAAGGGTCTAGGGTCTGACTGTTGGTAAACAGCTGTGATACTGGTAAGTGATTATTCAGTACATATACTGACTTTTTTTTCTTTTTTCTTGTACACTTTCGCAGGACCCTGTTACCGACTCCCTCTCTGAAGGTGCACTATCAAGGGTCTAGGGTCTGACTGTTCGTAAACAGCTTTGATACAAGTAAGTGATTATTCAGTTTCTATACACGTATTGACTTTTTTTCTTTCTTGTCATACAATTTCCCAGGATCCCATTTCGGACTCCCCCTCTGAAGGTGGACTATCAAGGGTCTAGGGTCTGAGTGTTCGTGAACAGCTGTGATACAGGTAAGTGATCATTCAGTACATGTATTGACTTTTTTTTTTTCTTTTTTGTCGTACAGTTTCGCAGGATCCCATTACCGACTCCCTCTATGAAGGTGGAAAATCAAGGGTCTAGGGTCTGACTGTTGGTAAACAGCTGTGATACTGGTAAGTGATTATTCAGTACATATACTAACTTTTTTTTTCTTTTTTGTTGTACAGTTTCGCAGGATCCCGTGACCGACTCCCTCTATGAAGGTGGACAATCAAGGGTCTAGGGTCTGACTGTTGGTAAACAGCTGTGATACTGGTAAGTGATTATTCAGTACATATACTGACTTTATTTTCTTTTTTGTTGTACAGTTTCGCAGGATCCTGTTACCGACTCCCTCTCTGAAGGTGGACTATCAAGGGTCTAGGGTCTGAGTGTTCGTGAACAGCTGTGATAGAGGTAAGTGATCATTCAGTACATGTATTGACTTTGTTTTTTCATTTTTGTCGTACAGTTTCGCAGGATCCCATTACCGACTCCCTTTATGAAGGTGGACAATCAAGGGTGTAGGGTCTAACTTTTGGTAAACAGCTGTGATACTGGTAAGTGATTATTCAGTACATATACTAACTTTTTTTTTCTTTTTTGTTGTACAGTTTCGCAGGATCCCGTGACCGACTCCCTCTATGAAGGTGGACAATCAAGGGTCTAGGGTCTGACTGTTGGTAAACAGCTGTGATACTGGTAAGTGATTATTCAGTACATATACTGACTTTATTTTCTTTTTTGTTGTACAGTTTCGCAGGATCCTGTTACCGACTCCCTCTCTGAAGGTGGACTATCAAGGGTCTAGGGTCTGAGTGTTCGTGAACAGCTGTGATAGAGGTAAGTGATCATTCAGTACATGTATTGACTTTTTTTTCTTTTTTCTTGTACTGTTTCGCAGGATCCTGTTACCGACTCCCTCTCTGAAGGTGGACTATCAAGGGTCTAGGGTCTGAGTGTTCGTGAACAGCTGTGATACAGGTAAGTGATCATTCAGTACATGTATTGACTTTTTTTTTTTCTTTTTCGTCATACAGTTTCGCAGGATCCCATTACCGACTCCCTCTATGAAGGTGGACAATCAAGGGTGTAGGGTCTGACTGTTGGTAAACAGCTGTGATACTGGTAAGTGATTATTCAGTACATATACTAACTTTTTTTTTCTTTTTTGTTGTACAGTTTCGCAGGATCCCGTGACCGACTCCCTCTATGAAGGTGGACAATCAAGGGTCTAGGGTCTGACTGTTGGTAAACAGCTGTGATACTGGTAAGTGATTATTCAGTACATATACTGACTTTTTTTTCTTTTTTGTCATACAGTTTCCCAGGATTCCATTACTGACTCCCTCTCTGAAGGTGGACTATCAAGGGTCTAGGGTCTGAGTGTTCGTAAACAGCTGTGATACAGGTAAGTGATCATTCAGTATATGTATTGACTTTTTTTTTTCTTTTGTCGTACAGTTTCGCAGGATCCCATTACCGACTCCCTCTATGAAGGTGGACAATCAAGGGTCTAGGGTCTGACTGTTGGTAAACAGCTGTGATACTAGTAAGTGATTATTTAGTACATATACTAACTTTTTTTTTCTTTTTTGTTGTACAGTTTCGCAGGATCCCGTGACCGACTCCTTCTATGAAGGGGGACAATCAAGGGTCTAGGGTCTGACTGTTGGTAAACAGCTGTGATACTGGTAAGTGATTATTCAGTACATATACTGACTTTATTTTCTATTTTGTCGTACAGTTTCGCAGGATCCTGTTACCAACTCCCTCTCTGAAGGTGGACTATCAAGGGTCTAGGGTCTGACTGTTCGTAAACAGCTGTGATACTGGTAAGTGATCATTCAGTACATGTATTGACTTTTTTTTTCTTTTTTGTCGTACAGTTTCCCAGGATCCCGTGACCGACTCCCTCTCTGAAGGTGGAAACAACTAACAAGGATTTTTCCATCTGCATCTCCATTCTCTACTATGACTGGCTGGCTGGTATTCTGTCCATCTTCAACTGTGTGAGGCTGACTGTTCGTAAATAGCTGTGATACTGGTAAGTGATTATTCAGTTTCTATACATGTATTGACTTTTTTTTTTCTTTTTTGTCATACAATTTCCCAGGATCCCGTGACCGACTCCCTCTCTGAAGGTGGACTATCAAGGGTCTAGGGTCTGACTGTTCGTAAATAGCTGTGATACTGGTAAGTGATTATTCAGTTTCTACACACGTATTGACTTTTTTTTTTTTTTCTTTTTTGTCGTACAGTTTCCCAGGATCCCGTGAAGGTTGAAAAGACTAACAAGGATTTTTCCATCTGCATCTCCATTCTCTACTATGACTGGCTGGCATGTATTCTGTCCATCTTGAACTGTGTGAGTCTGACTGTTCGTAATAGCTTTGATACAGGTAAGTGATCATTCAGTTTCTATACATGTGTTGACTTTTTTTATTTTTTGTTATACAGTTTCCCAGGATCCCGTGACCGAATCCCTCACTGAAGGTGGAAACGAATAACAAGGATTTTTCCATCTGCATCTCCATTCTCTACTATGACTGGCTGGCTGGCTGGTATTCTGTCCATCTTGAAATGTGTGAGTCTGACTGTTCGTAATAGCTTTGATACAGGTAAGTGATCATTCAGTTTCTATACATGTATTGACTTTTTTTTCTTTTTTGTCGTACAGTTTCCTAGGATCCCGTGACCGACTCCCTCTCTGAAGGTGGAAATGACTAACAAGAGTCTATCCATTTTCTTCTCACTTCACAACTCTATATAGGTAAATACAGCTATATTCTGTCCATCTTCAGCTGTGTGAGGCTGAATGTTCGTAAACAGCTGTTATATAGATAAGTGATTAATCAGTTTCTATACATGCATTGAGTTTTTTTTTTTTCTTTATTGTCGTACAGTTTCCCAGGATCCCGTGACCGACTCCCTCTCTGAAGGTGGAAACGACTAACAAGGATTTTTCCATCTGCATCTCCATTCTCTACTATGACTGGCTGGCTGGTATTCTGTCCATCTTCAACTGTGTGAGGCTGACTGTTCGTAAATAGCTGTGATACTGGTAAGTGATTATTCAGTTTCTATACCTGTATTGACTTTTTTTTTTCTTTTTTGTCATACAATTTCCCAGGATCCCGTGACCGACTCCCTCTCTGAAGGTGGACTAACCAAGGTCTTTATATCTGCATCTCCATTTACAACTGTGACTGGCTGGCTGGTATTCTGTCCATCTTCAACTGTGTGAGGCTGACTGTCCGTAAACAGCTGTTATACAGGTAAGTGATCATTCAGTTTCTATACACGTATTGACTTTTTTTTTTCTTTTTTGTCATACAGTTTCCCAGGATTCTATTACCGACTCCCTCTCTGAAGGTGGACTATCAAGGGTCTAGGGTCTGACTGTTCGTGAACAGCTGTGATACAGGTAAGTGATCATTCAGTTTCTATACACGTATTGAATTTTTTTTTTCTTTTTTGTCGTACAGTTTCCTAGGATCCCGTGACCGACTCCCTCTCTGAAGGTGGAAATGACTAACAAGAGTCTATCCATTTTCTTCTCACTTCACAACTCTATATAGGTAAATACAGCTATATTCTGTCCATTTTCAGCTGTGTGAGGCTGAATGTTCGTAAACAGCTGTGATACTGGTAAGTGATTATTCAGTACATATACTGACTTTTTTTTCTTTTGTCGTACAGTTTCCCAGGATTCCATTACTGAATCCCTCTCTGAAGGTGGACTATCAAGGGTCTAGGGTCTGAGTGTTCGTAAACAGCTTTGATACAAGTAAGTGATTATTCAGTTCATATACACGTATCCATTTTTTTTCTTTTTTATCATACACTTTCCCAGGATTCTATTACCGACTCCCTCTCTGAAGGTGGACTATCAAGTGTCTAGGGTCTGACTGTTCGTGAACAGCTGTAATACAGGTAAGTGATTATTCAGTTTCTATACATGTATTGACTTTTTTTTCTTTTTTGTTGTACAGTTTCCCAGGATCCCGTGACCGACACCCTCTCTGAAGGTGGACTAACCAAGGTCTTTACATCTGCTTCTCCATTTACAACTTTGACTGGCTGGCTGGTATTCTGTCCATTTTCAACTGTGTGAGGCTGACTGTCCGTAAACAGCTTTGATACAGGTAAGTGATCATTCAGTTTCTATACATGTATTGACTTTTTTTTTCTTTTTTTGTCGTACAGTTTCCCAGGATCCCGTGACCGACTCCCTCTATGAAGGTGGACAATCAAGGGTCTAGGGTCTGACTGTTGGTAAACAGCTGTCATACTGGTAAGTGATTTTTCAGTACATATACTGACTTTTTTTTCTTTTTTCTTGTACAGTTTCGCAGGATCCTGTTACCGACTCCCTCTCTGAAGGTGGACTATCAAGGGTCTAGGGTCTGAGTGTTCGTGAACAGCTGTGATACAGGTAAGTGATCATTCAGTACATGTATTGACTTTTTTTTTTTCTTTTGTCATACAGTTTCCCAGGATTCTATTACCGACACCCTCTCTGAAGGTGGACTATCAAGGGTCTAGGGTCTGTCTGTTCGTGAACAGCTGTGATACAGGTAAGTGATCATTCAGTTTCTATACACGTATTGACTTTTTTTTTCTTTTTTGTCGTACAGTTTCCTAGGATCCCGTGAAGGTTGAAACGACTAACAAGGATTTCTCCATCTGCATCTCCATTCTCTACTATGACTGGCTGGCAGGTATTCTGTCCATCTTGAACTGTGTGAGTCTGACTGTTCGTAATAGCTTTGATACAGGTAAGTGATCATTCAGTTTCTATACATGTATTGACTCTTTTTTCTTTTTTCTCGTACAGTTTCCTAGGATCCCGTGACCGACTCCCTCTCTGAATGTGGAAACGACTAACAAGAGTCTATCCATTTTCTTCTCACTTCACAACTCTATATAGGTAAATACAGCTATATTCTGTCCATCTTCAGCTGTGTGAGGCTGAATGTTCGTAAACAGCTGTTATACAGGTAAGTGATTGTTCAGTTTCTATACATGTATTGACTTTTTTTTCTTTTTGTCGTACAGTTTCCCAGGATTCCATTATCAACTCCCTCTATGAAGGTGGACAATCAAGGGTCTAGGGTCTGACTGTTCGTAAACAGCTGTGATACAGGTAAGTGATCATTCAGTTTCTATACACGTTCTGACTTTTTTCTTTTTTGTCGTACAGTTTCCCAGGATTCCATTACCGACTCCCTCTCTGAAGGTGGACTATCAAGGGTCTAGGGTCTGACTGTTGGTAAAGAGCTGTGATACTGGTAAGTGATTATTCAGTATATATACTGACTTTTTTTTCTTTTCTTGTACAGTTTTGCAGGATCCTGTTACCGACTCCCTCTCTGAAGGTGGACTATCAAGGGTCTAGGGTCTGAGTGTTCGTGAGCAGCTGTGATACAGGTAAGTGATCATTCAGTACATGTATTGACTTTTTTTTTTCTGTTTTGTCGTACAATTTCGCAGGATCCCATTACCGACTCCCTTTATGAAGGTGGACAATCAAGGGTCTAGGGTCTAACTTTTGGTAAACAGCTGTGATACTGGTAAGTGATTATTCAGTACATATACTGACTTTTTTTTCTTTTTTCTTGTACAGTTTCCCAGGATCCTGTTACCGACTCCCTCTATGAAGGTGGACAATCAAGGGTCTAGGGTCTGAGTGTTCGTGAACAGCTGTGATACAGGTAAGTGATCATTCAGTACATGTATTGACTTTTTTTTTTCTGTTTTGTCGTACAATTTCGCAGGATCCCATTACCGACTCCCTTTATGAAGGTGGACAATCAAGGGTCTAGGGTCTAACTTTTGGTAAACAGCTGTGATACTGGTAAGTGATTATTCAGTACATATACTGACTTTTTTTTCTTTTTTCTTGTACAGTTTCGCAGGATCCTGTTACCGACTCCCTCTATGAAGGTGGACAATCAAGGGTCTAGGGTCTGACTGTTGGTAAACAGCTGTGATACTGCTAAGTGATTATTCAGTACATATACTGACTTTTTTTTCTTTTTTCTTGTACAGTTTCGCAGGATCCTGTTACCGACTCCCTCTATGAAGGTGGACAATCAAGGGTCTAGGGTCTGACTGTTGGTAAACAGCTGTGATACTGGTAAGTGATTATTCAGTACATATACTGACTTTTTTTTCTTTTTTGTCGTACAGTTTCCCAGGATTCCATTACTGACTCCCTCTCTGAAGGTGAACTATCAAGGGTCTAGGGTCTGAGTGTTCGTGAACAGCTGTGATACAGGTAAGTGATCATTCAGTACATGTATTGACATTTTTTTTTTCTTTTGTCATACAGTTTCCCAGTATTCTATTACCGACTCCCTCTCTGAAGGTGGACTATCAAGGGTCTAGGGTCTGTCTGTTCGTGAACAGCTGTGATACAGGTAAGTGATCATTCAGTTTCTATACACGTATTGACTTTTTTTTTCTTTTTTGTCGTACAGTTTCCTAGGATCCCGTGAAGGTTGAAACGACTAACAAGGATTTCTCCATCTGCATCTCCATTCTCTACTATGACTGGCTGGCAGGTATTCTGTCCATCTTGAACTGTGTGAGTCTGACTGTTCGTAATAGCTTTGATACAGGTAAGTGATCATTCAGTTTCTATACATGTATTGACTCTTTTTTCTTTTTTCTCGTACAGTTTCCTAGGATCCCGTGACCGACTCCCTCTCTGAATGTGGAAACGACTAACAAGAGTCTATCCATTTTCTTCTCACTTCACAACTCTATATAGGTAAATACAGCTATATTCTGTCCATCTTCAGCTGTGTGAGGCTGAATGTTCGTAAACAGCTGTTATACAGGTAAGTGATTGTTCAGTTTCTATACACGTTCTGACTTTTTTTTCTTTTTGTCGTACAGTTTCCCAGGATTCCATTATCAACTCCCTCTATGAAGGTGGACAATCAAGGGTCTAGGGTCTGACTGTTCGTAAACAGCTGTGATACAGGTAAGTGATCATTCAGTTTCTATACACGTTCTGACTTTTTTCTTTTTTGTCGTACAGTTTCCCAGGATTCCATTACCGACTCCCTCTCTGAAGGTGGACTATCAAGGGTCTAGGGTCTGACTGTTGGTAAAGAGCTGTGATACTGGTAAGTGATTATTCAGTATATATACTGACTTTTTTTTCTTTTTTCTTGTACAGTTTTGCAGGATCCTGTTACCGACTCCCTCTCTGAAGGTGGACTATCAAGGGTCTAGGGTCTGAGTGTTCGTGAACAGCTGTGATACAGGTAAGTGATCATTCAGTACATGTATTGACTTTTTTTTTTCTGTTTTGTCGTACAATTTCGCAGGATCCCATTACCGACTCCCTTTATGAAGGTGGACAATCAAGGGTCTAGGGTCGGTCTAACTTTTGGTAAACAGCTGTGATACTGGTAAGTGATTATTCAGTACATATACTGACTTTTTTTTCTTTTTTCTTGTACAGTTTCGCAGGATCCTGTTACCGACTCCCTCTATGAAGGTGGACAATCAAGGGTCTAGGGTCTGACTGTTGGTAAACAGCTGTGATACTGGTAAGTGATTATTCAGTACATATACTGACTTTTTTTTCTTTTTTCTTGTACAGTTTCGCAGGATCCTGTTACCGACTCCCTCTATGAAGGTGGACAATCAAGGGTCTAGGGTCTGACTGTTGGTAAACAGCTGTGATACTGGTAAGTGATTATTCAGTACATATACTGACTTTATTTTCTATTTTGTCGTACAGTTTCGCAGGATCCTGTTACCGACTCCCTCTCTGAAGGTGGACTATCAAGGGTCTAGGGTCTGAGTGTTCGTGAACAGCTGTGATACAGGTAAGTGATTATTCAGTACATATACTGACTTTATTTTCTATTTTGTTGTACAGTTTCGCAGGATCCTGTTACCGACTCCCTCTCTGAAGGTGGACTATCAAGGGTCTAGGGTCTGAGTGTTCGTGAACAGCTGTGATACTGGTAAGTGATCATTCAGTACATGTATTGACTTTTTTTTTTCTTTTTTGTCGTACAATTTCGCAGGATCCCATTACCGACTACCTTTATGAAGGTGGACAATCAAGGGTCTAGGGTCTAACTTTTGGTAAACAGCTGTGATAGTGGTAAGTGATTATTCAGTACATATACTGACTTTTTTTTCTTTTTTCTTGTACAGTTTCCCAGGATCCCATTACTGACTCCCTTTATGAAGGTGGACAATCAAGGGTCTAGGGTCTAACTTTTGGTAAACAGCTGTGATACTGGTAAGTGATTATTCAGTACATATACTGACTTTTTTTTTTCTTTTTTCTTGTACACTTTCGCAGGATCCTCTTACCGACTCCCTCTCTGAAGGTGCACTATCAAGGGTCTAGGGTCTAACTTTTGGTAAACAGCTGTGATACAGGTAAGTGATCATTCAGTACATGTATTGACTTTTTTTTTTTCTTTTGTCATACAGTTTCCCAGGATTCTATTACCGACTCCCTCTCTGAAGGTGGACTATCAAGGGTCTAGGGTTTGTCTGTTCGTGAACAGCTGTGATACAGGTAAGTGATCATTCAGTTTCTATACACGTATTGACTTTTTTTTTCTTTTTTGTCGTACAGTTTCCTAGGATCCCGTGAAGGTTGAAACGACTAACAAGGATTTCTCCATCTGCATCTCCATTCTCTACTATGACTGGCTGGCAGGTATTCTGTCCATCTTGAACTGTGTGAGTCTGACTGTTCGTAATAGCTTTGATACAGGTAAGTGATCATTCAGTTTCTATACATGTATTGACTCTTTTTTCTTTTTTCTCGTACAGTTTCCTAGGATCCCGTGACCGACTCCCTCTCTGAATGTGGAAACGACTAACAAGAGTCTATCCATTTTCTTCTCACTTCACAACTCTATATAGGTAAATACAGCTATATTCTGTCCATCTTCAGCTGTGTGAGGCTGAATGTTCGTAAACAGCTGTTATACAGGTAAGTGATTGTTCAGTTTCTATAAATGTATTGACTTTTTTTTCTTTTTGTCGTACAGTTTCCCAGGATTCCATTATCAACTCCCTCTATGAAGGTGGACAATCAAGGGTCTAGGGTCTGACTTTTCGTAAACAGCTGTGATACAGGTAAGTGATCATTCAGTTTCTATACACGTTCTGACTTTTTTCTTTTTTGTCGTACAGTTTCCCAGGATTCCATTACCGACTCCCTCTCTGAAGATGGACTATCAAGGGTCTAGGGTCTGACTGTTGGTAAAGAGCTGTGATACTGGTAAGTGATTATTCAGTACATATACTGACTTTATTTTCTATTTTGTCGTACAGTTTCGCAGGATCCTGTTACCGACTCCCTCTCTGAAGGTGGACTATCAAGGGTCTAGGGTCTGAGTGTTCGTGAACAGCTGTGATACAGGTAAGTGATCATTCAGTACATGTATTGACTTTTTTTTTTCTTTTTTGTCGTACAATTTCGCAGGATCCCATTACCGACTACCTTTATGAAGGTGGACAATCAAGGGTCTAGGGTCTAACTTTTGGTAAACAGCTGTGATAGTGGTAAGTGATTATTCAGTACATATACTGACTTTTTTTTCTTTTTTCTTGTACAGTTTCGCAGGATCCTGTTACCGACTCCCTCTATGAAGGTGGACAATCAAGGGTCTAGGGTCTGACTGTTGGTAAACAGCTGTGATACTGGTAAGTGATTATTCAGAACATATACTGACTTTTTTTTTTCTTTTTTCTTGTACACTTTCGCAGGATCCTCTTACCGACTCCCTCTCTGAAGGTGCACTATCAAGGGTCTAGGGTCTGACTGTTCGTAAACAGCTTTGATACAAGTAAGTGTTCATTCAGTTTCTATACATGTATTGACTTTTTTTTCTTTTTTGTCGTACAGTTTCCTAGCATCCCGTGACCGACTCCCTCTCTGAAGGTGGAAACGACTAACAAGAGTCTATCCATTTTCTTCTCACTTCACAACTCTATATAGGTAAATACAGCTATATTCTGTCCATCTTCAGCTGTGTGAGGCTGAATGTTCGTAAACAGCTGTTATACAGTTAAGTGATTATTTAGTACATATACTAACTTTTTTTTTCTTTTTTGTTGTACAGTTTCGCAGGATCCTGTTACCGACTCCCTCTATGAAGGTGGACAATCAAGGGTCTAGGGTCTGACTGTTGGTAAACAGCTGTGATACTGGTAAGTGATTATTCAGTACATATACTGACTTTTTTTTCTTTTTTCTTGTACAGTTTCCCAGGATTCCATTACTGACTCCCTCTCTGAAGGTGGACTATCAAGGGTCTAGGGTCTGAGTGTTCGTGAACAGCTGTGATACAGGTAAGTGATCATTCAGTACATGTATTGACATTTTTTTTTTCTTTTGTCATACAGTTTCCCAGGATTCTATTACTGACTCCCTCTCTGAAGGTGGACTATCAAGGGTCTAGGGTCTGTCTGTTCGTGAACAGCTGTGATACAGGTAAGTGATCATTCAGTTTCTATACATGTATTGACTTTTTTTTCTTTTTGTCGTACAGTTTCCCAGGATTCCATTATCAACTCCCTCTATGAAGGTGGACAATCAAGGGTCTAGGGTCTGACTGTTCGTAAACAGCTGTGATACAGGTAAGTGATCATTCAGTTTCTATACACGTTCTGACTTTTTTCTTTTTTGTCGTACAGTTTCCCAGGATTCCATTACCGACTCCCTCTCTGAAGGTGGACTATCAAGGGTCTAGGGTCTGACTGTTGGTAAAGAGCTGTGATACTGGTAAGTGATTATTCAGTATATATACTGACTTTTTTTTCTTTTTTCTTGTACAGTTTTGCAGGATCCTGTTACCGACTCCCTCTCTGAAGGTGGACTATCAAGGGTCTAGGGTCTGAGTGTTGGTAAACAGCTGTGATACAGGTAAGTGATCATTCAGTACATGTATTGACTTTTTTTTTTTCTTTTGTCGTACAGTTTCGCAGGATCCCATTACCGACTCCCTCTATGAAGGTGGACAATCAAGGGTCTAGGGTCTGACTGTTGGTAAACAGCTGTGATACTGGTAAGTGATTATTCAGTACATATACTGACTTTTTTTTCTTTTTTCTTGTACACTTTCGCAGGACCCTGTTACCGACTCCCTCTCTGAAGGTGCACTATCAAGGGTCTAGGGTCTGACTGTTCGTAAACAGCTTTGATACAAGTAAGTGATTATTCAGTTTCTATACACATATTGACTTTTTTTCTTTCTTGTCATACAATTTCCCAGGATCCCATTTCGGACTCCCCCTCTGAAGGTGGAAAATCAAGGGTCTAGGGTCTGACTGTTGGTAAACAGCTGTGATACTGGTAAGTGATTATTCAGTACATATACTAACTTTTTTTTTCTTTTTTGTTGTACAGTTTCGCAGGATCCCGTGACCGACTCCCTCTATGAAGGTGGACAATCAAGGGTCTAGGGTCTGACTGTTGGTAAACAGCTGTGATACTGGTAAGTGATTATTCAGTACATATACTGACTTTATTTTCTTTTTTGTTGTACAGTTTCGCAGGATCCTGTTACCGACTCCCTCTCTGAAGGTGGACTATCAAGGGTCTAGGGTCTGAGTGTTCGTGAACAGCTGTGATAGAGGTAAGTGATCATTCAGTACATGTATTGACTTTTTTTTCTTTTTTCTTGTACTGTTTCGCAGGATCCTGTTACCGACTCCCTCTCTGAAGGTGGACTATCAAGGGTCTAGGGTCTGAGTGTTCGTGAACAGCTGTGATACAGGTAAGTGATCATTCAGTACATGTATTGACTTTTTTTTTTCTTTTTCGTCATACAGTTTCGCAGGATCCCATTACCGACTCCCTCTATGAAGGTGGACAATCAAGGGTGTAGGGTCTGACTGTTGGTAAACAGCTGTGATACTGGTAAGTGATTATTCAGTACATATACTAACTTTTTTTTTCTTTTTTGTTGTACAGTTTCGCAGGATCCCGTGACCGACTCCCTCTATGAAGGTGGACAATCAAGGGTCTAGGGTCTGACTGTTGGTAAACAGCTGTGATACTGGTAAGTGATTATTCAGTACATATACTGACTTTTTTTTCTTTTTTGTCATACAGTTTCCCAGGATTCCATTACTGACTCCCTCTCTGAAGGTGGACTATCAAGGGTCTAGGGTCTGAGTGTTCGTAAACAGCTGTGATACAGGTAAGTGATCATTCAGTATATGTATTGACTTTTTTTTTTCTTTTGTCGTACAGTTTCGCAGGATCCCATTACCGACTCCCTCTATGAAGGTGGACAATCAAGGGTCTAGGGTCTGACTGTTGGTAAACAGCTGTGATACTGGTAAGTGATTATTTAGTACATATACTAACTTTTTTTTTCTTTTTTGTTGTACAGTTTCGCAGGATCCCGTGACCGACTCCTTCTATGAAGGGGGACAATCAAGGGTCTAGGGTCTGACTGTTGGTAAACAGCTGTGATACTGGTAAGTGATTATTCAGTACATATACTGACTTTATTTTCTATTTTGTCGTACAGTTTCGCAGGATCCTGTTACCAACTCCCTCTCTGAAGGTGGACTATCAAGGGTCTAGAGTCTGAGTGTTCGTGAACAGCTGTGATACAGGTAAGTGATCATTCAGTAAATGTATTGACTTTTTTTTTTCTTTTTTGTCGTACAGTTTCGCAGGATCCCATTACTGACTCCCTTTATGAAGGTGGACAATCAAGGGTGTAGGGTCTAACTTTTGGTAAACAGCTGTGATACTGGTAAGTGATTATTCAGTACATATACTGACTTTTTTTTCTTTTGTCTTGTACAGTTTCGCAGGATCCTGTTACCGACTCCCTCTCTGAAGGTGGACTATCAAGGGTCTAGGGTCTGAGTGTTCGTGAACAGCTGTGATACAGGTAAGTGATCATTCAGTACATGTATTGACTTTTTTTTTTTCTTTTTTGTCATACAGTTTCGCAGGATCCCATTACCGACTCCCTCTATGAAGGTGGACAATCAAGGGTCTAGGGTCTGACTGTTGGTAAACAGCTGTGATACTGGTAAGTGATTATTCAGTACATATACTAACTTTTTTTTTTCTTTTTTGTTGTACAGTTTCGCAGGATCCCGTGACCGACTCCCTCTATGAAGGTGGACAATCAAGGGTCTAGGGTCTGACTGTTGGTAAACAGCTGTGATACTGGTAAGTGATTATTCAGTACATATACTGACTTTTTTTTCTTTTTTGTCGTACATTTTCCCAGGATTCCATTACTGACTCCCTCTATGAAGGTGGACAATCAAGGGTCTAGGGTCTGACTGTTGGTAAACAGCTGTGATACTGGTAAGAGATTATTCAGTACATATACTGACTTTTTTTTCTTTTTTCTTGTACACTTTCGCAGGACCCTGTTACCGACTCCCTCTCTGAAGGTGCACTATCAAGGGTCTAGGGTCTGACTGTTCGTAAACAGCTTTGATACAAGTAAGTGATTATTCAGTTTCTATAGACGTATTGACTTTTTTTCTTTCTTGTCATACAATTTCCCAGGATCCCATTTCGGACTCCCCCTCTGAAGGTGGACTATCAAGGGTCTAGGGTCTGACTGTTCGTAAACAGCTGTGATACTGGTAAGTGATCATTCAGTACATGTATTGACTTTTTTTTTCTTTTGTCGTACAGTTTCGCAGGATCCCATTACCGACTCCCTTTATGAAGGTGGACAATCAAGGGTGTAGGGTCTGACTGTTGGTAAACAGTTGTGATACTGGTAAGTGATTATTCTGTACATATACTGACTTTTTTTTCTTTTTTCTTGTACAGTTTCGCAGGATCCTGTGACCGACTCCCTCTCTGAAGGTGGACTATCAAGGGTCTAGGGTCTGAGTGTTCGTAAACAGCTGTGATACAGGTAAGTGATCTTTCAGTACATGTATTGACTTTTTTTTTTCTTTTGTCGTACAGTTTCGCAGGATCCCATTACCGACTCCCTCTATGAAGGTGGACAATCAAGGGTGTAGGGTCTGACTGTTGGTAAACAGCTGTGATACTGGTAAGTGATTATTCAGTACATATACTAACTTTTTTTTTCTTTTTTGTTGTACAGTTTCGCAGGATCCCGTGACCGACTCCCTCTATGAAGGTGGACAATCAAGGGTCTAGGGTCTGACTGTTGGTAAACAGCTGTGATACTGGTAAGTGATTATTTACTACATATACTAACTTTTTTTTTCTTTTTTGTTGTACAGTTTCGCAGGATCCCGTGACCGACTCCCTCTATGAAGGTGGACAATCAAGGGTCTAGGGTCTGACTGTTGGTAAACAGCTGTGATACTGGTAAGTGATTATTCAGTACATATACTGACTTTATTTTCTATTTTGTTGTACAGTTTCGCAGGATCCTGTTACCGACTCCCTCTATGAAGGTGGACAATCAAGGGTCTAGGGTCTGACTGTTGGTAAACAGCTGTGATACTGGTAAGTGATTATTCAGTACATATACTGACTTTTTTTTCTTTTTTGTCGTACAGTTTCCCAGGATCCCATTACTGACTCCCTTTATAAAGGTGGACAATCAAGGGTCTAGGGTCTAACTTTTGGTAAACAGCTGTGATACTGGTAAGTGATTATTCAGTACATATACTGACTTTTTTTTTTTCTTTTTTCTTGTACACTTTCGCAGGATCCTCTTACCGACTCCCTCTCTGAAGGTGCACTATCAAGGGTCTAGGGTCTGACTGTTCGTAAACAGCTTTGATACAAGTAAGTGATCATTCAGTTTCTATACATGTATTGACTTTTTTTTCTTTTTTGTCGTACAGTTTCCTAGCATCCCGTGACCGACTCCTTCTCTGAAGGTGGAAACGACTAACAAGAGTCTATCCATTTTCTTCTCACTTCACAACTCTATATAGGTAAATACAGCTATATTCTGTCCATCTTCAGCTGTGTGAGGCTGAATGTTCGTAAACAGCTGTTATACAGGTAAGTGATCATTCAGTTTCTATACATGTATTGACTTTTTTTTCTTTTTGAAGTACAGTTTCCCAGGATTCCATTATCAACTCCCTCTATGAAGGTGGACAATCAAGGGTCTAGGGTCTGACTGTTGGTAAACAGCTGTGATACTGGTAAGTGATTATTCAGTGTATATATACTAACTTTTTTTTCTTTTTTGTTGTACAGTTTCGCAGGATCCTGTTACCGACTCCCTCTATGAAGGTGGACAATCAAGGGTCTAGGGTCTGACTGTTGGTAAACAGCTGTGATACTGGTAAGTGATTATTCAGTACATATACTGACTTTTTTTTCTTTTTTGTCGTACAGTTTCTCAGGATTCCATTACTGACTCCCTCTCTGAAGGTGGACTATCAAGGGTCTAGGGTCTGAGTGTTCGTAAACAGCTGTGATACAGGTAAGTGATCATTCAGTACATGTATTGACTTTTTTTTTTTTCTTTTGTCGTACAGTTTCGCAGGATCCCATTACCGACTCCCTCTATGAAGGTGGACAATCAAGGGTCTAGGGTCTGACTGTTGGTAAACAGCTGTGATACTGGTTAGTGATTATTCAGTACATATACTGACTTTTTTTTCTTTTTTCTTGTACACTTTCGCAGGATCCTGTTACCGACTCCCTCTCTGAAGGTGCACTATCAAGGGTCTAGGGTCTGACTGTTCGTAAACAGCTTTGATACAGGTAAGTGATCATTCAGTTTCTATACACGTACTGACTTTTTTTTTCTTTTTTGTCATACAGTTTCCCAGGATTCTATTACCGACTCCCTCTCTGAAGGTGGACTATCAAGGGTCTAGGGTCTGACTGTTTGTGAACAGCTGTGATACAGGTAAGTGATCATTCAGTTTCTATACACGTATTGACTTTTTTTTTCTTTTTTGTCGTGCAGTGTCCCAGGATCCCGTGAAGGTTGAAACAACTAACAAGGATTTCTCCATCTGCATCTCCATTCTCTACTATGACTGGCTGGCAGGTATTCTGTCCATCTTGAACTGTGTGAGTCTGACTGTTCGTAATAGCTTCGATACAGGTAAGTGATCATTCAGTTTCTATACATGTATTGACTCTTTTTTCTTTTTTCTCGTACAGTTTTCTAGGATCCCGTGATCGACTCCCTCTCTGAATGTGGAAACGACTAACAAGAGTCTATCCATTTTCTTCTCACTTCACAACTCTATATAGGTAAATACAGCTATATTCTGTCCATCTTCAGCTGTGTGAGGCTGAATGTTCGTAAACAGCTGTTATACAGGTAAGTGATTGTTCAGTTTCTATACACGTTCTGACTTTTTTCTTTTTTGTCGTACAGTTTCCCAGGATTCCATTACCGACTCCCTCTCTGAAGGTGGACTATCAAGGGTCTAGGGTCTGACTGTTTGTAAAGAGCTGTGATACTGGTAAGTGATTATTCAGTATATATACTGACTTTTTTTTCTTTTTTGATGTACAGTTTTGCAGGATCCTGTTACCGACTCCCTCTCTGAAGGTGGACAATCAAGGGTCTAGGGTCTGACTGTTGGTAAACAGCTGTGATACAGGTAAGTGATCATTCAGTACATGTATTGACTTTTTTTTTTCTTTTGTCGTACAGTTTCGCAGGATCCCATTACCGACTCCCTCTATGAAGGTGGACAATCAAGGGTCTAGGGTCTGACTGTTGGTAAACAGCTGTGATACTGGTAAGTGATTATTCAGTATATATACTAACTTTTTTTTCTTTTTTGTTGTACAGTTTCGCAGGATCCTGTTGCCGACTCACTCTATGAAGGTGGACAATCAAGGGTCTAGGGTCTGACTGTTGGTAAACAGCTGTGATACTGGTAAGTGATTATTCAGTACATATACTGACTTTTTTTTCTTTTTTGTCGTACAGTTTCCCAGGATTCCATTACTGACTCCCTCTCTGAAGGTGGACTATCAAGGGTCTAGGGTCTGAGTGTTCGTAAACAGCTGTGATACAGGTAAGTGATCATTCAGTACATGTATTGACTTTTTTTTTTTTTCTTTTGTCGTACAGTTTCGCAGGATCCCATTACCGACTCCCTCTATGAAGGTGGACAATCAAGGGTCTAGGGTCTGACTGTTGGTAAACAGCTGTGATACTGGTAAGTGATTATTCAGTACATATACTGACTTTTTTTTCTTTTTTCTTGTACACTTTCGCAGGACCCTGTTACCGACTCCCTCTCTGAAGGTGCACTATCAAGGGTCTAGGGTCTGACTGTTCGTAAACTGCTTTGATACAAGTAAGTGATTATTCAGTTTCTATAGACGTATTGACTTTTTTTCTTTCTTGTCATACAATTTCCCAGGATCCCATTTCGGACTCCCCCTCTGAAGGTGGACTATCAAGGGTCTAGGGTCTGACTGTTCGTAAACAGCTGTGATACTGGTAAGTGATCATTCAGTACATGTATTGACTTTTTTTTTCTTTTGTCGTACAGTTTCGCAGGATCCCATTACCGACTCCCTTTATGAAGGTGGACAATCAAGGGTGTAGGGTCTGACTGTTGGTAAACAGTTGTGATACTGCTAAGTGATTATTCAGTACATATACTGACTTTTTTTTCTTTTTTCTTGTACAGTTTCGCAGGATCCTGTGACCGACTCCCTCTCTGAAGGTGGACTATCAAGGGTCTAGGGTCTGAGTGTTCGTAAACAGCTGTGATACAGGTAAGTGATCTTTCAGTACATGTATTGACTTTTTTTTTTCTTTTGTCGTACAGTTTCGCAGGATCCCATTACCGACTCCCTCTCTGAAGGTGGACAATCAAGGGTCTAGGGTCTGACTGTTGGTAAACAGTTGTGATACTGGTAAGTGATTATTCAGTACATATACTGACTTTTTTTTCTTTTTGATTGTACAGTTTCGCAGGATCCTGTTATCGACTCCCTCTCTGAAGGTGGACTATCAAGGGTCTAGGGTCTGAGTGTTCGTGAACAGCTGTGATACAGGTAAGTGATCATTCAGTACATGTATTGACTTTTTTTTTCTTTTTTGTTGTACAGTTTCGCAGGATCCCGTGACCGACTCCCTCTATGAAGGTGGACAATCAAGGGTCTAGGGTCTGACTGTTGGTAAACAGCTGTGATACTGGTAAGTGATTATTCAGTACATATACTGACTTTTTTTTCTTTTTTCTTGTACAGTTTTGCAGGATCCTGTTACCGACTCCCTCTCTGAAGGTGGACTATCAAGGGTCTAGGGTCTGAGTGTTCGTGAACAGCTGTGATACAGGTAAGTGATCATTCAGTACATGTATTGACTTTTTTTTTTCTTTTTTGTCATACAGTTTCGCAGGATCCCATTACCGACTCCCTCTATGAAGGTGGACAATCAAGGGTCTAGGGTCTGACTGTTGGTAAACAGCTGTGATACTGGTAAGTGATTATTCAGTACATATACTAACTTTTTTTTTCTTTTTTGTTGTACAGTTTCGCAGGATCCCGTGACCGACTCCCTCTATGAAGGTGGACAATCAAGGGTCTAGGGTCTGACTGTTGGTAAACAGCTGTGATACTGGTAAGTGATTATTCAGTACATATACTGACTTTTTTTTCTTTTTTCTTGTACACTTTCGCAGGACCCTGTTACCGACTCCCTCTCTGAAGGTGCACTATCAAGGGTCTAGGGTCTGACTGTTCGTAAACAGCTTTGATACAAGTAAGTGATTATTCAGTTTCTATAGACGTATTGACTTTTTTTCTTTCTTGTCATACAATTTCCCAGGATCCCATTTCGGACTCCCCCTCTGAAGGTGGACTATCAAGGGTCTAGGGTCTGACTGTTCGTAAACAGCTGTGATACTGGTAAGTGATCATTCAGTACATGTATTGACTTTTTTTTTCTTTTGTCGTACAGTTTCGCAGGATCCCATTACCGACTCCCTTTATGAAGGTGGACAATCAAGGGTGTAGGGTCTGACTGTTGGTAAACAGTTGTGATACTGGTAAGTGATTATTCAGTACATATACTGACTTTTTTTTCTTTTTTCTTGTACAGTTTCGCAGGATCCTGTGACCGACTCCCTCTCTGAAGGTGGACTATCAAGGGTCTAGGGTCTGAGTGTTCGTAAACAGCTGTGATACAGGTAAGTGATCTTTCAGTACATGTATTGACTTTTTTTTTTCTTTTGTCGTACAGTTTCGCAGGATCCCATTACCGACTCCCTCTATGAAGGTGGACAATCAAGGGTGTAGGGTCTGACTGTTGGTAAACAGCTGTGATACTGGTAAGTGATTATTCAGTACATATACTAACTTTTTTTTTCTTTTTTGTTGTACAGTTTCGCAGGATCCCGTGACCGACTCCCTCTATGAAGGTGGACAATCAAGGGTCTAGGGTCTGACTGTTGGTAAACAGCTGTGATACTGGTAAGTGATTATTTACTACATATACTAACTTTTTTTTTCTTTTTTGTTGTACAGTTTCGCAGGATCCCGTGACCGACTCCCTCTATGAAGGTGGACAATCAAGGGTCTAGGGTCTGACTGTTGGTAAACAGCTGTGATACTGGTAAGTGATTATTCAGTACATATACTGACTTTATTTTCTATTTTGTTGTACAGTTTCGCAGGATCCTGTTACCGACTCCCTCTCTGAAGGTGGACTATCAAGGGTCTAGGGTCTGAGTGTTCGTGAACAGCTGTGATACAGGTAAGTGATCATTCAGTACATGTATTGACTTTTTTTTTTCTTTTTTGTCGTACAATTTCGCAGGATCCCATTACCGACTACCTTTATGAAGGTGGACAATCAAGGGTCTAGGGTCTAACTTTTGGTAAACAGCTGTGATACTGGTAAGTGATTATTCAGTACATATACTGACTTTTTTTTCTTTTTTCTTGTACAGTTTCGCAGGATCCTGTTACCGACTCCCTCTATGAAGGTGGACAATCAAGGGTCTAGGGTCTGACTGTTGGTAAACAGCTGTGATACTGGTAAGTGATTATTCAGTACATATACTGACTTTTTTTTCTTTTTTGTCGTACAGTTTCCCAGGATCCCATTACTGACTCCCTTTATGAAGGTGGACAATCAAGGGTCTAGGGTCTAACTTTTGGTAAACAGCTGTGATACTGGTAAGTGATTATTCAGTACATATACTGACTTTTTTTTTTTCTTTTTTCTTGTACACTTTCGCAGGATCCTCTTACCGACTCCCTCTCTGAAGGTGCACTATCAAGGGTCTAGGGTCTGACTGTTCGTAAACAGCTTTGATACAGGTAAGTGATCATTCAGTTTCTATACACGTACTGACTTTTTTTTTCTTTTTTGTCATACAGTTTCCCAGGATTCTATTACCGACTCCCTCTCTGAAGGTGGACTATCAAGGGTCTAGGGTCTGACTGTTTGTGAACAGCTGTGATATAGGTAAGTGATCATTCAGTTTCTATACACGTATTGACTTTTTTTTTTCTTTTTTGTCGTGCAGTGTCCCAGGATCCCGTGAAGGTTGAAACAACTAACAAGGATTTCTCCATCTGCATCTCCATTCTCTACTATGACTGGCTGGCAGGTATTCTGTCCATCTTGAACTGTGTGAGTCTGACTGTTCGTAATAGCTTCGATACAGGTAAGTGATCATTCAGTTTCTATACATGTATTGACTCTTTTTTTCTTTTTTCTCGTACAGTTTTCTAGGATCCCGTGATCGACTCCCTCTCTGAATGTGGAAACGACTAACAAGAGTCTATCCATTTTCTTCTCACTTCACAACTCTATATAGGTAAATACAGCTATATTCTGTCCATCTTCAGCTGTGTGAGGCTGAATGTTCGTAAACAGCTGTTATACAGGTAAGTGATTGTTCAGTTTCTATACACGTTCTGACTTTTTTCTTTTTTGTCGTACAGTTTCCCAGGATTCCATTACCGACTCCCTCTCTGAAGGTGGACTATCAAGGGTCTAGGGTCTGACTGTTTGTAAAGAGCTGTGATACTGGTAAGTGATTATTCAGTATATATACTGACTTTTTTTTCTTTTTTGATGTACAGTTTTGCAGGATCCTGTTACCGACTCCCTCTCTGAAGGTGGACAATCAAGGGTCTAGGGTCTGACTGTTGGTAAACAGCTGTGATACAGGTAAGTGATCATTCAGTACATGTATTGACTTTTTTTTTCTTTTGTCGTACAGTTTCGCAGGATCCCATTACCGACTCCCTCTATGAAGGTGGACAATCAAGGGTCTAGGGTCTGACTGTTGGTAAACAGCTGTGATACTGGTAAGTGATTATTCAGTATATATACTAACTTTTTTTTCTTTTTTGTTGTACAGTTTCGCAGGATCCTGTTGCCGACTCACTCTATGAAGGTGGACAATCAAGGGTCTAGGGTCTGACTGTTGGTAAACAGCTGTGATACTGGTAAGTGATTATTCAGTACATATACTGACTTTTTTTTCTTTTTTGTCATACAGTTTCCCAGGATTCCATTACTGACTCCCTCTCTGAAGGTGGACTATCAAGGGTCTAGGGTCTGAGTGTTCGTAAACAGCTGTGATACAGGTAAGTGATCATTCAGTACATGTATTGACTTTTTTTTTTTTCTTTTGTCGTACAGTTTCGCAGGATCCCATTACCGACTCCCTCTATGAAGGTGGACAATCAAGGGTCTAGGGTCTGACTGTTGGTAAACAGCTGTGATACTGGTAAGTGATTATTTAGTACATATACTGACTTTTTTTTCTTTTTTGTCACACAGTTTCCCAGGATTCTATTACCGACTCCCTCTCTGAAGGTGGACTATCAAGGGTCTAGGGTCTGACTGTTCGTGAACAGCTGTGATACAGGTAAGTGATCATTCAGTTTCTATACACGTATTGACTTTTTTTTTCTTTTTTGTCGTACAGTTTCCCAGGATCCCGTGAAGGTTGAAACGACTAACAAGGATTTATCCATCTGCATCTCCATTCTCTACTATGACTGGCTGGCAGGTATTCTGTCCATCTTGAACTGTGTGAGTCTGACTGTTCGTAATAGCTTTGATACAGGTAAGTGATCATTCAGTTTCTATACATGTATTGACTCTTTTTTCTTTTTTCTCGTACAGTTTCCTAGGATCCCGTGACCGACTCCCTCTCTGAATGTGGAAACGACTAACAAGAGTCTATCCATTTTCTTCTCTCTTCACAACTCTATATAGGTAAATACAGCTATATTCTGTCTATCTTCAGCTGTGTGAGGCTGAATGTTCGTAAACAGCTGTTATACAGGTAAGTGATTGTTCAGTTTCTATACACGTTCTGACTTTTTTCTTTTTTGTCGTACAGTTTCCCAGGATTCCATTACCGACTCCCTCTCTGAAGGTGGACTATCAAGGGTCTAGGGTCTGACTGTTGGTAAAGAGCTGTGATACTGGTAAGTGATTATTCAGTATATATACTGAATTTTTTTTCTTTTTTCTGGTACAGTTTTGCAGGATCCTGTTATCGACTCCCTCTCTGAAGGTGGACTATCAAGGGTCTAGGGTCTGACTGTTGGTAAACAGCTGTGATACTTGTAAGTGATCATTCAGTACATGTATTGACTTTTTTTTCTTTTGTCGTACAGTTTCGCAGGATCCCATTACCGACTCCCTCTATGAAGGTGGACAATCAAGGGTCTAGGGTCTGACTGTTGGTAAACAGCTGTGATACTGGTAAGTGATTATTCAGTACATATACTGACTTTTTTTTCTTTTTTCTTGTACACTTTCGCAGGACCCTGTTACCGACTCCCTCTCTGAAGGTGCACTATCAAGGGTCTAGGGTCTGACTGTTCGTAAACAGCTTTGATACAAGTAAGTGATTATTCAGTTTCTATACACGTATTGACTTTTTTTCTTTCTTGTCATACAATTTCCCAGGATCCCATTTCGGACTCCCCCTCTGAAGGTGGACTATCAAGGGTCTAGGGTCTGAGTGTTCGTGAACAGCTGTGATACAGGTAAGTGATCATTCAGTACATGTATTGACTTTTTTTTTTTCTTTTTTGTCGTACAGTTTCGCAGGATTCCATTACTGACTCCCTCTCTAAAGGTGGACTATCACGGGTCTAGGGTCTGAGTGTTCGTAAACAGCTGTGATACAGGTAAGTGATCATTCAGTACATGTATTGACTTTTTTTTTTTTCTTTTGTCGTACAGTTTCGCAGGATCCCATTACCGACTCCCTCTATGAAGGTGGACAATCAAGGGTCTAGAGTCTGACTGTTGGTAAACAGCTGTGATACTGGTAAGTGATTATTCAGTACATATACTGACTTTTTTTTCTTTTTTCTTGTACACTTTCACAGGATCCTGTTACCGACTCCCTCTCTGAAGGTGCACTATCAAGGGTCTAGGGTCTGACTGTTCGTAAACAGCTTTGATACAGGTAAGTGATCATTCAGTTTCTATACACGTACTGACTTTTTTTTTCTTTTTTGTCGTACAGTTTCCCAGGATTCTATTACCGACTCCCTCTCTGAAGGTGGACTATCAAGGGTCTAGGGTCTGACTGTTTGTGAACAGCTGTGATACAGGTAAGTGATCATTCAGTTTCTATACACGTATTGACTTTTTTTTTCTTTTTTGTCGTGCAGTTTCCCAGGATCCCGTGAAGGTTGAAACGACTAACAAGGATTTCTCCATCTGCATCTCCATTCTCTACTATGACTGGCTGGCAGGTATTCTGTCCATCTTGAACTGTGTGAGTCTGACTGTTCGTAATAGCTTCGATACAGGTAAGTGATCATTCAGTTTCTATACATGTATTGACTCTTTTTTCTTTTTTCTCGAACAGTTTTCTAGGATCCCGTGATCGACTCCCTCTCTGAATGTGGAAACGACTAACAAGAGTCTATCCATTTTCTTCTCACTTCACAACTCTATATAGGTAAATACAGCTATATTCTGTTCATCTTCAGCTGTGTGAGGCTGAATGTTCGTAAACAGCTGTTATACAGGTAAGTGATTGTTCAGTTTCTATACATGTTCTGACTTTTTTCTTTTTTGTCGTACAGTTTCCCAGGATTCCATTACCGACTCCCTCTCTGAAGGTGGACTATCAAGGGTCTAGGGTCTGACTGTTTGTAAAGAGCTGTGATACTGGTAAGTGATTATTCAGTATATATACTGACTTTTTTTTCTTTTTTGATGTACAGTTTTGCAGGATCCTGTTACCGACTCCCTCTCTGAAGGTGGACAATCAAGGGTCTAGGGTCTGACTGTTGGTAAACAGCTGTGATACAGGTAAGTGATCATTCAGTACATGTATTGACTTTTTTTTTCTTTTGTCGTACAGTTTCGCAGGATCCCATTACCGACTCCCTCTATGAAGGTGGACAATCAAGGGTCTAGGGTCTGACTGTTGGTAAACAGCTGTGATACTGGTAAGTGATTATTCAGTATATATACTAACTTTTTTTTCTTTTTTGTTGTACAGTTTCGCAGGATCCTGTTGCCGACTCACTCTATGAAGGTGGACAATCAAGGGTCTAGGGTCTGACTGTTGGTAAACAGCTGTGATACTGGTAAGTGATTATTCAGTACATATACTGACTTTTTTTTCTTTTTTGTCGTACAGTTTCCCAGGATTCCATTACTGACTCCCTCTCTGAAGGTGGACTATCAAGGGTCTAGGGTCTGAGTGTTCGTAAACAGCTGTTATACAGGTAAGTGATCATTCAGTACATGTATTGACTTTTTTTTTTTTCTTTTGTCGTACAGTTTCGCAGGATCCCATTACCGACTCCCTCTATGAAGGTGGACAATCAAGGGTCTAGGGTCTGACTGTTGGTAAACAGCTGTGATACTGGTAAGTGATTATTTAGTACATATACTGACTTTTTTTTCTTTTTTGTCATACAGTTTCCCAGGATTCTATTACCGACTCCCTCTCTGAAGGTGGACTATCAAGGGTCTAGGGTCTGACTGTTCGTGAACAGCTGTGATACAGGTAAGTGATCATTCAGTTTCTATACACGTATTGACTTTTTTTTTCTTTTTTGTCGTACAGTTTCCCAGGATCCCGTGAAGGTTGAAACGACTAACAAGGATTTCTCCATCTGCATCTCCATTCTCTACTATGACTGGCTGGCAGGTATTCTGTCCATCTTGAACTGTGTGAGTCTGACTGTTCGTAATAGCTTTGATACAGGTAAGTGATCATTCAGTTTCTATACATGTATTGACTCTTTTTTCTTTTTTCTCGTACAGTTTCCTAGGATCCCGTGACCGACTCCCTCTCTGAATGTGGAAACGACTAACAAGAGTCTATCCATTTTCTTCTCTCTTCACAACTCTATATAGGTAAATACAGCTATATTCTGTCTATCTTCAGCTGTGTGAGGCTGAATGTTCGTAAACAGCTGTTATACAGGTAAGTGATTGTTCAGTTTCTATACACGTTCTGACTTTTTTCTTTTTTGTCGTACAGTTTCCCAGGATTCCATTACCGACTCCCTCTCTGAAGGTGGACTATCAAGGGTCTAGGGTCTGACTGTTGGTAAAGAGCTGTGATACTGGTAAGTGATTATTCAGTATATATACTGAATTTTTTTTCTTTTTTCTTGTACAGTTTTGCAGGATCCTGTTATCGACTCCCTCTCTGAAGGTGGACTATCAAGGGTCTAGGGTCTGACTGTTGGTAAACAGCTGTGATACAGGTAAGTGATCATTCAGTAAATGTATTGACTTTTTTTTCTTTTGTCGTACAGTTTCGCAGGATCCCATTACCGACTCCCTCTATGAAGGTGGACAATCAAGGGTCTAGGGTCTGACTGTTGGTAAACAGCTGTGATACTGGTAAGTGATTATTCAGTACATATACTGACTTTTTTTTCTTTTTTCTTGTACACTTTCGCAGGACCCTGTTACCGACTCCCTCTCTGAAGGTGCACTATCAAGGGTCTAGGGTCTGACTGTTCGTAAACAGCTTTGATACAAGTAAGTGATTATTCAGTTTCTATACACGTATTGACTTTTTTTCTTTCTTGTCATACAATTTCCCAGGATCCCATTTCGGACTCCCCCTCTGAAGGTGGACTATCAAGGGTCTAGGGTCTGAGTGTTCGTGAACAGCTGTGATACAGGTAAGTGATCATTCAGTACATGTATTGACTTTTTTTTTTTCTTTTTTGTCGTACAGTTTCGCAGGATCCCATTACCGACTCCCTCTATGAAGGTGGAAAATCAAGGGTCTAGTGTCTGACTGTTGGTAAACAGCTGTGATACTGGTAAGTGATTATTCAGTACATATACTAACTTTTTTTTTCTTTTTTGTTGTACAGTTTCGCAGGATCCCGTGACCGACTCCCTCTATAAAGGTGGACAATCAAGGGTCTAGGGTCTGACTGTTGGTAAACAGCTGTGATACTGGTAAGTGATTATTCAGTACATATACTGACTTTATTTTCTTTTTTCTTGTACTGTTTCGCAGGATCCTGTTACCGACTCCCTCTCTGAAGGTGGACTATCAAGGGTCTAGGGTCTGAGTGTTCGTGAACAGCTGTGATACAGGTAAGTGATCATTCAGTACATGTATTGACTTTTTTTTTCTTTTTTGTCATACAGTTTCGCAGGATCCCATTACCGACTCCCTCTATGAAGGTGGACAATCAAGGGTGTAGGGTCTGACTGTTGGTAAACAGCTGTGATACTGGTAAGTGATTATTCAGTACATATACTAACTTTTTTTTTCTTTTTTGTTGTACAGTTTCGCAGGATCCCGTGACCGACTCCCTCTCTGAAGGTGGACTATCAAGGGTCTAGGGTCTGAGTGTTCGTGAACAGCTGTGATACAGGTAAGTGATCATTCAGTACATGTATTGACTTTTTTTTTTCTTTTTTGTCATACAGTTTCGCAGGATCCCATTACCGACTCCCTCTATGAAGGTGGACAATCAAGGGTGTAGGGTCTGACTGTTGGTAAACAGCTGTGATACTGGTAAGTGATTATTCAGTACATATACTAACTTTTTTTTTCTTTTTTGTTGTACAGTTTCGCAGGATCCCGTGACCGACTCCCTCTATGAAGGTGGACAATCAAGGGTCTAGGGTCTGACTGTTGGTAAACAGCTGTGATACTGGTAAGTGATTATTCAGTACATATACTGACTTTTTTTTCTTTTTTGTCATACAGTTTCCCAGGATTCCATTACTGACTCCCTCTCTGAAGGTGGACTATCAAGGGTCTAGGGTCTGAGTGTTCGTAAACAGCTGTGATACAGGTAAGTGATCATTTAGTATATGTATTGACTTTTTTTTTTCTTTTGTCGTACAGTTTCGCAGGATCCCATTACCGACTCCCTCTATGAAGGTGGACAATCAAGGGTCTAGGGTCTGACTGTTGGTAAACAGCTGTGATACTGGTAAGTGATTATTCAGTACATATACTGACTTTTTTTTCTTTTTTGTTGTACAGTTTCGCAGGATCCCGTGACCGACTCCTTCTATGAAGGGGGACAATCAAGGGTCTAGGTTCTGACTGTTGGTAAACAGCTGTGATACTGGTAAGTGTTTATTCAGTACATATACTGACTTTATTTTCTATTTTGTCGTACAGTTTCGCAGGATCCTGTTACCAACTCCCTCTCTGAAGGTGGACTATCAAGGGTCTAGAGTCTGAGTGTTCGTGAACAGCTGTGATACAGGTAAGTGATCATTCAGTACATGTATTGACTTTTTTTTTTCTGTTTTGTCGTACAATTTCGCAGGATCCCATTACCGACTCCCTTTATGAAGGTGGACAATCAAGGGTCTAGGGTCTAACTTTTGGTAAACAGCTGTGATACTGGTAAGTGATTATTCAGTACATATACTGACTTTTTTTTCTTTTTTCTTGTACAGTTTCGCAGGATCCTGTTACCGACTCCCTCTATGAAGGTGGACAATCAAGGGTCTAGGGTCTGACTGTTGGTAAACAGCTGTGATTCTGGTAAGTGATTATTCAGTACATATACTGACTTTTTTTTCTTTTTTGTCGTACGGTTTCCCAGGATTCCATTACTGACTCCGTCTCTGAAGGTGGACTATCAAGGGTCTAGGGTCTGACTGTTCGTAAACAGCTGTGATACTGGTAAGTGATCATTCAGTACATGTATTGACTTTTTTTTTCTTTTGTCGTACAGTTTCGCAGGATCCCATTACCGACTCCCTCTATGAAGGTGGACAATCAAGGGTCTAGGGTCTAACTGTTGGTAAACAGCTGTGATACTGGTAAGTGATTATTCAGTACATATACTGACTTTTTTTTCTTTTTTCTTGTACAGTTTCGCAGGATCCTGTTACCGACTCCCTCTCTGAAGGTGGACTATCAAGGGTCTAGGGTCTGAGTTTTCGTGAACAGCTGTGATACAGGTAAGTGATCATTCAGTACATGTATTGACTTTTTTTTTCTTTTTTGTCGTACAGTTTCGCAGGATCCCATTACCGACTCCCTTTATGAAGGTGGACAATCAAGGGTGTAGGGTCTAACTTTTGGTAAACAGCTGTGATACTGGTAAGTGATTATTCAGTACATATACTAACTTTTTTTTTCTTTTTTGTTGTACAGTTTCGCAGGATCCCGTGACCGACTCCCTCTATGAAGGTGGACAATCAAGGGTCTAGGGTCTGACTGTTGGTAAACAGCTGTGATACTGGTAAGTGATTATTCAGTACATATACTGACTTTTTTTTTCTTTTTTGTCGTACAGTTTCCCAGGATTCCATTACTGACTCCCTCTCTGAAGGTGGACTATCAAGGGTCTCGGGTCTGAGTGTTCGTAAACAGCTGTGATACAGGTAAGTGATCATTCAGTATATGTATTGACTTTTTTTTTTTCTTTTGTCGTACAGTTTCGCAGGATCCCATTACCAACTCCCTCTATGAAGGTGGACAATCAAGGGTCTAGGGTCTGACTGTTCGTAAACAGCTGTGATACTGGTAAGTGATCATTCAGTACATGTATTGACTTTTTTTTTCTTTTGTCGTACAGTTTCGCAGGATCCCATTACCGACTCCCTCTATGAAGGTGGACAATCAAGGGTCTAGGGTCTAACTGTTGGTAAACAGCTGTGATACTGGTAAGTGATTATTCAGTACATATACTGACTTTTTTTTCTTTTTTCTTGTACAGTTTCGCAGGATCCTGTTACCGACTCCCTCTCTGAAGGTGGACTATCAAGGGTCTAGGGTCTGAGTTTTCGTGAACAGCTGTGATACAGGTAAGTGATCATTCAGTACATGTATTGACTTTTTTTTTCTTTTTTGTCGTACAGTTTCGCAGGATCCCATTACCGACTCCCTTTATGAAGGTGGACAATCAAGGGTGTAGGGTCTAACTTTTGGTAAACAGCTGTGATACTGGTAAGTGATTATTCAGTACATATACTAACTTTTTTTTTCTTTTTTGTTGTACAGTTTCGCAGGATCCCGTGACCGACTCCCTCTATGAAGGTGGACAATCAAGGGTCTAGGGTCTGACTGTTGGTAAACAGCTGTGATACTGGTAAGTGATTATTCAGTACATATACTGACTTTTTTTTTCTTTTTTGTCGTACAGTTTCCCAGGATTCCATTACTGACTCCCTCTCTGAAGGTGGACTATCAAGGGTCTCGGGTCTGAGTGTTCGTAAACAGCTGTGATACAGGTAAGTGATCATTCAGTATATGTATTGACTTTTTTTTTTTCTTTTGTCGTACAGTTTCGCAGGATCCCATTACCAACTCCCTCTATGAAGGTGGACAATCAAGGGTCTAGGGTCTGACTGTTGGTAAACAGCTGTGATACTGGTAAGTGATTATTCAGTACATATACTGACTTTTTTTTTCTTTTTTCTTGTACACTTTCGCAGGACCCTGTTACCGACTCCCTCTCTGAAGGTGCACTATCAAGGGTCTAGGGTCTGACTGTTCGTAAACAGCTTTGATACAAGTAAGTGATCATTCAGTTTCTATAGACGTATTGACTTTTTTTCTTTCTTGTCATACAATTTCCCAGGATCCCATTTCGGACTCCCCCTCTGAAGGTGGACTATCAAGGGTCTCGGGTCTGAGTGTTCGTAAACAGCTGTGATACAGGTAAGTGATCATTCAGTATATGTATTGACTTTTTTTTTTTCTTTTGTCGTACAGTTTCGCAGGATCCCATTACCGACTCCCTCTATGAAGGTGGACAATCAAGGGTCTAGGGTCTGACTGTTGGTAAACAGCTGTGATACTGGTAAGTGATTATTCAGTACATATACTGACTTTTTTTTTCTTTTTTCTTGTACACTTTCGCAGGACCCTGTTACCGACTCCCTCTCTGAAGGTGCACTATCAAGGGTCTAGGGTCTGACTGTTCGTAAACAGCTTTGATACAAGTAAGTGATCATTCAGTTTCTATACACGTTCTGACTTTTTTCTTTTTTGTCGTACAGTTTCCCAGGATTCCATTACCGACTCCCTCTCTGAAGGTGGACTATCAAGGGTCTAGGGTCTGACTGTTTGTAAAGAGCTGTGATACTGGTAAGTGATTATTCAGTATATATACTGACTTTTTTTTCTTTTTTGATGTACAGTTTTGCAGGATCCTGTTACCGACTCCCTCTCTGAAGGTGGACAATCAAGGGTCTAGGGTCTGACTGTTGGTAAACAGCTGTGATACAGGTAAGTGATCATTCAGTACATGTATTGACTTTTTTTTTCTTTTGTCGTACAGTTTCGCAGGATCCCATTACCGACTCCCTCTATGAAGGTGGACAATCAAGGGTCTAGGGTCTGACTGTTGGTAAACAGCTGTGATACTGGTAAGTGATTATTCAGTATATATACTAACTTTTTTTTCTTTTTTGTTGTACAGTTTCGCAGGATCCTGTTGCCGACTCACTCTATGAAGGTGGACAATCAAGGGTCTAGGGTCTGACTGTTGGTAAACAGCTGTGATACTGGTAAGTGATTATTCAGTACATATACTGACTTTTTTTTCTTTTTTGTCGTACAGTTTCCCAGGATTCCATTACTGACTCCCTCTCTGAAGGTGGACTATCAAGGGTCTAGGGTCTGAGTGTTCGTAAACAGCTGTGATACAGGTAAGTGATCATTCAGTACATGTATTGACTTTTTTTTTTTTCTTTTGTCGTACAGTTTCGCAGGATCCCATTACCGACTCCCTCTATGAAGGTGGACAATCAAGGGTCTAGGGTCTGACTGTTGGTAAACAGCTGTGATACTGGTAAGTGATTATTTAGTACATATACTGACTTTTTTTTCTTTTTTGTCATACAGTTTCCCAGGATTCTATTACCGACTCCCTCTCTGAAGGTGGACTATCAAGGGTCTAGGGTCTGACTGTTCGTGAACAGCTGTGATACAGGTAAGTGATCATTCAGTTTCTATACACGTATTGACTTTTTTTTTCTTTTTTGTCGTACAGTTTCCCAGGATCCCGTGAAGGTTGAAACGACTAACAAGGATTTCTCCATCTGCATCTCCATTCTCTACTATGACTGGCTGGCAGGTATTCTGTCCATCTTGAACTGTGTGAGTCTGACTGTTCGTAATAGCTTTGATACAGGTAAGTGATCATTCAGTTTCTATACATGTATTGACTCTTTTTTCTTTTTTCTCGTACAGTTTCCTAGGATCCCGTGACCGACTCCCTCTCTGAATGTGGAAACGACTAACAAGAGTCTATCCATTTTCTTCTCTCTTCACAACTCTATATAGGTAAATACAGCTATATTCTGTCTATCTTCAGCTGTGTGAGGCTGAATGTTCGTAAACAGCTGTTATACAGGTAAGTGATTGTTCAGTTTCTATACACGTTCTGACTTTTTTCTTTTTTGTCGTACAGTTTCCCAGGATTCCATTACCGACTCCCTCTCTGAAGGTGGACTATCAAGGGTCTAGGGTCTGACTGTTGGTAAAGAGCTGTGATACTGGTAAGTGATTATTCAGTATATATACTGAATTTTTTTTCTTTTTTCTTGTACAGTTTTGCAGGATCCTGTTATCGACTCCCTCTCTGAAGGTGGACTATCAAGGGTCTAGGGTCTGACTGTTGGTAAACAGCTGTGATACAGGTAAGTGATCATTCAATAAATGTATTGACTTTTTTTTCTTTTGTCGTACAGTTTCGCAGGATCCCATTACCGACTCCCTCTATGAAGGTGGACAATCAAGGGTCTAGGGTCTGACTGTTGGTAAACAGCTGTGATACTGGTAAGTGATTATTCAGTACATATACTGACTTTTTTTTCTTTTTTCTTGTACACTTTCGCAGGACCCTGTTACCGACTCCCTCTCTGAAGGTGCACTATCAAGGGTCTAGGGTCTGACTGTTCGTAAACAGCTTTGATACAAGTAAGTGATTATTCAGTTTCTATACACGTATTGACTTTTTTTCTTTCTTGTCATACAATTTCCCAGGATCCCATTTCGGACTCCCCCTCTGAAGGTGGACTATCAAGGGTCTAGGGTCTGAGTGTTCGTGAACAGCTGTGATACAGGTAAGTGATCATTCAGTACATGTATTGACTTTTTTTTTTTCTTTTTTGTCGTACAGTTTCGCAGGATCCCATTACCGACTCCCTCTATGAAGGTGGAAAATCAAGGGTCTAGGGTCTGACTGTTGGTAAACAGCTGTGATACTGGTAAGTGATTATTCAGTACATATACTAACTTTTTTTTTCTTTTTTGTTGTACAGTTTCGCAGGATCCCGTGACCGACTCCCTCTATGAAGGTGGACAATCAAGGGTCTAGGGTCTGACTGTTGGTAAACAGCTGTGATACTGGTAAGTGATTATTCAGTACATATACTGACTTTATTTTCTTTTTTGTTGTACAGTTTCGCAGGATCCTGTTACCGACTCCCTCTCTGAAGGTGGACTATCAAGGGTCTAGGGTCTGAGTGTTCGTGAACAGCTGTGATAGAGGTAAGTGATCATTCAGTACATGTATTGACTTTGTTTTTTCATTTTTGTCGTACAGTTTCGCAGGATCCCATTACCGACTCCCTTTATGAAGGTGGACAATCAAGGGTGTAGGGTCTAACTTTTGGTAAACAGCTGTGATACTGGTAAGTGATTATTCAGTACATATACTAACTTTTTTTTTCTTTTTTGTTGTACAGTTTCGCAGGATCCCGTGACCGACTCCCTCTATGAAGGTGGACAATCAAGGGTCTAGGGTCTGACTGTTGGTAAACAGCTGTGATACTGGTAAGTGATTATTCAGTACATATACTGACTTTATTTTCTTTTTTGTTGTACAGTTTCGCAGGATCCTGTTACCGACTCCCTCTCTGAAGGTGGACTATCAAGGGTCTAGGGTCTGAGTGTTCGTGAACAGCTGTGATAGAGGTAAGTGATCATTCAGTACATGTATTGACTTTTTTTTCTTTTTTCTTGTACTGTTTCGCAGGATCCTGTTACCGACTCCCTCTCTGAAGGTGGACTATCAAGGGTCTAGGGTCTGAGTGTTCGTGAACAGCTGTGATACAGGTAAGTGATCATTCAGTACATGTATTGACTTTTTTTTTTTCTTTTTCGTCATACAGTTTCGCAGGATCCCATTACCGACTCCCTCTATGAAGGTGGACAATCAAGGGTGTAGGGTCTGACTGTTGGTAAACAGCTGTGATACTGGTAAGTGATTATTCAGTACATATACTAACTTTTTTTTTCTTTTTTGTTGTACAGTTTCGCAGGATCCCGTGACCGACTCCCTCTATGAAGGTGGACAATCAAGGGTCTAGGGTCTGACTGTTGGTAAACAGCTGTGATACTGGTAAGTGATTATTCAGTACATATACTGACTTTTTTTTCTTTTTTGTCATACAGTTTCCCAGGATTCCATTACTGACTCCCTCTCTGAAGGTGGACTATCAAGGGTCTAGGGTCTGAGTGTTCGTAAACAGCTGTGATACAGGTAAGTGATCATTCAGTATATGTATTGACTTTTTTTTTTCTTTTGTCGTACAGTTTCGCAGGATCCCATTACCGACTCCCTCTATGAAGGTGGACAATCAAGGGTCTAGGGTCTGACTGTTGGTAAACAGCTGTGATACTGGTAAGTGATTATTTAGTACATATACTAACTTTTTTTTTCTTTTTTGTTGTACAGTTTCGCAGGATCCCGTGACCGACTCCTTCTATGAAGGGGGACAATCAAGGGTCTAGGGTCTGACTGTTGGTAAACAGCTGTGATACTGGTAAGTGATTATTCAGTACATATACTGACTTTATTTTCTATTTTGTCGTACAGTTTCGCAGGATCCTGTTACCAACTCCCTCTCTGAAGGTGGACTATCAAGGGTCTAGGGTCTGACTGTTCGTAAACAGCTGTGATACTGGTAAGTGATCATTCAGTACATGTATTGACTTTTTTTTTCTTTTTTGTCGTACAGTTTCCCAGGATCCCGTGACCGACTCCCTCTCTGAAGGTGGAAACAACTAACAAGGATTTTTCCATCTGCATCTCCATTCTCTACTATGACTGGCTGGCTGGTATTCTGTCCATCTTCAACTGTGTGAGGCTGACTGTTCGTAAATAGCTGTGATACTGGTAAGTGATTATTCAGTTTCTATACATGTATTGACTTTTTTTTTTCTTTTTTGTCATACAATTTCCCAGGATCCCGTGACCGACTCCCTCTCTGAAGGTGGACTATCAAGGGTCTAGGGTCTGACTGTTCGTAAATAGCTGTGATACTGGTAAGTGATTATTCAGTTTCTACACACGTATTGACTTTTTTTTTTTTTTCTTTTTTGTCGTACAGTTTCCCAGGATCCCGTGAAGGTTGAAAAGACTAACAAGGATTTTTCCATCTGCATCTCCATTCTCTACTATGACTGGCTGGCATGTATTCTGTCCATCTTGAACTGTGTGAGTCTGACTGTTCGTAATAGCTTTGATACAGGTAAGTGATCATTCAGTTTCTATACATGTGTTGACTTTTTTTATTTTTTGTTATACAGTTTCCCAGGATCCCGTGACCGAATCCCTCACTGAAGGTGGAAACGAATAACAAGGATTTTTCCATCTGCATCTCCATTCTCTACTATGACTGGCTGGCTGGCTGGTATTCTGTCCATCTTGAAATGTGTGAGTCTGACTGTTCGTAATAGCTTTGATACAGGTAAGTGATCATTCAGTTTCTATACATGTATTGACTTTTTTTTCTTTTTTGTCGTACAGTTTCCTAGGATCCCGTGACCGACTCCCTCTCTGAAGGTGGAAATGACTAACAAGAGTCTATCCATTTTCTTCTCACTTCACAACTCTATATAGGTAAATACAGCTATATTCTGTCCATCTTCAGCTGTGTGAGGCTGAATGTTCGTAAACAGCTGTTATATAGATAAGTGATTAATCAGTTTCTATACATGCATTGAGTTTTTTTTTTTTCTTTATTGTCGTACAGTTTCCCAGGATCCCGTGACCGACTCCCTCTCTGAAGGTGGAAACGACTAACAAGGATTTTTCCATCTGCATCTCCATTCTCTACTATGACTGGCTGGCTGGTATTCTGTCCATCTTCAACTGTGTGAGGCTGACTGTTCGTAAATAGCTGTGATACTGGTAAGTGATTATTCAGTTTCTATACCTGTATTGACTTTTTTTTTTCTTTTTTGTCATACAATTTCCCAGGATCCCGTGACCGACTCCCTCTCTGAAGGTGGACTAACCAAGGTCTTTATATCTGCATCTCCATTTACAACTGTGACTGGCTGGCTGGTATTCTGTCCATCTTCAACTGTGTGAGGCTGACTGTCCGTAAACAGCTGTTATACAGGTAAGTGATCATTCAGTTTCTATACACGTATTGACTTTTTTTTTTCTTTTTTGTCATACAGTTTCCCAGGATTCTATTACCGACTCCCTCTCTGAAGGTGGACTATCAAGGGTCTAGGGTCTGACTGTTCGTGAACAGCTGTGATACAGGTAAGTGATCATTCAGTTTCTATACACGTATTGAATTTTTTTTTTCTTTTTTGTCGTACAGTTTCCTAGGATCCCGTGACCGACTCCCTCTCTGAAGGTGGAAATGACTAACAAGAGTCTATCCATTTTCTTCTCACTTCACAACTCTATATAGGTAAATACAGCTATATTCTGTCCATTTTCAGCTGTGTGAGGCTGAATGTTCGTAAACAGCTGTGATACTGGTAAGTGATTATTCAGTACATATACTGACTTTTTTTTCTTTTGTCGTACAGTTTCCCAGGATTCCATTACTGAATCCCTCTCTGAAGGTGGACTATCAAGGGTCTAGGGTCTGAGTGTTCGTAAACAGCTTTGATACAAGTAAGTGATTATTCAGTTCATATACACGTATCCATTTTTTTTCTTTTTTATCATACACTTTCCCAGGATTCTATTACCGACTCCCTCTCTGAAGGTGGACTATCAAGTGTCTAGGGTCTGACTGTTCGTGAACAGCTGTAATACAGGTAAGTGATTATTCAGTTTCTATACATGTATTGACTTTTTTTTCTTTTTTGTTGTACAGTTTCCCAGGATCCCGTGACCGACACCCTCTCTGAAGGTGGACTAACCAAGGTCTTTACATCTGCTTCTCCATTTACAACTTTGACTGGCTGGCTGGTATTCTGTCCATTTTCAACTGTGTGAGGCTGACTGTCCGTAAACAGCTTTGATACAGGTAAGTGATCATTCAGTTTCTATACATGTATTGACTTTTTTTTTCTTTTTTTGTCGTACAGTTTCCCAGGATCCCGTGACCGACTCCCTCTATGAAGGTGGACAATCAAGGGTCTAGGGTCTGACTGTTGGTAAACAGCTGTCATACTGGTAAGTGATTTTTCAGTACATATACTGACTTTTTTTTCTTTTTTCTTGTACAGTTTCGCAGGATCCTGTTACCGACTCCCTCTCTGAAGGTGGACTATCAAGGGTCTAGGGTCTGAGTGTTCGTGAACAGCTGTGATACAGGTAAGTGATCATTCAGTACATGTATTGACTTTTTTTTTTTCTTTTGTCATACAGTTTCCCAGGATTCTATTACCGACACCCTCTCTGAAGGTGGACTATCAAGGGTCTAGGGTCTGTCTGTTCGTGAACAGCTGTGATACAGGTAAGTGATCATTCAGTTTCTATACACGTATTGACTTTTTTTTTCTTTTTTGTCGTACAGTTTCCTAGGATCCCGTGAAGGTTGAAACGACTAACAAGGATTTCTCCATCTGCATCTCCATTCTCTACTATGACTGGCTGGCAGGTATTCTGTCCATCTTGAACTGTGTGAGTCTGACTGTTCGTAATAGCTTTGATACAGGTAAGTGATCATTCAGTTTCTATACATGTATTGACTCTTTTTTCTTTTTTCTCGTACAGTTTCCTAGGATCCCGTGACCGACTCCCTCTCTGAATGTGGAAACGACTAACAAGAGTCTATCCATTTTCTTCTCACTTCACAACTCTATATAGGTAAATACAGCTATATTCTGTCCATCTTCAGCTGTGTGAGGCTGAATGTTCGTAAACAGCTGTTATACAGGTAAGTGATTGTTCAGTTTCTATACATGTATTGACTTTTTTTTCTTTTTGTCGTACAGTTTCCCAGGATTCCATTATCAACTCCCTCTATGAAGGTGGACAATCAAGGGTCTAGGGTCTGACTGTTCGTAAACAGCTGTGATACAGGTAAGTGATCATTCAGTTTCTATACACGTTCTGACTTTTTTCTTTTTTGTCGTACAGTTTCCCAGGATTCCATTACCGACTCCCTCTCTGAAGGTGGACTATCAAGGGTCTAGGGTCTGACTGTTGGTAAAGAGCTGTGATACTGGTAAGTGATTATTCAGTATATATACTGACTTTTTTTTCTTTTCTTGTACAGTTTTGCAGGATCCTGTTACCGACTCCCTCTCTGAAGGTGGACTATCAAGGGTCTAGGGTCTGAGTGTTCGTGAGCAGCTGTGATACAGGTAAGTGATCATTCAGTACATGTATTGACTTTTTTTTTTCTGTTTTGTCGTACAATTTCGCAGGATCCCATTACCGACTCCCTTTATGAAGGTGGACAATCAAGGGTCTAGGGTCTAACTTTTGGTAAACAGCTGTGATACTGGTAAGTGATTATTCAGTACATATACTGACTTTTTTTTCTTTTTTCTTGTACAGTTTCCCAGGATCCTGTTACCGACTCCCTCTATGAAGGTGGACAATCAAGGGTCTAGGGTCTGAGTGTTCGTGAACAGCTGTGATACAGGTAAGTGATCATTCAGTACATGTATTGACTTTTTTTTTTCTGTTTTGTCGTACAATTTCGCAGGATCCCATTACCGACTCCCTTTATGAAGGTGGACAATCAAGGGTCTAGGGTCTAACTTTTGGTAAACAGCTGTGATACTGGTAAGTGATTATTCAGTACATATACTGACTTTTTTTTCTTTTTTCTTGTACAGTTTCGCAGGATCCTGTTACCGACTCCCTCTATGAAGGTGGACAATCAAGGGTCTAGGGTCTGACTGTTGGTAAACAGCTGTGATACTGCTAAGTGATTATTCAGTACATATACTGACTTTTTTTTCTTTTTTCTTGTACAGTTTCGCAGGATCCTGTTACCGACTCCCTCTATGAAGGTGGACAATCAAGGGTCTAGGGTCTGACTGTTGGTAAACAGCTGTGATACTGGTAAGTGATTATTCAGTACATATACTGACTTTTTTTTCTTTTTTGTCGTACAGTTTCCCAGGATTCCATTACTGACTCCCTCTCTGAAGGTGAACTATCAAGGGTCTAGGGTCTGAGTGTTCGTGAACAGCTGTGATACAGGTAAGTGATCATTCAGTACATGTATTGACATTTTTTTTTTCTTTTGTCATACAGTTTCCCAGTATTCTATTACCGACTCCCTCTCTGAAGGTGGACTATCAAGGGTCTAGGGTCTGTCTGTTCGTGAACAGCTGTGATACAGGTAAGTGATCATTCAGTTTCTATACACGTATTGACTTTTTTTTTCTTTTTTGTCGTACAGTTTCCTAGGATCCCGTGAAGGTTGAAACGACTAACAAGGATTTCTCCATCTGCATCTCCATTCTCTACTATGACTGGCTGGCAGGTATTCTGTCCATCTTGAACTGTGTGAGTCTGACTGTTCGTAATAGCTTTGATACAGGTAAGTGATCATTCAGTTTCTATACATGTATTGACTCTTTTTTCTTTTTTCTCGTACAGTTTCCTAGGATCCCGTGACCTACTCCCTCTCTGAATGTGGAAACGACTAACAAGAGTCTATCCATTTTCTTCTCACTTCACAACTCTATATAGGTAAATACAGCTATATTCTGTCCATCTTCAGCTGTGTGAGGCTGAATGTTCGTAAACAGCTGTTATACAGGTAAGTGATTGTTCAGTTTCTATACATGTATTGACTTTTTTTTCTTTTTGTCGTACAGTTTCCCAGGATTCCATTATCAACTCCCTCTATGAAGGTGGACAATCAAGGGTCTAGGGTCTGACTGTTCGTAAACAGCTGTGATACAGGTAAGTGATCATTCAGTTTCTATACACGTTCTGACTTTTTTCTTTTTTGTCGTACAGTTTCCCAGGATTCCATTACCGACTCCCTCTCTGAAGGTGGACTATCAAGGGTCTAGGGTCTGACTGTTGGTAAAGAGCTGTGATACTGGTAAGTGATTATTCAGTATATATACTGACTTTTTTTTCTTTTTTCTTGTACAGTTTTGCAGGATCCTGTTACCGACTCCCTCTCTGAAGGTGGACTATCAAGGGTCTAGGGTCTGAGTGTTCGTGAACAGCTGTGATACAGGTAAGTGATCATTCAGTACATGTATTGACTTTTTTTTTTCTGTTTTGTCGTACAATTTCGCAGGATCCCATTACCGACTCCCTTTATGAAGGTGGACAATCAAGGGTCTAGGGTCGGTCTAACTTTTGGTAAACAGCTGTGATACTGGTAAGTGATTATTCAGTACATATACTGACTTTTTTTTCTTTTTTCTTGTACAGTTTCGCAGGATCCTGTTACCGACTCCCTCTATGAAGGTGGACAATCAAGGGTCTAGGGTCTGACTGTTGGTAAACAGCTGTGATACTGGTAAGTGATTATTCAGTACATATACTGACTTTTTTTTCTTTTTTCTTGTACAGTTTCGCAGGATCCTGTTACCGACTCCCTCTATGAAGGTGGACAATCAAGGGTCTAGGGTCTGACTGTTGGTAAACAGCTGTGATACTGGTAAGTGATTATTCAGTACATATACTGACTTTATTTTCTATTTTGTCGTACAGTTTCGCAGGATCCTGTTACCGACTCCCTCTCTGAAGGTGGACTATCAAGGGTCTAGGGTCTGAGTGTTCGTGAACAGCTGTGATACAGGTAAGTGATTATTCAGTACATATACTGACTTTATTTTCTATTTTGTTGTACAGTTTCGCAGGATCCTGTTACCGACTCCCTCTCTGAAGGTGGACTATCAAGGGTCTAGGGTCTGAGTGTTCGTGAACAGCTGTGATACTGGTAAGTGATCATTCAGTACATGTATTGACTTTTTTTTTTCTTTTTTGTCGTACAATTTCGCAGGATCCCATTACCGACTACCTTTATGAAGGTGGACAATCAAGGGTCTAGGGTCTAACTTTTGGTAAACAGCTGTGATAGTGGTAAGTGATTATTCAGTACATATACTGACTTTTTTTTCTTTTTTCTTGTACAGTTTCCCAGGATCCCATTACTGACTCCCTTTATGAAGGTGGACAATCAAGGGTCTAGGGTCTAACTTTTGGTAAACAGCTGTGATACTGGTAAGTGATTATTCAGTACATATACTGACTTTTTTTTTTCTTTTTTCTTGTACACTTTCGCAGGATCCTCTTACCGACTCCCTCTCTGAAGGTGCACTATCAAGGGTCTAGGGTCTAACTTTTGGTAAACAGCTGTGATACAGGTAAGTGATCATTCAGTACATGTATTGACTTTTTTTTTTTCTTTTGTCATACAGTTTCCCAGGATTCTATTACCGACTCCCTCTCTGAAGGTGGACTATCAAGGGTCTAGGGTTTGTCTGTTCGTGAACAGCTGTGATACAGGTAAGTGATCATTCAGTTTCTATACACGTATTGACTTTTTTTTTCTTTTTTGTCGTACAGTTTCCTAGGATCCCGTGAAGGTTGAAACGACTAACAAGGATTTCTCCATCTGCATCTCCATTCTCTACTATGACTGGCTGGCAGGTATTCTGTCCATCTTGAACTGTGTGAGTCTGACTGTTCGTAATAGCTTTGATACAGGTAAGTGATCATTCAGTTTCTATACATGTATTGACTCTTTTTTCTTTTTTCTCGTACAGTTTCCTAGGATCCCGTGACCGACTCCCTCTCTGAATGTGGAAACGACTAACAAGAGTCTATCCATTTTCTTCTCACTTCACAACTCTATATAGGTAAATACAGCTATATTCTGTCCATCTTCAGCTGTGTGAGGCTGAATGTTCGTAAACAGCTGTTATACAGGTAAGTGATTGTTCAGTTTCTATAAATGTATTGACTTTTTTTTTCTTTTTGTCGTACAGTTTCCCAGGATTCCATTATCAACTCCCTCTATGAAGGTGGACAATCAAGGGTCTAGGGTCTGACTTTTCGTAAACAGCTGTGATACAGGTAAGTGATCATTCAGTTTCTATACACGTTCTGACTTTTTTCTTTTTTGTCGTACAGTTTCCCAGGATTCCATTACCGACTCCCTCTCTGAAGATGGACTATCAAGGGTCTAGGGTCTGACTGTTGGTAAAGAGCTGTGATACTGGTAAGTGATTATTCAGTACATATACTGACTTTATTTTCTATTTTGTCGTACAGTTTCGCAGGATCCTGTTACCGACTCCCTCTCTGAAGGTGGACTATCAAGGGTCTAGGGTCTGAGTGTTCGTGAACAGCTGTGATACAGGTAAGTGATCATTCAGTACATGTATTGACTTTTTTTTTTCTTTTTTGTCGTACAATTTCGCAGGATCCCATTACCGACTACCTTTATGAAGGTGGACAATCAAGGGTCTAGGGTCTAACTTTTGGTAAACAGCTGTGATAGTGGTAAGTGATTATTCAGTACATATACTGACTTTTTTTTCTTTTTTCTTGTACAGTTTCGCAGGATCCTGTTACCGACTCCCTCTATGAAGGTGGACAATCAAGGGTCTAGGGTCTGACTGTTGGTAAACAGCTGTGATACTGGTAAGTGATTATTCAGAACATATACTGACTTTTTTTTTTCTTTTTTCTTGTACACTTTCGCAGGATCCTCTTACCGACTCCCTCTCTGAAGGTGCACTATCAAGGGTCTAGGGTCTGACTGTTCGTAAACAGCTTTGATACAAGTAAGTGTTCATTCAGTTTCTATACATGTATTGACTTTTTTTTCTTTTTTGTCGTACAGTTTCCTAGCATCCCGTGACCGACTCCCTCTCTGAAGGTGGAAACGACTAACAAGAGTCTATCCATTTTCTTCTCACTTCACAACTCTATATAGGTAAATACAGCTATATTCTGTCCATCTTCAGCTGTGTGAGGCTGAATGTTCGTAAACAGCTGTTATACAGTTAAGTGATTATTTAGTACATATACTAACTTTTTTTTTCTTTTTTGTTGTACAGTTTCGCAGGATCCTGTTACCGACTCCCTCTATGAAGGTGGACAATCAAGGGTCTAGGGTCTGACTGTTGGTAAACAGCTGTGATACTGGTAAGTGATTATTCAGTACATATACTGACTTTTTTTTCTTTTTTCTTGTACAGTTTCCCAGGATTCCATTACTGACTCCCTCTCTGAAGGTGGACTATCAAGGGTCTAGGGTCTGAGTGTTCGTGAACAGCTGTGATACAGGTAAGTGATCATTCAGTACATGTATTGACATTTTTTTTTTCTTTTGTCATACAGTTTCCCAGGATTCTATTACTGACTCCCTCTCTGAAGGTGGACTATCAAGGGTCTAGGGTCTGTCTGTTCGTGAACAGCTGTGATACAGGTAAGTGATCATTCAGTTTCTATACATGTATTGACTTTTTTTTCTTTTTGTCGTACAGTTTCCCAGGATTCCATTATCAACTCCCTCTATGAAGGTGGACAATCAAGGGTCTAGGGTCTGACTGTTCGTAAACAGCTGTGATACAGGTAAGTGATCATTCAGTTTCTATACACGTTCTGACTTTTTTCTTTTTTGTCGTACAGTTTCCCAGGATTCCATTACCGACTCCCTCTCTGAAGGTGGACTATCAAGGGTCTAGGGTCTGACTGTTGGTAAAGAGCTGTGATACTGGTAAGTGATTATTCAGTATATATACTGACTTTTTTTTCTTTTTTCTTGTACAGTTTTGCAGGATCCTGTTACCGACTCCCTCTCTGAAGGTGGACTATCAAGGGTCTAGGGTCTGAGTGTTGGTAAACAGCTGTGATACAGGTAAGTGATCATTCAGTACATGTATTGACTTTTTTTTTTTCTTTTGTCGTACAGTTTCGCAGGATCCCATTACCGACTCCCTCTATGAAGGTGGACAATCAAGGGTCTAGGGTCTGACTGTTGGTAAACAGCTGTGATACTGGTAAGTGATTATTCAGTACATATACTGACTTTTTTTTCTTTTTTCTTGTACACTTTCGCAGGACCCTGTTACCGACTCCCTCTCTGAAGGTGCACTATCAAGGGTCTAGGGTCTGACTGTTCGTAAACAGCTTTGATACAAGTAAGTGATTATTCAGTTTCTATACACGTATTGACTTTTTTTCTTTCTTGTCATACAATTTCCCAGGATCCCATTTCGGACTCCCCCTCTGAAGGTGGAAAATCAAGGGTCTAGGGTCTGACTGTTGGTAAACAGCTGTGATACTGGTAAGTGATTATTCAGTACATATACTAACTTTTTTTTTCTTTTTTGTTGTACAGTTTCGCAGGATCCCGTGACCGACTCCCTCTATGAAGGTGGACAATCAAGGGTCTAGGGTCTGACTGTTGGTAAACAGCTGTGATACTGGTAAGTGATTATTCAGTACATATACTGACTTTATTTTCTTTTTTGTTGTACAGTTTCGCAGGATCCTGTTACCGACTCCCTCTCTGAAGGTGGACTATCAAGGGTCTAGGGTCTGAGTGTTCGTGAACAGCTGTGATAGAGGTAAGTGATCATTCAGTACATGTATTGACTTTTTTTTCTTTTTTCTTGTACTGTTTCGCAGGATCCTGTTACCGACTCCCTCTCTGAAGGTGGACTATCAAGGGTCTAGGGTCTGAGTGTTCGTGAACAGCTGTGATACAGGTAAGTGATCATTCAGTACATGTATTGACTTTTTTTTTTCTTTTTCGTCATACAGTTTCGCAGGATCCCATTACCGACTCCCTCTATGAAGGTGGACAATCAAGGGTGTAGGGTCTGACTGTTGGTAAACAGCTGTGATACTGGTAAGTGATTATTCAGTACATATACTAACTTTTTTTTTCTTTTTTGTTGTACAGTTTCGCAGGATCCCGTGACCGACTCCCTCTATGAAGGTGGACAATCAAGGGTCTAGGGTCTGACTGTTGGTAAACAGCTGTGATACTGGTAAGTGATTATTCAGTACATATACTGACTTTTTTTTCTTTTTTGTCATACAGTTTCCCAGGATTCCATTACTGACTCCCTCTCTGAAGGTGGACTATCAAGGGTCTAGGGTCTGAGTGTTCGTAAACAGCTGTGATACAGGTAAGTGATCATTCAGTATATGTATTGACTTTTTTTTTTCTTTTGTCGTACAGTTTCGCAGGATCCCATTACCGACTCCCTCTATGAAGGTGGACAATCAAGGGTCTAGGGTCTGACTGTTGGTAAACAGCTGTGATACTGGTAAGTGATTATTTAGTACATATACTAACTTTTTTTTTCTTTTTTGTTGTACAGTTTCGCAGGATCCCGTGACCGACTCCTTCTATGAAGGGGGACAATCAAGGGTCTAGGGTCTGACTGTTGGTAAACAGCTGTGATACTGGTAAGTGATTATTCAGTACATATACTGACTTTATTTTCTATTTTGTCGTACAGTTTCGCAGGATCCTGTTACCAACTCCCTCTCTGAAGGTGGACTATCAAGGGTCTAGAGTCTGAGTGTTCGTGAACAGCTGTGATACAGGTAAGTGATCATTCAGTAAATGTATTGACTTTTTTTTTTCTCTTTTGTCGTACAATTTCGCAGGATCCCATTACCGACTCCCTTTATGAAGGTGGACAATCAAGGGTGTAGGGTCTAACTTTTGGTAAACAGCTGTGATACTGGTAAGTGATTATTCAGTACATATACTGACTTTTTTTTCTTTTTTCTTGTACAGTTTCGCAGGATCCTGTTACCGACTCCCTCTATGAAGGTGGACAATCAAGGGTCTAGGGTCTGACTGTTGGTAAACAGCTGTGATACTGGTAAGTTATTATTCAGTACATATACTGACTTTTTTTTCTTTTTTGTCGTACGGTTTCCCAGGATTCCATTACTGACTCCGTCTCTGAAGGTGGACTATCAAGGGTCTAGGGTCTGACTGTTCGTAAACAGCTGTGATACTGGTAAGTGATCATTCAGTACATGTATTGACTTTTTTTTTCTTTTGTCGTACAGTTTCGCAGGATCCCATTACCGACTCCCTCTATGAAGGTGGACAATCAAGGGTCTAGGGTCTGACTGTTGGTAAACAGCTGTGATACTGGTAAGTGATTATTCAGTACATATACTGACTTTTTTTTCTTTTTTCTTGTACAGTTTCGCAGGATCCTGTTACCGACTCCCTCTCTGAAGGTGGACTATCAAGGGTCTAGGGTCTGACTGTTCGTAAACAGCTGTGATACTGGTAAGTGATCATTCAGTACATGTATTGACTTTTTTTTTCTTTTTTGTCGTACAGTTTCCCAGGATCCCGTGACCGACTCCCTCTCTGAAGGTGGACTATCAAGGGTCTAGGGTCTGACTGTTCGTAAATAGCTGTGATACTGGTAAGTGATTATTCAGTTTCTACACACGTATTGACTTTTTTTTTTTTTTCTTTTTTGTCGTACAGTTTCCCAGGATCCCGTGAAGGTTGAAAAGACTAACAAGGATTTTTCCATCTGCATCTCCATTCTCTACTATGACTGGCTGGCATGTATTCTGTCCATCTTGAACTGTGTGAGTCTGACTGTTCGTAATAGCTTTGATACAGGTAAGTGATCATTCAGTTTCTATACATGTGTTGACTTTTTTTATTTTTTGTATACAGTTTCCCAGGATCCCGTGACCGAATCCCTCACTGAAGGTGGAAACGAATAACAAGGATTTTTCCATCTGCATCTCCATTCTCTACTATGACTGGCTGGCTGGCTGGTATTCTGTCCATCTTGAAATGTGTGAGTCTGACTGTTCGTAATAGCTTTGATACAGGTAAGTGATCATTCAGTTTCTATACATGTATTGACTTTTTTTTCTTTTTTGTCGTACAGTTTCCTAGGATCCCGTGACCGACTCCCTCTCTGAAGGTGGAAATGACTAACAAGAGTCTATCCATTTTCTTCTCACTTCACAACTCTATATAGGTAAATACAGCTATATTCTGTCCATCTTCAGCTGTGTGAGGCTGAATGTTCGTAAACAGCTGTTATATAGATAAGTGATTAATCAGTTTCTATACATGTATTGAGTTTTTTTTTTTTTCTTTATTGTCGTACAGTTTCCCAGGATCCCGTGACCGACTCCCTCTCTGAAGGTGGAAACGACTAACAAGGATTTTTCCATCTGCATCTCCATTCTCTACTATGACTGGCTGGCTGGTATTCTGTCCATCTTCAACTGTGTGAGGCTGACTGTTCGTAAATAGCTGTGATACTGGTAAGTGATTATTCAGTTTCTATACCTGTATTGACTTTTTTTTTTCTTTTTTGTCATACAGTTTCCCAGGATTCTATTACCGACTCCCTCTCTGAAGGTGGACTATCAAGGGTCTAGGGTCTGACTGTTCGTGAACAGCTGTGATACAGGTAAGTGATCATTCAGTTTCTATACACGTATTGAATTTTTTTTTTCTTTTTTGTCGTACAGTTTCCCAGGATCCCGTGAAGGTTGACACGACTAACAAGGATTTCTCCATCTGCATCTCCATTCTCTACTATGACTGGCTGGCAGGTATTCTGTCCATCTTGAACTGTGTGAGTCTGACTGTTCGTAATAGCTTTGATACAGGTAAGTGATCATTCAGTTTCTATATATGTATTGACTTTTTTTTCTTTTTTTGTCGTACAGTTTCCTAGGATCCCGTGACCGACTCCCTCTCTGAAGGTGGAAATGACTAACAAGAGTCTATCAATTTTCTTCTCACTTCACAACTCTATATAGGTAAATACAGCTATATTCTGTCCATTTTCAGCTGTGTGAGGCTGAATGTTCGTAAACAGCTGTGATACTGGTAAGTGATTATTCAGTACATATACTGACTTTTTTTTCTTTTGTCGTACAGTTTCCCAGGATTCCATTACTGAATCCCTCTCTGAAGGTGGACTATCAAGGGTCTAGGGTCTGAGTGTTCGTAAACAGCTTTGATACAAGTAAGTGATTATTCAGTTCATATACACGTATCCATTTTTTTTCTTTTTTATCATACACTTTCCCAGGATTCTATTACCGACTCCCTCTCTGAAGGTGGACTATCAAGTGTCTAGGGTCTGACTGTTCGTGAACAGCTGTAATACAGGTAAGTGATTATTCAGTTTCTATACATGTATTGACTTTTTTTTCTTTTTTGTTGTACAGTTTCCCAGGATCCCGTGACCGACTCCCTCTCTGAAGGTGGACTAACCAAGGTCTTTACATCTGCATCTCCATTTACAACTTTGACTGGCTGGCTGGTATTCTGTCCATTTTCAACTGTGTGAGGCTGACTGTCCGTAAACAGCTTTGATACAGGTAAGTGATCATTCAGTTTCTATACATGTATTGACTTTTTTTTTCATTTTTTGTCGTACAGTTTCCCAGGATCCCGTGACCGACTCCCTCTATGAAGGTGGACAATCAAGGGTCTAGGGTCTGACTGTTGGTAAACAGCTGTCATACTGGTAAGTGATTTTTCAGTACATATACTGACTTTTTTTTCTTTTTTCTTGTACAGTTTCGCAGGATCCTGTTACCGACTCCCTCTCTGAAGGTGGACTATCAAGGGTCTAGGGTCTGAGTGTTCGTGAACAGCTGTGATACAGGTAAGTGATCATTCAGTACATGTATTGACTTTTTTTTTTCTGTTTTGTCGTACAATTTCGCAGGATCCCATTTCCGACTCCCTTTATGAAGGTGGACAATCAAGGGTCTAGGGTCTAACTTTTGGTAAACAGCTGTGATACTGGTAAGTGATTATTAAGTACATATACTGACTTTTTTTTCTTTTTTCTTGTACAGTTTCGCAGGATCCTGTTACCGACTCCCTCTATGAAGGTGGACAATCAAGGGTCTAGGGTCTGACTGTTGGTAAACAGCTGTGATACTGGTAAGTGATTATTTAGTACATATACTAACTTTTTTTTTCTTTTTTGTTGTACAGTTTCGCAGGATCCTGTTACCGACTCCCTCTATGAAGGTGGACAATCAAGGGTCTAGGGTCTGACTGTTGGTAAACAGCTGTGATACTGGTAAGTGATTATTCAGTACATATACTGACTTTATTTTCTATTTTGTTGTACAGTTTCGCAGGATCCTGTTACCGACTCCCTCTCTGAAGGTGGACTATCAAGGGTCTAGGGTCTGAGTGTTCGTGAACAGCTGTGATACAGGTAAGTGATCATTCAGTACATGTATTGACTTTTTTTTTTCTTTTTTGTCGTACAATTTCGCAGGATCCCATTACCGACTACCTTTATGAAGGTGGACAATCAAGGGTCTAGGGTCTAACTTTTGGTAAACAGCTGTGATAGTGGTAAGTGGTTATTCAGTACATATACTGACTTTTTTTTCTTTTTTCTTGTACAGTTTCCCAGGATCCCATTACTGACTCCCTTTATGAAGGTGGACAATCAAGGGTCTAGGGTCTAACTTTTGGTAAACAGCTGTGATAGTGGTAAGTGATTATTCAGTACATATACTGACTTTTTTTTCTTTTTTCTTGTACACTTTCGCAGGATCCTCTTACCGACTCCCTCTCTGAAGGTGCACTATCAAGGGTCTAGGGTCTGACTGTTCGTAAACAGCTTTGATACAAGTAAGTGATCATTCAGTTTCTATACATGTATTGACTTTTTTTTCTTTTTTGTCGTACAGTTTCCTAGCATCCCGTGACCGACTCCCTCTCTGAAGGTGGAAACGACTAACAAGAGTCTATCCATTTTCTTCTCACTTCACAACTCTATATAGGTAAATACAGCTATATTCTGTCCATCTTCAGCTGTGTGAGGCTGAATGTTCGTAAACAGCTGTTATACAGGTAAGTGATCATTCAGTTTCTATACATGTATTGACTTTTTTTTCTTTTTGTCGTACAGTTTCCCAGGATTCCATTATCAACTCCCTCTATGAAGGTGGACAATCAAGGGTCTAGGGTCTGAGTGTTCGTGAACAGCTGTGATACAGGTAAGTGATCATTCAGTACATGTATTGACTTTTTTTTTTCTTTTTTGTTGTACAGTTTCGCAGGATCCCATTACCGACTCCCTCTATGAAGGTGGACAATCAAGGGTCTAGGGTCTGACTGTTGGTAAAAAGCTGTGATACTGGTAAGTGATTATTCAGTATATATACTAACTTTTTTTTCTTTTTTGTTGTACAGTTTCGCAGGATCCTGTTACCGACTCCCTCTATGAAGGTGGACAATCAAGGGTCTAGGGTCTGAGTGTTCGTGAACAGCTGTGATACTGGTAAGTGATTATTCAGTACATATACTGACTTTTTTTTCTTTTTTGTCGTACAGTTTCCCAGGATTCCATTACTGACTCCCTCTCTGAAGGTGGACTATCAAGGGTCTAGGGTCTGAGTGTTCGTGAACAGCTGTGATACAGGTAAGTGATCATTCAGTACATGTATTGACTTTTTTTTTTTCTTTTGTCATACAGTTTCCCAGGATTCTATTACCGACACCCTCTCTGAAGGTGGACTATCAAGGGTCTAGGGTCTGTCTGTTCGTGAACAGCTGTGATACAGGTAAGTGATCATTCAGTTTCTATACACGTATTGACTTTTTTTTCTTTTTTCTCGTACAGTTTCCTAGGATCCCGTGACCGACTCCCTCTCTGAATGTGGAAACGACTAACAAGAGTCTATCCATTTTCTTCTCACTTCACAACTCTATATAGGTAAATACAGCTATATTCTGTCCATCTTCAGCTGTGTGAGGCTGAATGTTCGTAAATAGCTGTTATACAGGTAAGTGATTGTTCAGTTTCTAAACATGTATTGACTTTTTTTTCTTTTCTTGTACAGTTTTGCAGGATCCTGTTACCGACTCCCTCTCTGAAGGTGGACTATCAAGGGTCTAGGGTCTGAGTGTTCGTGAACAGCTGTGATACAGGTAAGTGATCATTCAGTACATGTATTGACTTTTTTTTTTCTGTTTTGTCGTACAATTTCGCAGGATCCCATTACCGACTCCCTTTATGAAGGTGGACAATCAAGGGTCTAGGGTCTAACTTTTGGTAAACAGCTGTGATACTGGTAAGTGATTATTCAGTACATATACTGACTTTTTTTTCTTTTTTCTTGTACAGTTTCGCAGGATCCTGTTACCGACTCCCTCTATGAAGGTGGACAATCAAGGGTCTAGGGTCTGACTGTTGGTAAACAGCTGTGATACTGGTAAGTGATTATTCAGTACATATACTGACTTTTTTTTCTTTTTTCTTGTACAGTTTCGCAGGATCCTGTTACCGACTCCCTCTATGAAGGTGGACAATCAAGGGTCTAGGGTCTGACTGTTGGTAAACAGCTGTGATACTGGTAAGTGATTATTCAGTACATATACTGACTTTTTTTTCTTTTTTGTCGTACAGTTTCCCAGGATTCCATTACTGACTCCCTCTCTGAAGGTGAACTATCAAGGGTCTAGGGTCTGAGTGTTCGTGAACAGCTGTGATACAGGTAAGTGATCATTCAGTTTCTATACACGTATTGACTTTTTTTTTTCTTTTTTGTCGTACAGTTTCCTAGGATCCCGTGAAGGTTGAAACGACTAACAAGGATTTCTCCGTCTGCATCTCCATTCTCTACTATGACTGGCTGGCAGGTATTCTGTCCATCTTGAACTGTGTGAGTCTGACTGTTCGTAATAGCTTTGATACAGGTAAGTGATCATTCAGTTTCTATACATGTATTGACTCTTTTTTCTTTTTTCTCGTACAGTTTCCTAGGATCCCGTGACCGACTCCCTCTCTGAATGTGGAAACGACTAACAAGAGTCTATCCATTTTCTTCTCACTTCACAACTCTATATAGGTAAATACAGCTATATTCTGTCCATCTTCAGCTGTGTGAGGCTGAATGTTCGTAAACAGCTGTTATACAGGTAAGTGATTGTTCAGTTTCTATACATGTATTGATTTTTTTTTCTTTTTGTCGTACAGTTTCCCAGGATTCCATTATCAACTCCCTCTATGAAGGTGGACAATCAAGGGTCTAGGGTCTGACTGTTCGTAAACAGCTGTGATACAGGTAAGTGATCATTCAGTTTCTATACACGTTCTGACTTTTTTCTTTTTTGTCGTACAGTTTCCCAGGATTCCATTACCGACTCCCTCTCTGAAGGTGGACTATCAAGGGTCTAGGGTCTGACTGTTGGTAAAGAGCTGTGATACTGGTAATTGATTATTCAGTATATATACTGACTTTTTTTCTTTTTTCTTGTACAGTTTTGCAGGATCCTGTTACCGACTCCCTCTCTGAAGGTGGACTATCAAGGGTCTAGGGTCTGAGTGTTCGTGAACAGCTGTGATACAGGTAAGTGATCATTCAGTACATGTATTGACTTTTTTTTTTCTGTTTTGTCGTACAATTTCGCAGGATCCCATTACCGACTCCCTTTATGAAGGTGGACAATCAAGGGTCTAGGGTCGGTCTAACTTTTGGTAAACAGCTGTGATACTGGTAAGTGATTATTCAGTACATATACTGACTTTTTTTTCTTTTTTCTTGTACAGTTTCGCAGGATCCTGTTACCGACTCCCTCTATGAAGGTGGACAATCAAGGGTCTAGGGTCTGACTGTTGGTAAACAGCTGTGATACTGGTAAGTGATTATTTAGTACATATACTAACTTTTTTTTTCTTTTTTGTTGTACAGTTTCGCAGGATCCTGTTACCGACTCCCTCTATGAAGGTGGACAATCAAGGGTCTAGGGTCTGACTGTTGGTAAACAGCTGTGATACTGGTAAGTGATTATTCAGTACATATACTGACTTTTTTTTTTCTTTTTTCTTGTACACTTTCGCAGGATCCTCTTACCGACTCCCTCTCTGAAGGTGCACTATCAAGGGTCTAGGGTCTAACTTTTGGTAAACAGCTGTGATACAGGTAAGTGATCATTCAGTACATGTATTGACTTTTTTTTTTTCTTTTGTCATACAGTTTCCCAGGATTCTATTACCGACTCCCTCTCTGAAGGTGGACTATCAAGGGTCTAGGGTTTGTCTGTTCGTGAACAGCTGTGATACAGGTAAGTGATCATTCAGTTTCTATACACGTATTGACTTTTTTTTTCTTTTTTGTCGTACAGTTTCCTAGGATCCCGTGAAGGTTGAAACGACTAACAAGGATTTCTCCATCTGCATCTCCATTCTCTACTATGACTGGCTGGCAGGTATTCTGTCCATCTTGAACTGTGTGAGTCTGACTGTTCGTAATAGCTTTGATACAGGTAAGTGATCATTCAGTTTCTATACATGTATTGACTCTTTTTTCTTTTTTCTCGTACAGTTTCCTAGGATCCCGTGACCGACTCCCTCTCTGAATGTGGAAACGACTAACAAGAGTCTATCCATTTTCTTCTCTCTTCACAACTCTATATAGGTAAATACAGCTATATTCTGTCCATCTTCAGCTGTGTGAGGCTGAATGTACGTAAACAGCTGTTATACAGGTAAGTGATTGTTCAGTTTCTATAAATGTATTGACTTTTTTTTCTTTTTGTCGTACAGTTTCCCAGGATTCCATTATCAACTCCCTCTATGAAGGTGGACAATCAAGGGTCTAGGGTCTGACTTTTCGTAAACAGCTGTGATACAGGTAAGTGATCATTCAGTTTCTATACACGTTCTGACTTTTTTCTTTTTTGTCGTACAGTTTCCCAGGATTCCATTACCGACTCCCTCTCTGAAGATGGACTATCAAGGGTCTAGGGTCTGACTGTTGGTAAAGAGCTGTGATACTGGTAAGTGATTATTCAGTACATATACTGACTTTATTTTCTATTTTGTCGTACAGTTTCGCAGGATCCTGTTACCGACTCCCTCTCTGAAGGTGGACTATCAAGGGTCTAGGGTCTGAGTGTTCGTGAACAGCTGTGATACAGGTAAGTGATCATTCAGTACATGTATTGACTTTTTTTTTTCTGTTTTGTCGTACAATTTCGCAGGATCCCATTACCGACTCCCTTTATGAAGGTGGACAATCAAGGGTCTAGGGTCTAACTTTTGGTAAACAGCTGTGATACTGGTAAGTGATTATTCAGTACATATACTGACTTTTTTTCTTTTTTCTTGTACAGTTTCGCAGGATCCTGTTACCGACTCCCTCTATGAAGGTGGACAATCAAGGGTCTAGGGTCTGACTGTTGGTAAACAGCTGTGATACTGGTAAGTGATTATTCAGTACATATACTGACTTTATTTTCTATTTTGTTGTACAGTTTCGCAGGATCCTGTTACCGACTCCCTCTCTGAAGGTGGACTATCAAGGGTCTAGGGTCTGAGTGTTCGTGAACAGCTGTGATACAGGTAAGTGATCATTCAGTACATGTATTGACTTTTTTTTTTCTTTTTTGTCGTACAATTTCGCAGGATCCCATTACCGACTACCTTTATGAAGGTGGACAATCAAGGGTCTAGGGTCTAACTTTTGGTAAACAGCTGTGATAGTGGTAAGTGATTATTCAGTACATATACTGACTTTTTTTTCTTTTTTCTTGTACAGTTTCGCAGGATCCTGTTACCGACTCCCTCTATGAAGGTGGACAATCAAGGGTCTAGGGTCTGACTGTTGGTAAACAGCTGTGATACTGGTAAGTGATTATTCAGAACATATACTGACTTTTTTTTTTCTTTTTTCTTGTACACTTTCGCAGGATCCTCTTACCGACTCCCTCTCTGAAGGTGCACTATCAAGGGTCTAGGGTCTGACTGTTCGTAAACAGCTTTGATACAAGTAAGTGATCATTCAGTTTCTATACATGTATTGACTTTTTTTTTCTTTTTTGTCGTACATTTTCCCAGGATCCCGTGACCGAATCCCTCACTGAAGGTGGAAACGAATAACAAGGATTTTTCCATCTGCATCTCCATTCTCTACTGTGACTGGCTGGCTGGCTGGTATTCTGTCCATCTTGAAATGTGTGAGTCTGACTGTTCGTAATAGCTTTGATACAGGTAAGTGATCATTCAGTTTCTATACATGTATTGACTTTTTTTTCTTTTTTCTTGTACACTTTCGCAGGATCCTGTTACCGACTCCCTCTCTGAAGGTGCACTATCAAGGGTCTAGGGTCTGACTGTTCGTAAACAGCTTTGATACAAGTAAGTGATTATTCAGTTTCTATACACGTATTGACTTTTTTTCTTTCTTGTCATACAATTTCCCAGGATCCCATTTCGGACTCACCCTCTGAAGGTGGACTATCAAGGGTCTAGGGTCTGACTGTTCGTAAACAGCTGTGATACTGGTAAGTGATCATTCAGTACATGTATTGACTTTTTTTTTCTTTTTTGTCGTACAGTTTCCCAGGATCCCGTGACCGACTCCCTCTCTGAAGGTGGAAACGACTAACAAGGATTTTTCCATCTGCATCTCCATTCTCTACTATGACTGGCTGGCTGGTATTCTGTCCATCTTCAGCTGTGTGAGGCTGAATGTTCGTAAACAGCTTTTATACAGGTAAGTGATTGTTCAGTTTCTATACATGTATTGACTTTTTTTCTTTTTGTCGTACAGTTTCCCAGGATTCCATTATCAACTCCCTCTATGATGGTGGACAATCAAGGGTCTAGGGTCTGACTTTTCGTAAACAGCTGTGATACAGGTAAGTGATCATTCAGTTTCTATACACGTTCTGACTTTTCTTTTTTGTCGTACAGTTTCCCAGGATTCCATTACCGACTCCCTCTCTGAAGATGGACTATCAAGGGTCTAGGGTCTGACTGTTGGTAAAGAGCTGTGATACTGGTAAGTGATTATTCAGTACATATACTGACTTTATTTTCTATTTTGTCGTACAGTTTCGCAGGATCCTGTTACCGACTCCCTCTCTGAAGGTGGACTATCAAGGGTCTAGGGTCTGAGTGTTCGTGAACAGCTGTGATACAGGTAAGTGATCATTCAGTACATGTATTGACTTTTTTTTTTCTGTTTTGTCGTACAATTTCGCAGGATCCCATTACCGACTCCCTTTATGAAGGTGGACAATCAAGGGTCTAGGGTCTAACTTTTGGTAAACAGCTGTGATACTGGTAAGTGATTATTCAGTACATATACTGACTTTTTTTTCTTTTTTCTTGTACAGTTTCGCAGGATCCTGTTACCGACTCCCTCTATGATGGTGGACAATCAAGGGTCTAGGGTCTGACTGTTGGTAAACAGCTGTGATACTGGTAAGTGATTATTCAGTACATATACTGACTTTATTTTCTATTTTGTTGTACAGTTTCGCAGGATCCTGTTACCGACTCCCTCTCTGAAGGTGGACTATCAAGGGTCTAGGGTCTGAGTGTTCGTGAACAGCTGTGATACAGGTAAGTGATCATTCAGTACATGTATTGACTTTTTTTTTTTCTTTTTTGTCGTACAATTTCGCAGGATCCCATTACCGACTACCTTTATGAAGGTGGACAATCAAGGGTCTAGGGTCTAACTTTTGGTAAACAGCTGTGATAGTGGTAAGTGATTATTCAGTACATATACTGACTTTTTTTTCTTTTTTCTTGTACAGTTTCGCAGGATCCTGTTACCGACTCCCTCTATGAAGGTGGACAATCAAGGGTCTAGGGTCTGACTGTTGGTAAACAGCTGTGATACTGGTAAGTGATTATTCAGAACATATACTGACTTTTTTTTTTCTTTTTTCTTGTACACTTTCGCAGGATCCTCTTACCGACTCCCTCTCTGAAGGTGCACTATCAAGGGTCTAGGGTCTGACTGTTCGTAAACAGCTTTGATACAAGTAAGTGATCATTCAGTTTCTATACATGTATTGACTTTTTTTTCTTTTTTGTCGTACAGTTTCCTAGCATCCCGTGACCGACTCCCTCTCTGAAGGTGGAAACGACTAACAAGAGTCTATCCATTTTCTTCTCACTTCACAACTCTATATAGGTAAATACAGCTATATTCTGTCCATCTTCAGCTGTGTGAGGCTGAATGTTCGTAAACAGCTGTTATACAGGTAAGTGATCATTCAGTTTCTATACATGTATTGACTTTTTTTTCTTTTTGTCGTACAGTTTCCCAGGATTCCATTATCAACTCCCTCTATGAAGGTGGACAATCAAGGGTCTAGGGTCTGAGTGTTCGTGAACAGCTGTGATACAGGTAAGTGATCATTCAGTACATGTATTGACTTTATTTTCTATTTTGTTGTACAGTTTCGCAGGATCCTGTTACCGACTCCCTCTCTGAAGGTGGACTATCAAGGGTCTAGGGTCTGAGTGTTCGTGAACAGCTGTGATGCAGGTAAGTGATCATTCAGTACATGTATTGACTTTTTTTTTTTCTTTTTTGTTGTACAATTTCGCAGGATCCCATTACCGACTACCTTTATGAAGGTGGACAATCAAGGGTCTAGGGTCTAACTTTTGGTAAACAGCTGTGATAGTGGTAAGTGATTATTCAGTACATATACTGACTTTTTTTTCTTTTTTCTTGTACAGTTTCGCAGGATCCTGTTACCGACTCCCTCTATGAAGGTGGACAATCAAGGGTCTAGGGTCTGACTGTTGGTAAACAGCTGTGATACTGGTAAGTGATTATTCAGTACATATACTGACTTTATTTTCTATTTTGTCGTACAGTTTCGCAGGATCCTGTTACCGACTCCCTCTCTGAAGGTGGACTATCAAGGGTCTAGGGTCTGAGTGTTCGTGAACAGCTGTGATACAGGTAAGTGATCATTCAGTACATGTATTGAATTTTTTTTTTCTGTTTTGTCGTACAATTTCGCAGGATCCCATTTCCGACTCCCTTTATGAAGGTGGACAATCAAGGGTCTAGGGTCTAACTTTTGGTAAACAGCTGTGATACTGGTAAGTGATTATTAAGTACATATACTGACTTTTTTTTCTTTTTTCTTGTATAGTTTCGCAGGATCCTGTTACCGACTCCCTCTATGAAGGTGGACAATCAAGGGTCTAGGGTCTGACTGTTGGTAAACAGCTGTGATACTGGTAAGTGATTATTTAGTACATATACTAACTTTTTTTTTCTTTTTTGTTGTACAGTTTCGCAGGATCCTGTTACCGACTCCCTCTATGAAGGTGGACAATCAAGGGTCTAGGGTCTGACTGTTGGTAAACAGCTGTGATACTGGTAAGTGATTATTCAGTACATATACTGACTTTATTTTCTATTTTGTTGTACAGTTTCGCAGGATCCTGTTACCGACTCCCTCTCTGAAGGTGGACTATCAAGGGTCTAGGGTCTGAGTGTTCGTGAACAGCTGTGATACAGGTAAGTGATCATTCAGTACATGTATTGACTTTTTTTTTTCTTTTTTGTCGTACAATTTCGCAGGATCCCATTACCGACTACCTTTATGAAGGTGGACAATCAAGGGTCTAGGGTCTAACTTTTGGTAAACAGCTGTGATAGTGGTAAGTGATTATTCAGTACATATACTGACTTTTTTTTCTTTTTTCTTGTACAGTTTCGCAGGATCCTGTTACCGACTCCCTCTATGAAGGTGGACAATCAAGGGTCTAGGGTCTGACTGTTGGTAAACAGCTGTGATACTGGTAAGTGATTATTCAGTACATATACTGACTTTTTTTTATTTTTTCTTGTACACTTTCGCAGGATCCTCTTACCGACTCCCTCTCTGAAGGTGCACTATCAAGGGTCTAGGGTCTGACTGTTCGTAAACAGCTTTGATACAAGTAAGTGATCATTCAGTTTCTATACATGTATTGACTTTTTTTTCTTTTTTGTCGTACAGTTTCCTAGCATCCCGTGACCGACTCCCTCTCTGAAGGTGGAAATGACTAACAAGAGTCTATCCATTTTCTTCTCACCTCACAACTCTATATAGGTAAATACAGCTATATTCTGTCCATCTTCAGCTGTGTGAGGCTGAATGTTCGTAAACAGCTGTTATACAGGTAAGTGATCATTCAGTTTCTATACATGTATTGACTTTTTTTTCTTTTTGTCGTACAGTTTCCCAGGATTCCATTATCAACTCCCTCTATGAAGGTGGACAATCAAGGGTCTAGGGTCTGAGTGTTCGTGAACAGCTGTGATACAGGTAAGTGATCATTCAGTACATGTATTGACTTTTTTCTTTCTTTTTTGTTGTACAGTTTCGCAGGATCCCATTACCGACTCCCTCTATGAAGGTGGACAATCAAGGGTCTAGGGTCTGACTGTTGGTCAACAGCTGTGATACTGGTAAGTGATTATTCAGTATATATACTAACTTTTTTTTCTTTTTTGTTGTACAGTTTCGCAGGATCCTGTTACCGACTCCCTCTATGAAGGTGGACAATCAAGGGTCTAGGGTCTGAGTGTTCGTGAACAGCTGTGATACTGGTAAGTGATTATTCAGTACATATACTGACTTTTTTTTCTTTTTTGTCGTACAGTTTCCCAGGATTCCATTACTGACTCCCTCTCTGAAGGTGGACTATCAAGGGTCTAGGGTCTGAGTGTTCGTGAACAGCTGTGATACAGGTAAGTGATCATTCAGTACATGTATTGACTTTTTTTTTTTCTTTTGTCATACAGTTTCCCAGGATTCTATTACTGACTCCCTCTCTGAAGGTGGACTATCAAGGGTCTAGGGTCTGTCTGTTCGTGAACAGCTGTGATACAGGTAAGTGATCATTCAGTTTCTATACACGTATTGACTTTTTTTTTCTTTTTTGTCGTAAAGTTTCCTAGGATCCCGTGAAGGTTGAAACGACTAACAAGGATTTCTCCATCTGCATCTCCATTCTCTACTATGACTGGCTGGCAGGTATTCCGTCCATCTTGAACTGTGTGAGTCTGACTTTTCGTAATAGCTTTGATACAGGTAAGTGATCATTCAGTTTCTATACATGTATTGACTCTTTTTTCTTTTTTCTCGTACAGTTTCCTAGGATCCCGTGACCGACTCCCTCTCTGAATGTGGAAACGACTAACAAGAGTCTATCCATTTTCTTCTCACTTCACAACTCTATATAGGTAAATACAGCTATATTCTGTCCATCTTCAGCTGTGTGAGGCTGAATGTTCGTAAACAGCTGTTATACAGGTAAGTGATCATTCAGTTTCTATACATGTATTGACTTTTTTTTTTCTTTTTTGTCGTACAATTTCGCAGGATCCCATTACCGACTCCCTTTATGAAGGTGGACAATCAAGGGTCTAGGGTCTAACTTTTGGTAAACAGCTGTGATACTGGTAAGTGATTATTCAGTACATATACTGACTTTTTTTTCTTTTTTCTTGTACAGTTTCGCAGGATCCTGTTACCGACTCCCTCTATGAAGGTGGACAATCAAGGGTCTAGGGTCTGAGTGTTCGTGAACAGCTGTGATACAGGTAAGTGATCATTCAGTACATGTATTGACTTTTTTTTTTCTGTTTTGTCGTACAATTTCGCAGGATCCCATTACCGACTCCCTTTATGAAGGTGGACAATCAAGGGTCTAGGGTCTAACTTTTGGTAAACAGCTGTGATACTGGTAAGTGATCATTCAGTACATGTATTGACTTTTTTTTTTCTTTTGTCATACAGTTTCCCAGGATTCTATTACCGACTCCCTCTCTGAAGGTGGACTATCAAGGGTCTAGGGTCTGTCTGTTCGTGAACAGCTGTGATACAGGTAAGTGATCATTCAGTTTCTATACACGTTCTGACTTTTTTCTTTTTTGTCGTACAGTTTCCCAGGATTCCATTACCGACTCCCTCTCTGAAGGTGGACTATCAAGGGTCTAGGGTCTGACTGTTGGTAAAGAGCTGTGATACTGGTAAGTGATTATTCAGTATATATACTGACTTTTTTTTCTTTTTTCTTGTACAGTTTTGCAGGATCCTGTTACCGACTCCCTCTCTGAAGGTGGACTATCAAGGGTCTAGGGTCTGAGTGTTCGTGAACAGCTGTGATACAGGTAAGTGATCATTCAGTACATGTATTGACTTTTTTTTTTCTGTTTTGTCGTACAATTTCGCAGGATCCCATTACCGACTCCCTTTATGAAGGTGGACAATCAAGGGTCTAGGGTCTAACTTTTGGTAAACAGCTGTGATACTGGTAAGTGATTATTCAGTACATATACTGACTTTTTTTTCTTTTTTCTTGTACAGTTTCGCAGGATCCTGTTACCGACTCCCTCTATGAAGGTGGACAATCAAGGGTCTAGGGTCTGACTGTTGGTAAACAGCTGTGATACTGGTAAGTGATTATTCAGTACATATACTGACTTTTTTTTCTTTTTTCTTGTACATTTTCGCAGGATCCTGTTACCGACTCCCTCTATGAAGGTGGACAATCAAGGGTCTAGGGTCTGACTGTTGGTAAACAGCTGTGATACTGGTAAGTGATTATTCAGTACATATACTAACTTTTTTTTTCTTTTTTGTTGTACAGTTTCGCAGGATCCCGTGACCGACTCCCTCTATGAAGGTGGACAATCAAGGGTCTAGGGTCTGAGTGTTCGTGAACAGCTGTGATACAGGTAAGTGATCATTCAGTACATGTATTGACTTTTTTTTTTCTTTTTTGTCGTACAATTTCGCAGGATCCCATTACCGACTACCTTTATGAAGGTGGACAATCAAGGGTCTAGGGTCTAACTTTTGGTAAACAGCTGTGATACTGGTAAGTGATTATTCAGTACATATACTGACTTTTTTTTCTTTTTTCTTGTACAGTTTCGCAGGATCCTGTTACCGACTCCCTCTATGAAGGTGGACAATCAAGGGTCTAGGGTCTGACTGTTGGTAAACAGCTGTGATACTGGTAAGTGATTATTCAGTATATATACTAACTTTTTTTTCTTTTTTGTTGTACAGTTTCGCAGGATCCTGTTACCGACTCCCTCTATGAAGGTGGACAATCAAGGGTCTAGGGTCTGACTGTTGGTAAACAGCTGTGATACTGGTAAGTGATTATTCAGTACATATACTGACTTTTTTTTCTTTTTTGTCGTACAGTTTCCCAGGATTCCATTACTGACTCCCTCTCTGAAGGTGGACTATCAAGGGTCTAGGGTCTGAGTGTTCGTGAACAGCTGTGATACAGGTAAGTGATCATTCAGTACATGTATTGACATTTTTTTTTTCTTTTGTCATACAGTTTCCCAGGATTCTATTACCGACTCCCTCTCTGAAGGTGGACTATCAAGGGTCTAGGGTCTGTCTGTTCGTGAACAGCTGTGATACAGGTAAGTGATCATTCAGTTTCTATACACGTATTGACTTTTTTTTTCTTTTTTGTCGTACAGTTTCCTAGGATCCCGTGAAGGTTGAAACGACTAACAAGGATTTCTCCATCTGCATCTCCATTCTCTACTATGACTGGCTGGCAGGTATTCTGTCCATCTTGAACTGTGTGAGTCTGACTGTTCGTAATAGCTTTGATACAGGTAAGTGATCATTCAGTTTCTATACATGTATTGACTCTTTTTTCTTTTTTCTCGTACAGTTTCCTAGGATCCCGTGACCGACTCCCTCTCTGAATGTGGAAACGACTAACAAGAGTCTATCCATTTTCTTCTCACTTCACAACTCTATATAGGTAAATACAGCTATATTCTGTCCATCTTCAGCTGTGTGAGGCTGAATGTTCGTAAACAGCTGTTATACAGGTAAGTGATTGTTCAGTTTCTATACATGTATTGATTTTTTTTTCTTTTTGTCGTACAGTTTCCCAGGATTCCATTATCAACTCCCTCTATGAAGGTGGACAATCAAGGGTCTAGGGTCTGACTGTTCGTAAACAGCTGTGATACAGGTAAGTGATCATTCAGTTTCTATACACGTTCTGACTTTTTTCTTTTTTGTCGTACAGTTTCCCAGGATTCCATTACCGACTCCCTCTCTGAAGGTGGACTATCAAGGGTCTAGGGTCTGAGTGTTCGTAAACAGCTTTGATACAAGTAAGTGATTATTCAGTTCATATACACGTATCCACTTTTTTTTCTTTTTTATCATACACTTTCCCAGGATTCTATTACCGACTCCCTCTCTGAAGGTGGACTATCAAGTGTCTAGGGTCTGACTGTTCGTGAACAGCTGTGATACAGGGAAGTGATTATTCAGTTTCTATACATGTATTGACTTTTTTTACTTTTTTGTTGTACAGTTTCCCAGGATCCTGTGACCGACTCCCTCTCTGAAGGTGGACTAACCAAGGTCTTTACATCTGCATCTCCATTTACAACTTTGACTGGCTGGCTGGTATTCTGTCCATCTTCAACTGTGTGAGGCTGACTGTTCGTAAACAGCTGTGATACAGGTAAGTGATCATTCAGTTTCTATACATGTATTGACTTTTTTTTTCTTTTTTTGTCGTACAGTTTCCCAGGATCCCGTGACCGACTCCCTCTATGAAGGTGGACAATCAAGGGTCTAGGGTCTGACTGTTGGTAAACAGCTGTGATACTGGTAAGTGATTTTTCAGTTCATATACTGACTTTATTTTCTTTTTTGTCGTACAGTTTCGCAGGATCCTGTTACCGACTCCCTCTCTGAAGGTGGACAATCAAGGGTCTAGGGTCTAACTGTTGGTAAACAGCTGTGATACTGGTAAGTGATTATTCAGTACATATACTGACTTTTTTTTCTTTTTTCTTGTACAGTTTCGCAGGATCCTGTTACCGACTCCCTCTCTGAAGGTGGACTATCAAGGGTCTGAGTGTTCGTGAACAGCTGTGATACAGGTAAGTGATCATTCAGTACATGTATTGACTTTTTTTTTTCTTTTTTGTCGTACAGTTTCGCAGGATCCCATTACCGACTCCCTCTATGAAGGTGGACAATCAAGGGTCTAGGGTCTGAGTGTTCGTGAACAGCTGTGATACAGGTAAGTGATCATTCAGTACATGTATTGACTTTTTTTTTTTCTTTTTTGTTGTACAGTTTCGCAGGATCCTGTTACCGACTCCCTCTCTGAAGGTGGAAACGACTAACAAGGATTTTTCCATCTGCATCTCCATTCTCTACTATGACTGGCTGGCTGGTATTCTGTCCATCTTCAACTGTGTGAGGCTGACTGTTCGTAAATAGCTGTGATACAGGTAAGTGATTATTCAGTTTCTATACATGTATTGACTTTTTTTTCTTTTTTGTCATACAATTTCCCAGGATCCCGTGACCGACTCCCTCTCTGAAGGTGGACTAACCAAGGATTTTTCCATCTGCATCTGCATTCTCTACTATGACTGGCTGGCTGGTATTCTGTCCATCTTCAACTGTGTGAGGCTGACTGTTCGTAAATAGCTGTGATACAGGTAAGTGATTATTCAGTACATGTACTAAGTTTCTTTTTTGTCATACAATTTCCCAGGATCCGTGACCGACTCCCTCTCTGAAGTTGGACTAACCAAGGTCTCTACATCTGCATCTCCATTTACAACTGTGACTGGCTGGCTGGTATTCTGTCCATAATCAACTGTGTGAGGCTGACTGTTCGTAAACAGCTGTTATACACGTAAGTGATTATTCAGTTTCTATACATGTATTGACTTTTTTCTTTTGTCATACAGTTTCCCAGGATCCCGTGACCGACTCCCTCTCTGAAGGTGGAAACGAGTAACAAGGATTTTTCCATCTGCATCTCCATTCCCTACTATGACTGGCTGGCTGGTATTCTGTCCATCTTCAACTGTGTGAGGCTGACTGTTCGTAAATAGCTGTGATACAGGTACGTGATCATTCAGTACATGTACTAACTAAGTTTCTTTTTTGTCATGCAATTTCCCAGGATCCCGTGACCGACTCCCTCTCTGAAGGTGGAAACGACTAACAAGGATTTCTCCATCTGCATCTCCATTCTCTACTATGACTGACTGGCTGGCAGGTATTCTGTCCATCTTGAACTGTGTGAGGCTGACTGTTCGTAAACAGCTGTTATACAGGTAAGTGATTATTCAGTTTCTATACATGTATTGACTTTTTTTCTTTTTTGTCGTACAGTTTCCCAGGATCTCGTGACCGACTACCTCTCTGAAGGTGGACTATCAAGGGTCTAGGGTCTGACTGTTCGTAAACAGCTGTGATACAGGTAAGTGATCATTCAGTACATGTATTTATTTATTTTTTCTTTTTTGTTGTACAGTTTCCCAGGATCCCGTGACTGACTCCCTCTCTGAAGGTGGAAACGACTAACAAGGATTTCTCCATTCTCTACTATGACTGGCTGGCTGGTATTCTGTCCGTCTTCAACTGTGTGAGGCTGACTGTTCGTAAATTGCTGTGATACAGGTAAGTGATCATTCTGTACATGTACTAACTAAGTTTCTTTTTTGTCATGCAATTTCCCAGGATCCCGTGACCGACTCCCTCTCTGAAGGTGGAAACGACTAACAAGGATTTTTCCATCTGCATCTCTATTTACAACTGTGACTGGCTGGCAAGTGTATACAGGTAAGTGATTATTCAGTTTCTATACACGTATTGACTTTTTTTTTTCTTTTTTGTCGTACAGTTTCCCAGGATTCTATTACCGACTCCCTCTCTGAAGGTGGGCTATCAAGGGTCTAGGGTCTGACTGTTCGTGAACAGCATTGATACAGGTAAGTGATTATTCAGTTTCTATACATGTATTGACTTTTTTTTTCTTTTTTGTCGTACAGTTTCCCAGGATCCTGTGACCGACTCCCTCTCTGAAGGTGGAAACGACTAACAAGAGTCTGTCCATTTGCTTCTCACTTCACAACTATATATAGGTAAATACAGCTATATTCTGTCCATCTTCAGCTGTGTGAGGCTGAATGTTCGTAAACAGCTGTTATACAGGTAAGTTTTTATTCAGTTTCTATACATGTATTGACTTTTTTTCTTTTTTGTCATACAGTTTCCCAGGATCCCGTGACCGAGTCCCTCACTGAAGGTGGACTAAGAAGGGTCTTTTCGTCTGCATTTCCAGGGGGGGGGGTCACAGCAAAAACTTTTTAGAAGGGTTACAGTAGGACTGGGTAGGCAAAAGCAGCCAAACACAATTGCACCAGCAGACAGCAGGGGGCAGCTCAACACATGGGGAAGAGAGAAGAAATGAAAGAAAAACTAAAAATAATGAAGAAAAGGTTTAGGTTTATATATGAATTTGAACAGTATTGTAACACCGCTGTTTCTTACAGAGTGGGATTGGACTTTGCTAAAAAAAAACAAAACAAAAAAAAAAAACAAGTAAAAAAGCCAGCACAGTTCACAGAACAGCTCATGATCCAAAACAGACCACATCCTCTGTAAAACACGACGGAGGCACTGTGATGGCTTGAGCATGCATGGCTGCCAGTGGCACTGGATCACTAAAGCTTATTGATGATGTGACACAGGACAGAAGCAGCCGGATGAGTTCTGAGGTATTCAGAGACATACAATGTGCTCAAATGCAGCCAAACTGACTGGTCAGCGTTTCATAATACAGATGGACAATGACCCAAAACATAAAGTCAAAACAACCCAGGAGTTTATTAAAGCAAAGAAGTGGAATATTCTTGAATGGCCAAGTCAGTCACCTTATCTCAACCCAACTGAGCACGCATTTCACTTGTTAACGACTAAACTTCAGACAGAAAGGCCCACAAACACACAGCAACTGGAAACCGCTGCAGTAATGGCCTGACAGATCATTAAAAAGGAGGAGAAACAGCATCTGGTGATATCCATGAGTTCAAGACTTCAGGTGTAGCAGACTGGGGGGAAAAAAACTTAAATTATTTTCAGTAAAAAGAAATAGGGCCCCTTTAATATTTTTATTTTATTTTTCTTTATTTCATTTGTTTGGATTACATTTAGGCTGGTTTAAACCTCAGTATAATTATCATTCTACTGTTATTAGTTTGGACTAAGGCTAATAGGTCATTTTCGTTTCTCCCAGTAGAGGCACTCTTAGGCATCAGTGGTAAAGGACCTCCAGCCTCTGGCTCGGTTAGTGGTTCAGAATAAAGCTTTTGCCACAGGCTGACGACTCATTAACCTGTGTGCTGGTTTCTTCCTCGTCATGTAGAGGAATGGAAATGTCCCTACATACATTTTAGTGGTGAATCTATACTCTAATATGTTGATGAAGCCTTGTGCCATGTCTTAGTCCAAGTTAAATGTGTTTTGGTTAAGTTATATCGAGTGAATGAGAAGATGGAAAATATGTTAGCCATTTAGCTTAGCATAGGGGCATGTTCTAATCTGAGAATCCCACTCTTAGTACTTTTATATGTTCTGTAATCCAGTGTTTTTACTAAAAAGTCTAAAACATTTGATACAACATAAGTTTAAAAGTTTAAAGAAGTGTTTTTCCATTATTTTGAGCTTCTTTAACAGCAGCATTTTCTCTTTATCTTAAGCAGTAGCTCAGCTGCATAGCTTGGTACAGTCAGAGGTGCAGTGAAGTTCTTTGGACTGTGTTTTTTGTGTTCAATTTTGTTCCAAGTGTTTGTGTCTAGTATTATATATGTCAGCCACAAAATCTAAAAGGAGCTTTATATTGGAAAGCTGGTTTATTTTCTATAAATATGTTATGATAAAATAACCATTATGCTCAATTTATCTTACCTCAGCTAAACATCAGTGAAGACGTTACTAATCCACTCAGCCAACATGTAGATAAAGAGTACATGTACATAACATTTTTAACATGTTTAAACATCTGGACATTTGATCTTCATTTGAGTATTGAGAGATGGAGGTAATGTAACTCATAAAACTGAAGAAATATCTTTAAAAAACATTTCTAAAATGTAATTAATAGAAATGCAATTTCCCTGACAAGTTAGGACTCCTCCACATTTATTACTACTTAAAATTACTAAAATCAGCTAAATCAGGAGCAGCGCATCAGCTATAGATGATTAGAGCACGGTTAGAGAGGATTCTGGAGAAGCATGTCTTATTTAAACCTCAGACATTTAGTTTGGTTTGCTTACAAGTAGAATCCTATTTAAATAAAGATGATTTCATGAAGGTACTTTTCACAGAGTCAAGTCCAACTGACTGTAGGACATGGGTCATCCTGTTGTTTCACATGTCCAAATGATAATTCATCATAGAAAGCTGTACAGTTAGAGTCTAAATGAACCAGTTGTGAACAGCTTGTGGCCACTTACAACAACAAGATTTTCTGATAACTCTCAGGATAACTTTCTGTCCTACTTTTTATTAATTTCCTCATAAACAGTTTGAATTTACCAAGTGAAATAAACACATAAGACTTCCCAGCAGAGCATGTTTATTTTACAAGATTCTGTGCTGTAAGAAAGTGTTTACCCTAATTATCCCTATCTTTGCATATTTGTCACAATAATTGAGATTCAAATGTATTTGTGTAGGGCTTTGTAGAAATCCGGGTCCGAGCCTCTTTTGAGCAAGCCAACGGTGACAGTGGCAAGGAAAAGCTCCCTCAGAGCTTGAGGAAGAAACCTTGAGAGGAACCAAGACTCAAAAGAGGAACCCATCCTCCACTGGTCGACACCGGATAGCACAACACAAATACAAGACTGAGTCAGGTAACTGGAAAGGATGACCAAGCTGAGGGTTTTACTGCCGGTCTGCCTGCAGCTGAAGATGATGATGCGGGTCAACCAACTGCTGAAGACATCCCCATAGGCCCACCAACCAAGGCTCTGCCCAGTGCTCTGAAGAGTTCTGGAACATTGGGGTCTTCCCTCAAGTCTTCCCAGTGCTCAACTGCGTCAAGGATGACTGAGGCTTTCCCCTCAGGCTCCTTCCAGGTGAATCAAGGTCTGCTTCCAAGGGTCGGAATGGTGCTCAGGAGAGCACTCGCTCACTCGCTCACTCGCCTTGCCCAGGGGAACATAGTAGCATTGGCCCATGGCTTTGACCAGTTCTAAAAGAAGCACTAGCTAGCTTACCCCTTCTCCCCAGGCTCATCACAGAGCTCAGGACCTCTGGCCAGAACTCAAGAGAGCAAAGGAACTTCCAACGCTTCAACCAGATTTAGGAGGAGCACTGTCTAGCTGACTCCCCTTCTCCAGGCTCCTCTCAGCACTCAACAAAGCTTTGGAGCATCAGGGCCTGCTTCAAGTGCTCTGATCAGTGCTGAAAGGAGACCTGGTCGACTGACTGCATTTGCCCAAGTTCCTCTCAAGCTCCACACAGGATGATGGGGTCTGCTTCCAAGGTTTTGGTTGGTGATCAGTACAGCACTCCCTTATGGAGGCCTGTCCCCCAAGCTCTGCCCAGCACTCTGGAAAACATTGAAGCATTGAGGCCTGCTTGAAAGGCTCCGACCAGTACTGAGCAGAGCAATGGTTAGTTGACACTATTTCTCCAGGTTCCTACCAGAATTCCGGGGCATCGGGGGCAAAAAGGACTTCCTCCCAGGCTCCGCCCAGCATTCAAAAGAGCGTTGGAGCATCGGTGCCTGCTTCCATGGCTCTGATCAGTACTAAGCGGAGCACTGGTTGGCTAATTCTCTATGCCCAGGCTCCACCCAGTGCTCAGCTGCACATGGGGTAATGGAGGCTTCACCCCAGGCTCTGCCCAGCACTCACAAGAATGCTGGGGAACCAGGGTCTGCTTCCAAGGTCCTGACCGGTGCTCAGGAGAGCACTCGCTCATCAAGGACTATCCCCACGCTCTGCCTAGCACTACATCTGACGTCCTGTCCAGTGATCTGGAGAGCCCTCGAGTGCAAGGGCCTTTACTCAGAAGATTTGAAACCATTATGAGACAAATATGGATCTAGAAAGTTTGAATCTAGACATTTTTACAGCACAAAAGCACTAATTAAATTGGCTGAATCACCCGTGTAAAGGGGTAACGCAGGGCTCTGCGGATGGCTGCCATCATCCTGGACAGAAACTTCTGAATTCTCTTGGAAAGCATCTCCAACACAGGTGATTCTCCAGCTGCAAAAGACAAAATGAGTTAGAAAATCAGCAACTCACAAAACTGTTTTCTTACTGTACTAAACAAACTGTATTCTACTTTACAAACAATAAAAAGTGAAATTGAGACACACTTGATCAGCAGGCAGTAAGAAACACTATAAGGGGGTCTAGCATTGAGATTAACTGTGTGTTCTGTTTGCTGTACTCACATTCCAGATGATTTCCAGATGTGCTGGGCTGATGATCTTCAGACAGGCCAGTGGGACACACTTTCTTCTGATGAGTAAACATTTAACAAACAAAACAAAAGTCAAGATCTCATCAAACACAGACATATAAAAGAGCTCAAGCTAAACGATCTGTCTTATTATTAACACAATAATTCATAGTTTAACAAATCATATGACGTGTTTATCATTGATCTACTAAAGCAGAAGCTCCCTTACCTTTCGTCCAAACCTGAAGAGAGTTTTTTTTTTTAGGTCGAATGAAATGAAAAAATCTCCTCTTTTTCTTCGCCACAGGAACTGGATCTGTGGGACAGTTGTCTTCTAGAGGGTCAGGCCAGGACGTGATGGGATCTTCCTCTTCTTGGGAGATGCTGTTTTTCTCCACAGTGTCCATCACCACATCACTTTCATCACTGCTTAGTGATGAGCATTCTGCGAACAAAACCCTCACGTCCAAAACAACCTTTTCATCCTCAAGGTCAGTTTGCTGGTAGTTTTTGGGCAGAGGAACCACCTCCTTTTTTTCAGGGGCTGCAGACTGATCCAACAGACGGGCCCGGGCCGCTTTAACGGAGCTCTGTAGTAGTTCACGGATGATGTCCCTAGTTGATGTCTCAAAGGGAAGTTTCATTAAGTCGATGAGAACCCCTGACTCAGCCATTGTCATTAGCATTTCCAGGTCCTCATCAGTGGCAAGGCTGCTGGGCACGTAGATGCTCTCCATTTCTGATTCTCCAGTACTGTCCAGAAGTACTTCTGGTATTACTGCCCTAGGGGACTTCGTCTGGAGTTCCTCAACGGACAGCTGAACTGTCTCCTTGTCTTGCACAGCAAGACTTTCATTAGATGCTGAGGCCTTGTTTTCCATCCCTTCTTCAGCAGATATGATCAGATCGCTAGTTGTCGTCCATGATAACTATCAAGTTTAATGATGGACAGAATTAAATATGTAAATATAATCATGAGACCTCAAAGCTCATTATTAATTGTGGTCAGTCTATCAATCATCTGTTAGACTAAATATTAATACAATTATTTTGGCATATTAATAATAATTAAGAGAATAGAGAGGGTGAGACTGGGAGGAGTAGAGGGTCCTAATGAGCTTCTGTTTGAACTGTCTGAACTATTTAAGTGCATTGTGCACAACCTGCACAAATAAGTTAACAATTCAGCTCAAAGCACTGCTTCTTAAATCACAATACTGCTTATGAAATCAAATGGGTCAAATGAAGAGCTTGTTTGAGACATAATGAGATAAAACAGTAAATAGTCACAGAAAAAACAGTTCATATAAGATGTTGTGTAAAAAATGACTAATGAGGTTATTTAGGTGTTAAGTTCATACTAATGTGGCTTTACAGGGCTTCTCTGTTCTGTAGTCAGTGTTTCTATAGTTTCTCACTTCAGAAATGGGACAGGTTGTGTGAACTCGGCTCTTCTGCAAAGCATACTGTGGATTATTCTAGTTACAATATTCAAAAAGAAGTGTATTCTTTACAGTGTGCTTTGCAGAAGAGCCGTGTTCACTCACCTTTTTTAATACTACTGTGAGGGACGATGTACCTAAATGTTTCACTCACCTGTACACCTGTGTAATGTGACATGATAAAAGTGATTTGATTTTTTTTTTTTGGTGGCTCAAGGGGTTGTTAGAAGAGATGTCCACAAGGGGGTGCTATAGCGCCATTATTCCTGGTAACTCTGCTGGTGACAGTACCAACCCAAAAGAAAGAGATCTGTAAAGAATAGAAATACAGCTGGTAGACTTTCTCTATAGTTTCTCTCAGCCTTCTTCTAAGTACACCGTACACACCTACATGTGAAATCTTAAAAGACATGATGTTCTAAAAAATGTTTTATTCATTTGTTTATTTATGATATTAATTAACAACTAAAATTAGCATACACATTTTAGACTGCATGCTTTATGAATCGTCTGCTAAGAAATAGAGAGCCTGTTGCAGAGGTGGGTGGTCACTAGTTACCTTTACACATGATAATAGGAGGATGAGAATGGGAGTCTAGTTTTCCTGTCAGTTTAGTCATGAACTCCATTTTTGAGTGTAATGTTGTCATGTTATGTTGGTGAGCATCTGCATGGCTCTGTGATGGATCACGTGTCTAATTTAAGAGCTTTTTTAGACCAAAAATATAAGTAAACGCAATCAACCATAACAGACACTGATTGTATCTAAAGTTCCAGTGCAGCTTTATAAGTTATTCAGTATTAAAGTATTTTATTTTAATTCACTAATTTTCTACATCTGTCACACTGCCAATAAAACGTGAAGCTCTGGAGCAGCCGCACAGTGACCCAAGGTCGCCGGGATAGAGGGGTATTAGCCCCCCAGCACTGGCTTGAGGAGCAGTTGAACTGTGTTCTCGGAGTGATGGAGCTCCATCCAGTGCCTTGGGCTGAGTTGGAGTGCATAGACTCATCGTCCAGCATCAGTGCATTAGGAATTGCTACGTGAACCAGACCTTACAACCGCGACTTTTCCTGTGCCTGTGTCCACAGAAGGAGATTTCACTGGGCATCCGTTTGAAATACAGGTGCAGAACAAGTGCTTAAACAATGATGCACCACTGATAGCTAGAACTGCGGCTGTCTCTCCAGATCTGCTGAACGATATTAGGGTCCAGAATGACTTCCCCGCCCCTCTTCAGACAACCAATGGGCCTCTTGCACACTCATGCCCTGGGGATTCAGCAATGTATGTAGTGGGTATATATTAATGGGTGCATGTCAGAGTTCAGCCAGTTCAGAGTGTGAGGGGGAGAAGAGTGTTTGTCAGTCTGGCTGTCCTGGACTTCACATTCCTGTAGCGTCGGCCTGATGGTAGCAGCGTGAAGAGGCTGCGTTGAGGGTGTGTACTGTCCCTGATAATGCTGTGGGCCCTGCTGATGACCCTGGTCCTGTAGTTGTCCTGCTTTACTGTGATTGTAGTGTACTGTAGATGTAGTGTTTCTGTACTGTAAAACAGCATGTTTATGACAATTAACTGTACTGTAAGTATGTGTAAATGTGTGTACTAAAAATTAGTACATTAAATAACAATAATCTATTGTGAATTACTGTTCTGTAAAGTTACCATATGTTTATAATAGTTAAGTGTACTGATTATATTTTAGTGTACAATAAATGTAGTGTACTGTAGTTTTACTGTAATGTAGTATACTGTATATTTATTACAATTAACTGCTGAATTCATTCAATTCATTAAATGAATCCAGTTTTACGTACAACAGAATGAACTTAGTGGACGAAATAAGTATTTAATCCCCCACTGATTTTGAAAGTTTGTACTCTAACAAATAATTAAACAGTCTATGCTATCTTTATTTTAACAGTGAGAGAAAAAATTAATTGAATTGAATTAATATTTAAATAAAAAATAATTTGCATTTCATTGAGGGAACTAAGTATTTGATCCCCTAAAAACCATGACTAATATTGGCTACCACAGACCACTGACACATCCTACTCTCAGTGAAGTCGTTACCTGCATGAGAGACACCTGTCCCAAATTGTCACCTGTGTAAAAGGCCACCTGCCAAGAGACTCTGTGACACTCCAACATCTCCACCATGGGCAAGACTAAAGAGCTGTCTAAAGATGGCAGGGACAAAATTGTTGAGCTACACAAGGCTGGAATGGGCTACAAAGCCATAAGTAAGAAGCTGGATGAGAAGCTGACAACTGTTGGTGCAATTATTCGGAAGTGGAAGAAGTACAACATTACTGTCAATCGACCTAGGCCTGGAGCTCCATGCAAGATATCACTTCGTGGAGTCTCACTGATCATGAGAAAGGTTACAAATCAGCCAAGAATTACATGGGAGGAGCTGGTTAATGATCATAAGGCAGCTGGGACCACAGTCTCAAAAAAAAAACAAACAAACATTGGTAATACACTGAGACGTAATGGATTAAAATCCTGCAGTGCATGCAAGGTTCCTCTGCTCAAGAAGGCTCATGTCCAGGCTCTTTTCAGCAAACAGTAGCAACAGTGGCAAGGAAAAACTCAAAAGGGGAACCCATCTTCCTCTGGTCAACACCAGATAGCATGCATGCAGGTAAAGAGTCACAAGCAATCCTTCTAAAGCATTTTGTAAACAAAATGTACATGATGGCAGCATAACTCTGTTCACAGAGAATACAGTAGCAGAACTATTAAAAAACACAGTTGTGTGACAGTTTTCATACAGAATACAGTAGCATCAATTTTACCTTTAGAAGTCAACAGGGTCACGTTTTTCATACAGAATACAGTAGCATATAATCACTCAAACAGCAGATAGGAGCATGAATCTTAATACAGAATACAACAGTGCTGCTCTTCATATTCAACATAGAGCTTTAAGCTCCCTCTATTAATTCATTTTCCATACATCATTCATCCACCTTCAGGCTGCAGTAGTTTAGCCCCACTAAGACAATAATGCTTAAGTTGCATTTCAGAAAAATGCAGCCAATCAGAAGAAAGCTCATTTACATAACGGCACAGTAATAAAAACAGCTTGTTATTATTTTAAGGGACTAAGGGCAGGTTTTGGTACATAAAGCTCCATAAAACAATGTAAGTAAGACTGAAGAGAAAAGGTCAAATAAAATGTAGACTTGGAGAGTAAGGGTAATACTAGAACTCTACAAAGCCATGGATGTTGTTGCTCACTGTTCAAAAGGCAGCATCACTGTTATTTTATCAGTGACAAACACCTCGGCCATGTGGTAGCTCAGACAGAGCAGAGGCAGGTAGTAAAGACCTGGTGTTCGGTCAGAGCAACATGACAGCACAGTAAGACCTTCAGCTCCACCAGAGGGACGTTACAACAGTCTACTTGCACGCTCTGATTGATTGTGAGATGTATATGGAGCAATCAGAGAGATTTGAAGGAAAGTCAAATACAGCTGTGAACTGAATAAGTCACTGTATGCTCTTAAACTGTCTGGATTATCAGGATGAAAATGGCTTTCCACAGAACCCAGCAGACCATTGTGTCTACGACAAACACACTGAAATCAGGAGGATGATAATGATAATCTGGGTTGAGGGTCTGAGGTTGAGGTAAAAAAGAGGCCAACAGCATTCAAGATGAAGGATCTAGGAAAACTGAAGCATTTTCTAGGTACTGATTTCAATCAAAGTCAAGGCGCAGTAAATAGGAGTCAAAAGAATTACACATCAAAAGTACCTGAACAATTTGGTAGGTCAGACTGTAACCAAGGTCCAACCACAAATCCCAATCACAAAGCAGCATGTAGCTTGTTTGTTGTGATGAGGCGCACAAGACCTGATCAAAGTTGGAGCAGTTAAATAGTCGCAGTACTTGTCTAAGCCAAATGAACAACACTGGACTGCAGTAGAGCATGTAATTAGGTACTTAAAGTGTACAACTGATCATGAACCGTTACAAAAAGAGTGGAGAGAAACTGAAACTTGAGGTAAACTTGAACTAAACACGGCCTCTTACTTCCTGCTCTGTCTACACATGAAGCAGAACATATGGCACTGGCTGCAACCACTCAAGAAAGGCACAGCTACTAAATGCCATGGACAGTGATCACCACTATGCACCTGTGAAAATATCTGAAGACAACCAAGAAGCAATTGATCTTTGGAAGACAACATTTCTGGGGCATCTGCGGCTGCTAGGACTAAAGGACACAATATTAAACTCCTCACACGAGTGAACAGGATAAAGACAGTGATGAAAATGAAGACGCATATGCTGACGTTTGGAAGCTCGTTTCTGGATGTTTCTGGAGGAATGCTAAGGGTTCCAGACAAGTAATGGGAATGGATTACATTATTACTACCAATGTCAGCAGCAATAACAGTTTATGACTGCTGGTGAGTTTGGTAACAGTGCTGAAAGGGAATCTAGGGTGTTTGATGTTTTTGCATTTAACAACATTTCTTTGATTCTGATTGGAGCAACACTGTCAAGACTACACCAGAGCACAGCCTGCAGATCATCTGTTACATGCTCTACACCTGCAGGGTGAGATGGTTCAATCTGCAAGGTTATTAATGAAAACACTAGCTGTTGAGGTTGTTATGGTACATTTGCTAATAAAAGGGGGTGGCAGGTGGAGATCATGTTTGAAGTAGTTCTAAAACAGGATTAGGTGTTGGTTGGAGATGGAGTCAAGTGGAGAAATACAGAGTTCTCTTAATACCCAAGGGCAAAATTTAACCTAATGTTAAGGGGATCCTGAATCAATGTCTGATCAGTAGAAAGAGCTGCTTCTGATAAAAACCACAGCAAATTCACCAAGACCATAGACTGTGATAAGCAGGAAATTGTGCTGCTTTTTGGAAGCCGGAGACCAGCCTGCCACTTTAAGACTAAGCACCCCAAAAGACGGTTAACAGATCTCCTTCTCTACTACGAGTCCCGTCTCCCTTACCAACATCACTAACAGGATTGGCTTTGTTGTTTCTTGCCAACGTGGGAGAGGCTGTGTTTGTGAAAAGCACCAAAGCTCGGTCAACTAGATGTTCAGGTAGGTCGAGTGAGAGACATCGTTCAACAGTTACGTGCACAAAAATTTCACCTTGAACTGATTCAGTAATACAGTGCAGTTTATTACAAATGAGGAATGATTCCATAGTCCATCATACAGACCTGGTGCTAACCCTGAGTGTGTGTGACAGTTAGCCTAGTTTGGTGATCTATTAAAAGATTAGGAGCTACTTTACATCAAGTCAATGAGTAGAATCAACAGTAATGGTAATACTCACACTCTACAAAGCCAGGACTGATTTTGCTCACTGTTCATAAAGCAACATCACCGTGTTATTTGGTCAGAGACAAACAACCCGACTGAGTGGCAGCTCAAACAGAGGAGAGGTAAGCAGAAACTAATGGTGTTAGGTTGGAGAAACACGATCAAGGTTAGAATGGAGCACAGTCTGCAGATCATCTGTTAGATGATCAAGATCTTTAGGGTGAGATGGAAGGAGATGGTTAAATCTGGAAGATTATTAATGAAAACGCTAGCTGTCGAGCCACATTACAGGATATACTAGAAGGCATGACAACAGAGAGGTACAGAGTCACACTATAAAAGCTATTGAGCAATTCTTGGCTGATTTATCTCCATATGGAACAGAAAAATGTGTTTGTTCAGATAATGGTACAAAGTTCACAGCAAGGGATTTGCAGTCATCACTCAGTGAGAAGGGCATAAGGCACGAGACCTCTGCACTTTACTGACCACATCAAAATACAGCTGAGTGGAATTGGAGAACCCTCAGACTGACCAGTCAATGGCGGATGATTTCCATGGGGAGAGGTGTGTACCCCCATGCTAACAGCTAACCATGTTCATCGGACTCCAGAAAAGGTTCAAGAGTTTCAAACTGATGCTCAAGATGGCGCTCAAACAGAGGAAGACAGAGACACGCCTTAGCTGACTGTGTCAGATTTTGAAGACCAGACACTGACCAACTACTGACTACTGTTATAGGGTCTGTAATGGACCACAGAGCAAAAGACAACCATGTCTACCATTTGTGTCTGACACAGATGGAATTTGGCCTCCTCCTTTAACCCATCCATGCAGTGAACACACACAGTGACAGTGCCTGGAGTGGTGGGCAGCCATTGCTGTGGTGCACGGGGAGCAAAGAGGGTGAAGGGCCTTGCTTATGGGCCAAACAGTGGCAGCTTGCCGAGCCAGGTATTGAACCCCTGACCCGGTCATCAATAGCTCTGTGCTCCAACTGCTGAGTCACCACTGCCCCCAAAAGGTGTCTTTTGGCAGTGGCAGTCCAAACCCACGCTACCAAAGAGACTGGAACCTCAATCCAGCCCCTTAGACCACTCAGCCACACTAACAAAATCCCAGCTTTGCGTTAAAGCTACGAGGAGAGGACTTCTCTCGGGCTGGAGTTAATGCGTGAGTGAACACACATGGGTCTACGATTTAAAACAGTGTAGATGGGCCTGAAACGTACAAAGGGTTACAGTCAAGTAATGACCTTGAGCTCCACCAGGGCATGAAAAAACAAAAAAACTAAATGGTAATAAATTGAACCTAAACTCTGCATCCAAGGGATGCTCAGAGTAGAAACACTGTAAAAAACACAAGACCATGTCTGTTCTACGTGTGTTACAGAACACCAAACCCATACTGACCAGGCAATGTCAGATGATGATGAATATGATGATGATTATGATTTCCATGAGGAGAGGTGTGTACCCCCCTGCTGACAGCTAACCGTGTTAATCAGACTCAGGTTCAAGAAAGACAGACATGGTACACGCTATGCAAAGAGAAAGCACCTCAGGATTTAGCTGACTACGTGTCAGATATTGAAGACCAGACACTGACCAATCAGTGCAGACAAAAAGGGGAAGAATTCTCTTTATTGTCTTAAAAGCTGGGATTGTAACTACTTCAGGTGTGTTACTCAGCGCTCAGCATATCTTAATTTCAGTGATATCTTAGTACTTTAAAGCCACAATCTTGTTGTTTTAACTGTAGAGTCCCCATGTCCTGCACGTTTTATTGCAGGGGTGTTCAGTCTTATCTGCAAGGCTTGTTTAATCAATTAGTGAGTCTTCAAACAACTGATCACGTGTGCTTCTGCTTCGCTGGTATTAAAAGCTGTAGCCACACCGGCCCTTTGTGAGTAAGATTGAACACCCCCACCACTGAGGGAGGGTTTGTAACTAATGATCAATAAGATAAAGGCGTGTATTTGAAAAGCTTCTCAATGTAGGAATGCAGATATGGTATCGGAGTCCTCTGTTACTTACAATGACAAGAACTGCTCCTAAATTAGTGCATTACCTAGCAGCTGATTGTCTGCTTATATAAAGAGGCTTTTAACTTTTTCAAATAATCTTATTGTCTTAGTTTCTGCTGTTCCCACATTTACCACACCTTTATGTTAAAAAAGTGACAAATTCCAGCAGATTTTAAAAGTACTGAGAAAAGAAGTTATTCAGTGAATCAAGAAGTGTGTCCACTATTCTTAAAAGGTCATGTATAGACCTTGATGGTCAGGCAGAGTTTTGAACTGCTTTAAGAGAAAATGCAGGAGCAGTGCTTGAGCAGTTCTCTACCAGCTACATGATCTATATAGAAACAGAACTCCAGCAGAATCCACTCTGTGCATGAACTTGATGAGACTCCACTGAACTCTGCCTGCAAGGCACCTTTTACCACCCTGTATCCTGTCATTATTTTAAATGTATTTTTTAATAATGCAATAGCATTAAACATTTTGATAATGTAATAGCAGTGATGTGTGAAGATTAAGACACACCTAGGGCTGGGCCTAAATGTCCAAATATTATATTAAAGGACCATAAATTCCATTTTTCCTCTTTTCTCTTCAATCCTACTTAGTGTTTGTGGAGTTGTGTGAACAAAAAATCACGCTCCATCCCTTACAATTAAAACTGGCTGTTTTTTATTTGAGGTATTTTCAACTGTGTGAAATTCTGCTTCAGGTACTTTAAGCTAGATACAGTGGGGTATGAAATGTTTGATTTCTGATATTTACAGTATTTTTAGGATTACATTTCAGGGAGGTGAATCATGTTATCTGAAAAATGGGCTACGCTAATCCCCTTACAGAATCCATAGGGGGCGCTACAAGTTCTGTGTTGAATGTGAAGCGCAATGCTGTTGTATCCTGTATTCAGAGCTATGCTACTGAATTCTGTATGAAAAGTAGCAGAACTTTCCTACAGACCACAGTAACAGAACACTGTTCTACCAGAATAGAGTAGCGTAACGATGTCTTACAGAACACAGTAGCCTGAAACTGTTCATTCACAACAGAGTAGCAGAACGCTTTCATTCAGAAGACATTAGAATCATTATTTTGATATAGAATACAGTACCAGTACTCTTTCAACCAGAATACAGTAGAATAACACTACACAACCAGCATAGAGGAGCATAACTCACACAGAATACAGTATTCAATTCAAATGAATTTTATTTATACAGCACTTTCACAACAATTGTGGTCACACAGCAGCTTTACAGAGATCCGGGTCTAAGCCTCTTCTGAGCAAGCCAGTGGCAACAGTGGCATGGAAAAACTCCCTCAGATCGAGAGGAAGACACCTTGAGAGGATCCAAGACTCAAAAAGGGAACCCATCCTCCTCTGGTCGACACCGGATAGCACAATGAAAAGCATAACAGGAATAAAACAAGTTCATTGTGGATAGCACAATGAAAAGCAGAACAGGAATAAAACAAGCCGTCAAGCCATAAAAAGATGAAAACATGAGTGAAATGAAGTCCATGCAGGTAGACGATCACAAGCACAGCCATGCAGTGAGGTGAGGATGACTCAATTAGAGGCCCCAGAACCAAACAGCGGTCAGGAGGGTGGTGGAGAGAGCGAGGTCTGCCGATGGAACAGTTGAAACTGGGCATCTCAACATATGTGAAAGAGAGAGAAAACACAAAAGTTTAGGAGGAAGGGGGCAAAAACTTATTAGAAGGGTTACAGCAGGACAGGGTAAGAAAAAAGCAGCCAAACACAAATACACTCGCACCAGCAGACAGCAGGGGGCAGCTCAGCACATGGGGGAAGAGAGAAGAAATGAAGGAAAAAATAATAATAATGAAGAAAAGGTTTAGGTTGATATATGAATTTGAACAGTATTGTAACACCGCTCAAGCACAACAAAGCAGCAAAACAATTTATACAGAAGACAGCAGCGTAACAATTTTGATGCAGAACCCAAGCAGGACACAGCAGCCCAACACGGTTCAAGCAGACCACAAGTACTGTGATGTACCAGCAATACTAGGATGTGAGACATGGGAGATGTTACAGCAGGACAGGGTAGGAAAGAGCAGCCAAACACAAATGCACTCGCACCAGCAGACAGCAGGGGGAAGCTCAGCACATGGGGAAAAGAAGAAATGAAGGAAAAAACAAAAATAATGAAGAAAAGGTTAAGGTTTATGAATGAATATGAACAGCACCGTAACACCGCTCAAGCACAACAAAGCAGCAAAACTAATTATACAGAACACAGCAGCATCATTTTCATGCAAAACAAGCAGGACAGCAGCAAAATTATTATACAGAACAAGTGACACTGTTCAAGCAGAACACAGCAGCATAACAAGTTTGAGGCAAAAACAAAAGAAGGACACAGCAGCCCAACACGGTCCAAGCAGAACACAAGCAAGTGGCACAGCTGCAGCCACCTTCAGCACTGTGCTTGCATGGCAATCTTGTCAAAAATTGGATTTTTAGATGCAAAAGTTTTACCGGTTTCTTACAGAGTGTGGGATTGTTGAGGAGAACAATGCGCCACCTTTCCACACGACGCTGGGGAAGATGCAGTGAAGGTCTATAACATGTTACAATTCAGAGAGAAACAAACTGAAACAAGAAATGAGCTGAAAAACAAGTTCAGGGATTACTGAGAGTCAAGAAAGAACCCACCCGATGTTCACCATTTGTTCTTCACGAGAGCTCAGGATCCAGTTGAAACAGGAGGAATTTGCGGACCAGAAACTGCAGAATTCAGCAAAGTACTCACTTACTCTGGCCACTGCATGTCACCGCTGGGAAAGCTACCACTCCAGTTCCAAGCTCTGCACATTGAACATACCCATTGGAAGATACACATTCCTTTAACCTTCTTTTGGGGTATCCTCAGCTTCAGAGGTATTCCAAAGGTTAATTGCAGACTATTAAAGGCCTGGAAGATGTCGTCAACGTTACAAACGTTATCTTAGTCTGGGGTGAAACGGTCAAGGAAACATGACGGCAGACTCATCCAAGTGCTGAAAAGGGAAAGACAGTGGAACCTGAAACTCAACAAAAACAAGTGACAAATCCGGTACATGGCCATATGCTCTCTCTGGTCTCAATCTAGATAGAGATAAAGTGAGAGCTGTAACACACATACCTACACCAGAAAACAAGCAGGCACTCATGAGATTAATGGGCATGATTCAGTACCTTTCCAAGTTTATTCCCAGCCTGTCTGAAGTCGGCGCACCCCTCAGAAAACTGCATGACACTCCGTGACAAGTCGAGCACAAAGCTATGAAAAACTGAAATCTCTGCTGATAAATGCTCCCACACTAAAGCTCTATGATGTAAAAATACCTGGTACACCATCTGTAGATGCGAGCTCAGAAGGCTTAGTAGCAGCAATTCTGCAGGAGGGAAAGCCAATGGCTAAACTACATTCCGAAAGGCAACAGCAAATGATGCAGCTACTACACACAAGGACCATGGAAGGATGGCCCAATGAGAAAAATCCAAACATACTGAACATTCAAAGCAGAAAAGCAAAATACAGATACAAGACAAGCTGCAGAGAAGACAACTCAAGCAGAACAGCTATTATGACAGACAGACAAAAAGCCCACCAAGCATATACATGTGGAACAAGGTGAGAATTCAGAGAGGGCAACCTGCTATCATGATCAGCGACGATTCTTCACAGTCCAGACGCCAGATGGAAGAACCTATAGAAGAAACAGAAAACAGAACACACATTCATTTGTGAACATTTCAGAACATTTATTCATTGGAACAGTTGAAACTGGAAAAACTCAATACATCAGAAAAACATTAACAGTCACAACAAAAGTGAAAATAACACAGGACAGAAAATCAAAATAAAACAAGAACATTGTCGTCAGATTGGACACTGGTGCTGAATGCAATGTCATCACAGCACAGATCTACAAATCAGATTTGAAACAAAACTCCAGAATTCAGCTTGAAAACCGCTCACACATTCTAGCCACTGCATGTCACTATTGGAAAAGCTAACACTCACCTGTGAGCAGAAAAGCCAAAAATGCAAGATTGATTTTCACATTGTTGTCAGTGATGTACAAGAAATGTACAAGAAAGACGTGAGACATGTGAGACGTTAGGTTTGGTTTAAAGATGGAAGAACCTATAGGAGAAATAGAAAACACCTTCTCAGGACGACTGAAAGAGTTCCCATCAGAATCACCCAATGTTGTTGCAGGTTCCTGTGTCGAGCCGCAGGTCAGTGAATCCGGTCCTCCTGCAGAAACTGGTACTGCAAAACAACCTGACTTACCTGAGACACATCTGAGAGAGGCATACAGAGAGGCTTCTTCCACAGACCTGAAAAAGGCAAAAGATCATGAATTCAGTGAGTTGCATGACTCGTTAATCAGAGACAGGACTGTTTGTGGTATTAGGGAAGACCTATTGTGGGCAAGGTTGCTGCTTTTGCACTGACTGCATTTTAAACTGAAGGTCACACTGATGATGGTCAATAAGAGGAAGTATCTCACATACTTTAAAAATGAATCTTAGTCTAGATACAGGAGAGGAAACCTCGGTCTCCTGGTTTAAAAACTGTATGTTGAGGAGTTTAGTCAGTTGTGGATAAATGCTGCGTCAGCATGTTCAGAAACTTCAAACAGCATGTTAGCGTGAGGGTTGTTGAGAAAAGGATTTCTTGGATCTCAGACTCCACAGATCGCTTTGGCCTCCCAGGGATCAAACTCCCCCTCTCTCAATGACAGGAGCAGCGATTAGACGGTGTTGTGTTGCTGCGTATTTTCTAACTGAACTGACGGTTAGAATCAGTGTAGGTACCGAACCCAAGCACAGATTTTACCTTTGAAGATTTTCTATTCTAAAATGATGAATCCTCCTGGGGTGGTGAAGCTGATCAACAACACATTTATTTCTTATAAATGTCAGTAGGGGGATTTCTCTGAAGACTGTTCTCTGATGAAGGCTGGTAGCTGGATTGGTTCTTGAGAGGACCTGATGCTCCCTGGAACTGAAGTTCAAAATGGAAAGCTGTGTATAAGACATCTCTCCTGTTGTGAAAGACATTTGTGTCACGTAGAAGACATGAACCTTCTTAGGGCCTTTATTTCATCACCTCTTAAACTCCCAGACTTCCTAAGGATTATTATTCTGCAATGACATGGAATACAGCACACACTGGTCAAATCCTTCTAAAGGTAGAGGAGTGAGAAATGAGTTCCTGTGGAGTTTCAGAGGTTAAAAAGGTTCATGGTGTTCACCACAGTTTAAACAAACACTGAAAGTTACCTGGAATCGTGCTGGACATCTTCTCTAACTTGCTACAAGAGGTATAGTCTTCCTTGTCTTCAGGATCTGCTTGAGAGACAACATGACAGATTATCTAGAACATGTCAAGTGATTTGGATAACATCGAATACCTCAGAGTTTGATGCTAGTTAATAATAATAATAATCTGAAGGGGAGTTGAAGCCTCGGTCTCCTGGTTTCCTGCATCACTGTGGGAGCAAAGGTTCTAGCTCAACCACGATCCACGGAGCAGGACTTTCCTATCAGAATTGAACCCAGCCAGTAGGCCAACACTTAGAGCCATGCTTGAGGGCTACAAGGGGTGTACCCTTGTCGACTTCGTCAGGATCTGTTGGAGGGACACAACAAGAACACATATACACACACACACACACACATTTATGGTATTTAGCTGACTCTCTTATCCAAAACGACTTACGTCTCCCACATGATGTGGCAGCTCAGTGGCAGGTAGTGGTGTTATTCGTTGCGCCACACCAACTGTTATTGGTTGGTGCCCACACCAATATATATTTATTCACTCATCACACAACTCACATACCTTAATCTTGGGGAACTTTAGCCTCCTGGTTCTTTGCTTCATGGTGGACTGTGTGAGAACAGCTTCTGCCTCCACCACTGCACAAAGAGGAAGACTGAGACTTTTGCTCTGTGGACTGGAGCGGGATGACGTCTAGATCAGAATAAGCTCTGCTGTTTCCCTCAAACTGATTGACGTCCACCACAAAAAAAAACTGCCTATAACTCTGGAGAGGAGACAGAACAGAGGTGGAACACAAGTCATCTTTGATTATTTACTTCTTGTCACTGTTGGTGTCACTGTGCATCGTTCAGCTATTCAGCGCACTTTGCACAAGGAGAGGCTGTCTGTCCAAATACATGTACTTTGGGAGAGTAATGCAGAAGAAGCCTTTTCTGCTCACAAGCCACAAACAGAGTCGCTTGAGGTATGCTAAAGCACATTTAAACAAGCCAGCTTCACTTTGGAATAAGGTGCTGTGGAACTAAAATGGAGGTATTTGGACATAACAAGGGGCGGTGTGCATGGTGGAAAACTTGCTACCCACAGTAAAAGTTGGTGGCGGTTCCATCATGCTGTGGGGCTGTGTGGCCAGTGCAGATACTGGGAATCTTGTTAAAGTTGAGGGTCGCATGGATTCCAGTCAATTGACAATTGATGCAGCATTCAACTTTAAGATTAAGGATGTATTCGCTAAACTATGCCCAGATTTTAAAGTTCAGTCTCACGTGATCGATCTTTTCTTAAATATCCAGTGGTTGTTGTCCTCAGCTGATTCAGCTGATGGAATGAAGATTCTTGACGTGCCGTCCAGGTACTGCTTCTAGGAATGTTCATCTTTCTGGCTTCTGGTCCAGGAAAGGTTCCCAGGAAATGTTCGCTTTACCCTCGTTCAGGTCGTGACCACCCGTTCCACCCGTGATTTCAAGAAAGTAGCTGTGTGGGAACGCTGATCAGACGTCCAGCTGAAATTCTAAAAGGTTTCTAAGGTGATTCGAGTTAGGCCCATCAAGAGTCCTTTGTTAGGACAATGGTAGAGGACCTCCTTGGTTCCTATGTTTATCCCTGTTGGGTGTTTGTTTACCTGGCTGGGGAAACAGGTTGGTTCTTTGTTGGGACAGTCTTTTTAATCACCTGTGTAGCCACACCCATTTTCCTCCTCTGGTGCTGTCACCTACTGGTGAGCAAGGGTACCTACGTCCCCCGTTGGTCTTCAGGGTATGATTTATCGTACATTTGAAGAGCACTTATGGATGAAATGTCCACTGGGAGAGATAAAGTTCATGGCAGGTCAAGCAAGTCCTTCCAATTCTTAGCAGGTTAGTTTTCCACGAGGTGTTCCTATAAGACTGAAAACATTACAATGCATAATAATGTTGGTCATGTTAAAGCTTTGAATTATATGATTGCATCATAAAAAAATACATAAATAAATAAAAAACACCAAATATGATTTAATATTGTGGAAATGATTAGATAGATGGCTTTTGATGGAAAGGAGGAAGTATCATCATTAAGCCTTATAGAGAGGAAAGTTAGTGAAGGTGATAGGTTTGTTGACTGGGATGGATACCTGATGCGTCAGGGTAATTAATAACCATGTTGTCTATATAACATGTGGACCCCTTGTGCTGTCCTGGGAATCAGGTTGTTTCCTGATGAATGGCTTGTGACTTTGTTGACAGTCTGTTTTAGACTGTATGTATTACATGTTGCAGGAGGTTCATTAAGAGTTAAGCTGACATTAGGTTGACTAATGCCTTATAGGAAGATATCCCATGATCTTAGTTTTAGACTTTGCTTAGGTCAAGTAATTCCACATTTTTGATTGAGTAATTAATTGTCAGGCAGTGTTTCAGTTATTCACACCAAGACTTGTCTTGCGATGGACTAGTGAGGATAAATGTTTCAGGATCCTAAAGCCAAGCATAGACTTGAGCTTAGTGATTTGAACACGTGTCTGCAGTAAGTATGTTTATGTAATTATGTTTCAAGAAAAGATAAATAAATATATTGCTGCATTGGTCACCCGTACTCGCTAGGTTTGTACAATGGTGGTAGCAGATATGCTGTCCAATAATCTATGTACATATGCTGTATGCATTTAAAAGAGTTTGATATGGAAAGGGTAAGCAGAAAATAGTAGCTATGCTGGACACTGCTGGAAGCCTAGTTACCAAAATACTGTGCAGTAAGCTACCAACACCCTGTCACTGCTGTGCTAGTCTATACCCTTTAGTACTAGTGTGTAGTATGCAATTGGGACGCAGCCTAAATCCCCTATCAGATGTTGGAGTGTTTAGTGCGCCCTTCTTTACCTCTGTTTGAGCCATGGAAGCTCAGGTACCAGCACTAATGCATGGCCTTAATAGCTCAATCAAATAAATAAATAAATAAATAAATAAATAAATAAATAAATAAATATATATGTATATGTGCTTTTACTGTGCGTTTACCTCAGTCTGGACACTTTTCTGTCAGAACTATTTGCTGAGTACTCGAACCGTTTCGCCTCAGCCAGCTCTCGACCGGCTGATGAAATCCCGAAACCCTGCTCATTGGTCCCACAGGACTGATTGACAGGACTTTAAACCAGTAAGATCACTGAAACAATTAGTGTGAACCAATACAGAAAATAAGAGAGTTAAGCTGTAATTGAAAATACTTATTTAATAACGTGTTAATACAGTAATAAGAACTATATTTATAAACAGTAAATACTAGGGATACATATATAATAAAAATACAGAAATAAATAATTTTACTGGACACTCATCAGTCCTTCTGGGGTGTCGGACAGGCTGTAAGTGTGTGTGATTAATTTGGTGATTGATATGATGATTGATCAGTGCTTGATCAGTGTGTTTTGGTTTGGTATCTTAGCTTTTAGCAATTATTTAGTCAATCGCCATCTCCCTGCTCTCTTTCTACGGGCAGAAATTTTGTCCAATGGCTGCATGGAGCTGCAGGATCACAGCTGGCCATAAATGAATGAATGAATGAATGAATGAATGAAGGCCCCAAACCTGACAAAATTAAAGTGGATGAAGCTGGAATCTAGGTGATCAAAACTGAGGAAGAAATTAGTTGTATAGCTGTAGGTCTTCTTAGCGTGTTCTTCTGTGGTGTTTGTGGCCGGTGGACCTCAGAGCAGTACTGATCAAATTTTACGGCTGGCCATAAATGAATGAATGAATGAATGAATGAATGAATGAGTGAATGAGTGAATGAATGAATGAATAAAGGCCCCAAACCTGAAAAAATGCTTAGAAAAAAAACAAATTTAAATCCTTAGTGATTTCCTGAGTGTCCCCTGGTCAGATCTACGATCTTGAGATGAGAAGTTGTGATTCAGGAGGCGTTTGAACAGTGTTTCTGCGCTGTATTATTGCAAAGATATTAATGGAAACGCGGAGACAACATCGTAAAAAAGCACTAATTAGCATTAAACAGTAGCATTTATGAGATTCCGAAAAAAGCACCTGTCCCAGCAAAGGGGGGCATCCGGTCACCCTGTCTGATCACTCCCAAAAGAGCTGGTTCAGTTGTTTGAGGTGTCGAATTACTGGACAACAGTGAGGGTTCCGCCATTCCTTGTTTACCCTTGTTACCATGGTTACACCATGGCCAGAGGTTTAGTACAGCTCCCTGCAGAAGTCAATGGCAGTGGCCAAGTGGCCAATCAGAGGGCACGGTTTTAAAAAATGTCAGTCGATGATGTCATAATGGCCTCTTTGACATCCCTGTGACATCACGGCCCCACAGAGCAGTATAAATAGACCCTGCAGAGCTCACCTTCCTCACTCTGAGCCTTTCACTCACGCAGTGCAAAGGAGCAGTCAGTGGCATTACCAGTTCTCACCTGAACCAAGACCGAAACCGGGGAGATGGAGCAGTGGAAGGCTGAGCGGGAGTCCCTGCTGTTTCAGCTCAAGGAGGCCCAAGAGAGCATTGAGAAGGAGAAGGCAGCCAGGCTGAGGGAGCGGAAAGCCAACACAAGGAGGCACAACCGCTGGATAAAAAGGGTCAACACAACAAGGGACGAGGACATTGAAAAGGAGACGTACGAGCTACGTGCCAAAGTTCAGGACCTGGAGGAGGCCAAGCAGGAGGTAAAGGACTCGCTGGACTTCCAGTCGGAAATCCTACGACAGGTCAGCGAGGAGCTGGCAGACAACAAAACCAGGCTCAGCAGGTGCAGGGTGCTGGCAGAGCAGCTGTACGCCCAAAACATGGAGCTGCATGCATTGAACTGGTACAAGAACCAGGAGCTGGAGGTCCTGCGACAGGAAAGGGCTCTGACAGAGGCACTGGACAAAGAGTACAACCTGGTATCGGCTCTTCCTCCATTGGCAATGCAGAAGCAGAGGGTCATGGAGGAGCTGAAGCAGAAGGCAGCTGCTGCAGAGGAGGCCGCTGCGGAGAGGGCCGCTGCGGAGAGGGCAGCTGCGGAGAGGGCAGCTGCGGAGAAGGCAGCTGCGGAGAAGGCCGCTGCGGAGAGGGCCGCCGCGGAGTGGGCCGCCGCGGAGAGGGCCGCCGCGGAGAGGGCCGCTGTGGAGAGGGCCGCTGCTGAGAGGGCCGCTGAGGAGAAGAGCCTCAGCCTTTTTAGCCTTCTCAGGGCGAGGCTTAAAGGCTTCTGGAGCCGACTCTCTGCTGCATGCAGAAAGAGGAAGTGAGAGAGGGAGACAGAAACCGAAACCGAAACCGAAACCGAAAAAAAAAGAAAAAAAGGAAGGGAATAACAAGAAGGGAACAGAAAGAGACAGAGTGACGATGAAGATGAAGGGAAAGACAGAAGGCAACAGAAAGAGACAGAGTGACGATGAAGATGAAGGGAAAGACAGAAGGCATCAGAAAGAGACAGAGTGACGATGAAGATGAAGGTAAAAAAGACAGAAGGCAACAGAAAGAGACAGAGTGACGATGAAGATGAAGGGAAAGACAGAACGCATCAGAAAGAGACAGAGTGACGATGAAGATGAAGGGAAAGACAGAAGGCAACAGAAAGAGACAGAGTGACGATGAAGATGAAGGGAAAGACAGAAGGCAACAGAAAGAGACAGAGTGACGATGAAGATGAAGGGAAAGACAGAAGGCAACAGAAAGAGACAGAGTGACGATGAAGATGAAGGGAAAGACAGAAGGCAACAGAAAGAGACAGAGTGACGATGAAGATGAAGGGAAAGACAGAAGGCAACAGAAAGAGACAGAGTGACGATGAAGATGAAGGGAAAGACAGAAGGCAACAGAAAGAGACAGAGTGACGATGAAGATGAAGGGAAAGACAGAAGGCAACAGAAAGAGACAGAGTGACCATGAAGATGAAGGGAAAGACAGAAGGCAACAGAAAGAGACAGAGTGACGATGAAGATGAAGGGAATGAAAGAGACAGAAGAAGGGTATAGAAAGAAAGTGTGGGGGAAATGGGGACGTTAATCACAATGACATCATAAAACGTGCTGGATACCCAGCCTCAGAATTCTCAAATAATTAAACAAATCAGTCCCATTAATAAATGAAATCGGCCTCATAAATGAAATCGGCCTCAAAAATGAAATTGTCCTCAATAATAAATGAAATGGGCCTCATAAATAAATGAGGCTCATTAATAAATGAAATGGGCCTTAAAAATGAAATGGGCCTTAAAAATTAAATGGGCCTCATTAATAAATGAAATGGGCCTTAAAAATAAAATGGGCCTCATTAATAAATGAAATGGGCCTCATAAATGAAATGGGCCTCATTAATAAATGAAATGGGCCTCATTAATAAATGAAATGGGCCTTAAAATGAAATGGGCCTCATTAATTAATGAAATCGGTCTCATTAATAAATGAAATCGGCCTCATAAATGAAATCGGTCTCATTAATAAATGAAATCGCTCTCATAAATAAATGAAATCGGTCTCATAAATGAAATGGGCCTCATTAATAAATGAAATCGCTGTCATATGTTCAAATCATTAATATCTCAAACGCTAATTTCTAACTAGAGAAAGCTATATCAATGATTTGAGTTCTGAAGGTTTAATTAATAATAGTATTACAATAACAGCCAGTATCAAATGATATCAAGACAAACAAACTGGAATAAATAAATGAAGCAGTTATTAACACAAACTACTCTAAACACAATAACACCCTCAGTCAGTATTAGTGATGCACGATGATATATCTGCGGCCGATATATTATTCACCAATATATAGATTTTTTCTGTTATAGGTTCGCTAATTGAGGTGGCGGCTGCTCGTCCAGCTCAAGCGCCTCACCTCGGCACGCCAGATCTTGCTGCAAACGAGGAGAACACGGCGACAAGCGCGGCGTGACTCCACCCACTACGCGCGGCAAGGGAGCGGAACTCCAGCGCATAGTGGGCTACCGACCTGTCACCCTGCTCCAGCCACAGCAGCAGGTCGTCCGGTGTGAGCCCCCCTCGGGGACGCTGAAACACTGTCTTAAAGTGCTTCACGTACTCCGAGAAGGGCTTCACGCTCAGCTCCTCCCAGGTGGCGCTGGCCCAATCCAGAGCTTTTTCAGCGAGACGGGATACGAAGAAGGCGACCTTCTCCTGGTCAGTGCTGGTTCCCTGACAACTTAAATAAACCGAGCACTGAAATACGAACCCCTCGCAAAGCTCTGGATCACCAGAATATGTATCCGGAATGTCCATCGGATACGGACTAGGGATGTGGCGGGGAGTTATGTTGCTGTAAAAAACATAACAACAAACATGCAAATGAAAGAAAACAGCACAATAACAATAGAAACACAACTGTAACAAATGTAAGTGGCAGGCAATTCCCACCAGTGCTCTTACACCAGAGACACTCACCATATAATCAACAACCAAATAATGGAATAGATTTGGATTATTCAGGAAACAAAAAAGCGTCTGTTAATAACTTAATATTTGAAGTAGTATTGTGTGCTATTTCAAAGTCATGGACCAAAACTACATTGTGATTGCACACTTTAAAATAAAGCAACAGCCCTGTAACCCTGCTAAATATGTGTGGCATAACAGTTAATAAAATCAGTAAAAATGTAGGGGCAAAATAATGATGATCAAATCTGAGGTAGTGAAAAATATTATTGATTATGGTGGCGGATACTGATCCAAAAATAACCTGCACACTGTTAAAACAATAAGTTCCTCAAGGATCTTTTGGAGGTTCTTCAATTTGAAACTGTGGAGGAACCTCTTAAGGTGCTTTAAGGAACCTTCTAAAAAAGAAACTGGATTCAACTTTTACAAAGACAGGGAGAAGACTTGCAGAGATGGATCTAAGCAAGATTTATTGAAACACAACAGGAATACAAAACAAGGTGCAGAGAAAACAAGGTGCAGCAACCTAAGGGATAAAACTGAAACTCAAACAGAAAGTGACAAACCAAACGGTGAAAACAACAAACCTGGGACTGGGAGGAGCAGGGAGTGACAGGGGATTGAGCCGTGATCCACCGAAATAAGAACGTGGGAAGGGGTTAATGAAAACCGCAAGTCTAGCTTGGGATACAGGGGAATACTAGGGGAACCTAAACTGCAGGCCTCGCTTGGGAAACAACAGGGAGAACTCAACAGAGTACTAAAGCAATACCATACCATTTTACCAAAAATGTGTAAAACAAAAACCCCAGAATTCAGCTTACAAACCGCTCACATATTCTAGCCACTGCATGTCACCGTTGGGAAAGCTAACGCTCACCTGTGAACACAAAAGCCAAAAATGTAAGATTGAATTTCACATTGTTGACAGTGATGTACCAGCAATACTAGAACATGAGACATGATGGAAGAACCTATAGGAGAAACAGAAAACACCTCCTCAGGACGACTGAAACAGTTCCCATCAGCATCACCCAATGTTGTTGCAGATCCCTGTGTCGAGCCGCAGGTCAGTGAATCTGGTCCACCTGCAGAAACTGGTACTGCAAAACAATCAGACTTACCTGAGACACATCCGAGAGAGGCATTCTTCACAAGGTCAGGAAGACAAGTGAAAACACCAGCAAGATACAAGGACTGAATATGGAACACACATACAGTACACATTTACAATATTCACACACACATTCAGAGGACACGGTTCAAGCTCCTGTCCATCAGCTGACTGAATTTAAAGTTACTGTCATTTACTGCAGCTTAGATTTGTTTAGGTTATTCTGCAACGTCAAGCTATTCTCATAAATATGGTGTCAAATGTACAGTTCATGTAGTTCAGTTCAGAGACCTCATCTCATTTCCCTTGAGTTTTAAAGCATTATGGTCCGACAGTGTTTGTATGAACGGTGTTGAGAGTCCTGCACAGCCCAAATCCTCCTCATTTATAGTTCTATTCATATTAAGAAAGAGAACAAAAATAGATCAGTTCAAGTGTGGGGATTTCACATGTTCTGTAGCTAAGAGGCAGCCCTAGCTAAGAATCACGCAGCTCCCCCAAAAGTACTAAAGTGTGAGTGTAGCACAGAGTCGTCCTTCCTCCATACTTTACACTGAGGAGCTGAAGCGGTTAGCAGAGGGAAAAACGGCCGTGGTGGTCGAGGAGCTCCTCGGCTTTTCCGGGGTCACGCAGACGCCGCCAGTCCCTCTCCGGTGCGGGAGTGGAGACGACGACTCTCGGTGTCCGTCGCGCCGGTAGTGCTGGAGCTCAGACGCCGCGTTGGAGGAGTCACGGGTCAAGCTGGACGACTTCCTTGCAGAGCGGCTGGAAAGCTGGTTTCTCCGCGGTCGCCATGTTTCTCGAGGCTAAAGAGAAAAACGCAAAGGCCGGTTAGTGAGACAGAGGACTGTACAGTAACACAGACAGCACAAGCACTACAACAACTGCCTAAGAGGAAGAAGACAAAGCTCACATTACGGACTATAAAGCAGGATGGCCGGTCGAAGCTCTGTGTGGAATCACGGCTCGAGCTTTGAAAGCAGGGCCGCATCGAAACAGCAGCTCAGAGTCTCCTCCAAATACCTACGATCACGTGATCGCCGGAAACAAAGCTTCCTTACGTCACTGGAACGCAATCGCGGTTCAATGCGCGTGAGTTTCCGGTCCCGCTGTAGACGAGCTGCATATCATCTGAAATATGTACTTAAATAAAACGGAAATACAGAACATGTGTGAATCTGCTTCACTTTCATCATCAAATTATTGACATTCCTCAGCATTCAAGGTTTTTTACTGGAGACGATGTGAAATGACCTGAATAAAAACATTTTACAGCTCTATTTCTGTGTTCAACAGATGTACAGTCTACATGCACATTCAACAGTGCTGTTTCTCCTTAATCTAATAGTGTCAAACATGCTGTTTTAAATAGGAACAGAACAAAGCAATTACACACTCAGATCACAGACATTTCATTAAAAGAAGAAACACAGGCCGACATCACTGGATGCTCCTCTGGGGTCAGTTTGGACAAAGCTTATGAACACAAGTGAATCAGGCAGTGGTGGTGTAGTATTGTATTTGTACAACAGGTGGCGCAGTACAGCTTCAAATGAACCACTTCTGCTTCAACTGGTTAAAAAGCCTCGTTCTGCTCATCCCTGATACAAAGATATGACTGGGAGAAACAAGCAGCAGGAGAGCAGCGCTGGACCTGTCAGCCGGAAGTGACGTGTCTGTCCAGTAGAGACAGATTTCTTCTACAGTGTTAAAGTTTTCATTTCACTTCATTTATTTTTTAATTAATTAAATTACATCCTGATTTCCAGTCCTGAAGTTTACACTTTCTGTCTCTCAAACTTTAAATGTGCTGAGAATTAACCTATTTAATAAAATAAAAATATAATAAAATGTTTAAATCTGTATGATTTACAGTTTAGTACTATAAATATGTATGATGTACTAAATGTGGATTGTTCATCAAATAAACAACATAGAAATACTATGGCAGCATATTCTGGACTTTCTAAATGAATCAAATCTGCTAATTAAACAGTGTGTGTACAATTGCATATGAGTGTACAGTGTTTAAAGCCTTATCTAAATGAGGAGCTTCAGCAGTTTGGAGTTTATGGAAGATTTTCCATCTGCAATCCTCATCGTCGCTCCAGCTTTGCCCAAATGAAGCTGTAGTCCAGTTGTGTTGGGACGAGGCGCAGTCACCGGTATCGCCCCTTCCAGTCTGTCAGTCTACTTCAAGGAGGCTCCCAGGACAGACGTTCCCGATAGAGCCAGGTGAGCTCATGTGAACTAGCTGCTTTTAAGCTGATCTTTTACCTTATATGTGACCATAAACGTACAGTGAATGTTTGAAAGCTTGGTTTTCTGCTTTCGTGTGTGTTTGTACTTCAGCTGTACGACTGGAGGAGCTAACTTGCTAGCGCTGCTGATGTTCGGCGTTAACTTAGAAACTTCGGGAGCTCTAACCTTTCTAAAAGAGGCTCTTATTTTCCACGTTGTTGGAAAAGCTCCTGATCAAAACGGACTAACTTTTCTATACTGTTTCATCCGACAACACAGGCTTTCTGCCGTTAGCTGTTTTAGCTGGTCTTGTTGTTTCCTCCAGTAGGAATATTAGTTAGAGTTAATAGCTGATGCTGAGCTGCATTAGCTCTGTTTAACTCAACTTTACCTCCCATATTTCATTAGTTCTTATTTAAGTGAGAATTGAAAACTTCCAGGGTCACATTTTAGCTCTGAAGCGTAATGAAAAAGTACTGATTTCTTTCCAGTGTCTGAAAGTAGTCCTCCTTCTAAGTAGCAGAATTAAACAGCTCCAGAAGCTGCTGCTTGTCTAGATATTGGGAGGCAGGGGCTGAATCTGCTAGTCCTGCTCATACTTTGGCAGCACAAGGTAAAATGAATTTGTGGGTTTTATTAGATCCTGAAATGTATTTGCAGAGACTCTGAATTAACTGTAGTTAATGATATAATAATATATAGAAATATTAGGTTCAGAAGCTCACGGGACTTGGGACAGGATTTGCTGTGGCACAACACACTGGCAGAGCTTAAACAGTAGAAACATTAAATTAGTAAGTATTATTGCAACCTCACTTTCATTTAATGTTTAAATGTACCTACAGTTTTCCACGTTGTAATGTTTCCTTAATCATTTTGACTGCAAACCTATTTAGGGAGGAAGGAAAAAGGTCAGTTGTCTCTTTACTCCATATGTAGCGTATCAGCCAAGACGCTTGTCCACATTTTGCGTCTTTACTTTAAGGATGAAACTGTGAGGCTAATGATTGTAATAAATGCTAGAGGTCAATACTTACCCTGTTTAGTTCAGTAAATACGTCCTTATAACTTCTCTCAACCCTCTCAAATCACATCTAGGTCTTCATTAAGGTTGTGCAGACTTGTCAGCGGGGTTTAGGACACAGCATTGACGTATAAAAATGGACAGAACATCAGAGCGGAGCCAAATGCTGTGGACGGCCTTTTTAGACATCCGGCTCTGTGTTCTGTGTCTCAGGAGTAGGATTGCTGATCTTGAAGTGCGTCATGAGAAGCAAAACTTCAACATGTCTTACGGCTGGGGTAAGTGAATTAGTGTAAAATGCACCTTGCCCTGTACTTCTTTCAGAGTTGCAGTGGATGTGCTGAAGCAGGGAAACCACTGAAATATGCAGAGCTGGGTGCCTCCAGGACCAGGGTGGAGAAACACGGATTTGTTTACCTCCTGCCTCAAGTGAAATGTTGTTTTATGATGGATGTTGGCACTCTTTGTTTTAGGTGTAAATCTGGTTAGTAATTCATTTGTTGTCTAACGTAATTTCCAGAACCACAAATGACCTCCAGTGCACAGTATCTGAAAAGATAGAGAAGCTGAATGACTGAAGTGAACGCTTTAGCGACTGAACCGACAGCCCATATGCTAAATGAAGTTAATGAGGCTGTAACTGTGAAAACCAGATCCAGTAGTAATCTATATTTTTCCAGACATAACCTTGAATTCTGATTCTAGTAGCTTCAAGAGTCTACAGACTATGGATATTGTGAAAATGTGGCGTAGACACAGATGCAGAACCTTTAAGCACAGTTGGTGATGGACCTGACCTCACCTCAGCCTTTGTTGATGAGCTTCCAATGTGCAAGTCTAGCAGCACAGTTTTGGCCTATTTTAGTAAAATTCAACAATATTTACATTTAGCAGACGCTCTTATCCAGAGTCCAAGTGCTTTGCTATTTACCCAAGAAAAACTTTAGCTAGTTAGAATAGACCAATAATTCAAAGGATTCCTCTAAGCTTTAGACATTACTAAACACAAGAAAATAAGGTACTCTAATCAATAGTACTCTAATCGTCCAAGTATTCTCTGAAGAGGTGGGTCTTCAGTCTGCGTTTGAAGACAGCGAGCGACTCGGCTGTTCGGACACCCAGGGGAAGCTCGTTCCACCACTTCGGTGCAGGACAGAAAAAAGCCTGGACGCTTGCCTTCCGCGGATTTTGAGGGATGGCGGGTCGAGCCGAGCCGTACTTGAAGCTCGAAGGGCTCTAGGTGCGGATCAGCTTTTGACCATTGCCATCAAGTATGGAGGGGCTGGTCCGTTCTTGGCTTTGTAGGCCAGCGTCAGGGTTTTGAATCTGATGTGGTTTTTGTTCCAGCAGTTCCCGGGATGTACAGCAGCTCCGTCTTGCTGGGGTTGAGTTTGAGGTGGTGAGCCGCCATCCAAGAAGAGACATCAGCGAGGCATGCTGAGATGCGGGCAGAAACCTGTGTGTCAGACGGTGGGAAAGAGAGCATGAGTTGAGTGTCATCGGCGTAACAGTGGTAAGAGAATCCATGAGAGGATATCACTTTACCAAGAGAGCTAGTGTAGAGTGTCATCGAGGTAGTCCACCAGTTGTTGGGGCATCGACTGGTGGACTACCTCGATGACGTCCTAGAAGAGCTGGCTACTGAATTCAGGCAATTCATTCTGTACACTGGACCCCTTGTATTAATTGTGTTGTATTGTATCCTGCTAGAGTCTGATGCTGACATATGCAGTGCTTACCCTGGATATGCAAAAGAACTCTTGAGGTACTTTGTTGAGAACAGCACCAGGATTAATGGTAAAACCTTTGCAGTGTACAATGTACATTCATCTAATTAATTAACCAGTAGATATTTCTTATTTGAATGAAACCTCATGCTTTTCATTTTCCATCTCTACACCATCCAAAAGGTTCAGAAGAATGGCAATAATGCTGTTGCTCAAGTAACCAAGAGAATGTATTAAATGGAAAAATTCAACAGATAGGAAAACAAAAAGTAACATCATCTAAGGTGAAGGACCACTGCTTTTTGTTCAGTGATGACAGATATGCATTCATCAAAGAAGAATGACCCAAAGGTCAGTTGATTTGTGAAGTTATATCACAGGACAAACCATGTGCATCAAAACTATTGAACATAATTTAGTTATTTTGTAACAGTTTGTCTCCAGTGTGGTGAGGACTACAGCATTTTCCCTCTCCTGCATGGTGCAGAATAACTGAAGGGGAACTAATAAATACTTGAATCCGTTTTATGAAAGCTTTCCTCTATAATTCTGATTCTTTTCAGTTGGCATGTAATTATTTAGTGATGAAATGTTTATATATTTTGAGCTGCTGTGTTTGGTAGTGATCAGTGTAGAACTCTTTAAAAATATCTTTTCAGACAATAGCCTTCGCGAGAGCAGGGTCAATTGTCTGCGTTAAAGACACACAATGGTTGGAGCCAGAAAAAGACTGCTTCACCTTTCAGGTAAATATTGACTACATATTGATGATGGTATATGCATTATGAGATTGTAATGTCAGTATGTTTAGACTTTGGTTTTTAGATGTAAAGCAGGAATGCTATGATTATGACTATACCATCGGCCAGTCAGACAGTGAAACCGAGGAGCCTCTAGGCGAGTGAAAAAAGATTTCTGTTGATTTAATTCAAGTTACAGCTCACTTACACTAGCTCACTTTATAGTTTTAAAGCTTTGCAAAAGTTTATTAAGAATGTGTTGCTGTATTTTAGAACCCATTTTCTCAGATGACAGTGGTGACCCTCATCCAGCTGTGACCTAAGACACGTATGTAGGTCTGTGGTAATATAAAATGTTGTGTTAGCGGTGTAGCGGATCATTTTCCGAATCATCAAAAAAGTAAACGGGTAAGAAATCTTTAGGTGTAGGTCATATACAGCGGTATGAAAAAGTTTGGGCACCCCACCAATAAATCATTGGTTGTTCGGATCAGCAATTTCAGTTAAATATATCATATAGCAGAAATGAAGTTTATAGGATTTACAGAAAGTGTGCAATAATTATTTAAATGAAATAAGGCAGGTGCATAAATTTGGGCACCCAACAGAAAAATGACATCAATATTTAGTAGATCCTCCTTTTGCAGAAATAACAGCCTCTAAACGCTTCCTATAGCTTCCAATGAGAGTCTGGATTCTGGTTAAAGGTATTTTGGACCGTTCTTCTTTACTCAACATCTCCAGTTGGTTGTACTTGTTCCTCTGCATGAATGCCTTAGTAGATTTGAAACAGTGTTTAGGGTCGTTGTCTTGTTAAAGTATCCAGCTCCGGCTTCAACTTTGTCACTGATTCTTGAACATTGTTCTTAAGAATCTGCTGATATTGACTGGAATCCATGCGACCCTCAACTTTAATAAGATTCCCAGTATCTGCACTGGCCACACAGCCCCACAGCATGAAGGAACCGCCACCAACTTTTACTGTGGGTAGCAAGTGTTTGTCTTGGAATGCTGTGTTCTTTTTCCACCATGCACACCGCCCCTTGTTATGTCCAAATACCTCCATTTTAGTTCCACAGCACCTTATTCCAAAATGAATCTGGCTTGTTTAAATGTGCTTTAGCATACCTCAAGCGACTCTGTTTGTGGCTTGTGAGAAAGGCTTCTTCTGCATTACTCTCCCATAGTACATATATTTGGAGAGGCAGCCTCTCCTTGTGCAAAGTGCGCTGAATAGCTGAACAATGCACAGTGACACCAACAGTGACAAGAAGTAAATAATCAAAGATGACTTATGTTTCATCTCTGTTCTGTCTCCTCTCCAGAGTTATAGGCAGTTTTTTTTGTGGTGGACGTCAATCAGTTTGAGGGAAACAGCAGAGCTTATTCTGATCTAGACGTCATCCCGCTCCAGTCCACAGAGCAAGAGTCTCAGTCTTCCTCTTTGTGCAGTGGTGGAGGCAGGAGCTGTTCTCACACAGTCCACCATGAAGCAAAGAACCAGGAGGCTAAAGTTCACCAAGATTAAGGTATGAGAGTTGTGTGATGAATGAATATATATAATGATGTGGGCACCAACCAATAACGGTTGGTGTGGCGCAATGAATAACACCACTACCTGCCACTGAGCTGCCACATCATGTGGGAGACGTCAGTCGTTTTGGATAAGAGAGTCAGCTAAATACCATAAGTGTGTGTGGGTGTGTGTATGTGTGTGTGTGTATATATATATATATAAAAATATAAATAATACAGTGGGGGAAAAAAGTATTTAGTCACCAATTGTGCAAGTTCTCCCACTTAAAAAGATGAGAGAGGCCTGTAATTGACATCATAGGTAGAGCTCAACTATGAGAGAGAAAATGAGAACAAGAAAAATTCAGAAAATCACATTGTCTGATTTTTAAAGAATGTATTTGCAAATAATGGTGGAAAATAAGTATTTGGTCAATAACAAAAGTTCATCTAAATACTTTGTTATATATCCTTTGTTGGCAATGACAGAGGTCAAACGTTTTCTGTAAGTCTTCACAAGGTTGGCACACACCGTTGCTGGTATGTTGGCCCATTCCTCCATGCAGATCTCCTCTAGAGCAGTGATGTTTTGGGGCTGTCGGCAGGCAACACAGACTTTCAACTCCCTCCAAAGGTTTTCTATGGGGTTGAGATCTGGAGACTGGCTAGGCCACTCCAGGACCTTGAAATGCTTCTTACAAAGCCACTCCTTTGTTGCCCTGGCAGTGTGCTTGGAATCATTGTCATGCTGAAAGACCCAGCCATGTTTCGTCTTCAATGCCCTTGCTGATGGAAGGAGGTTTACACTCAAAATCTCACAATACATGGCCCCATTTATTCTTTCATGTACACGGACCAGTCGTCCTAGTCCCTTTGCAGAGAAACAGCCCCAAAGCATGATGTTGCCACCCCATGCTTCACAGTTGGTATGGTGTTCTTTGGATGCAACTCAGCATTCACTCTCCTCCAAACACAATGAGTTGTGTTTGTACCAAACAGTTCTACTTTGGTTTCATCTGACCATAAGACATTCTCCCAATACTCTTCCTGAACATCCAAATGTTCTCTAGCAAACTTCAGACGCGCCCGGATATGTACTGGCTTAAGCAGGGGAACACGTCCGGCATTGCAAGATCTGAGTCCCTGGCGGCATAGTGTGTTACTGATGGTAGCCTTTGTAACGTTGTTCCCAGCTTTCTGCAGGTCATTCACTAGGTCCCCCCGTGTGGTTGTGGGATTTTTGCTCACCGTTCTTGTGATCATTTTGACCCCACAGGCTGAGATCTTGTGTGGAGCCCCTGATCGAGGCTCCCACAGTAGATTTCTTCACACCAAGCTGCTTGCCTATTGCAGATTCAGTCTTCCCAGCCTGGTGCAGGTCCACATTTTTGTTTCTGGTGTCCTTCGACAGCTCTTTGTTCTTCACCATAGTGGAGTTTGGAGTGTGACTGTTTGAGGTTTGGGCAGGTGTCTTTTATACTGTTAACGAGTTCAAGCAGGTGCCATTAATACAGGTAGAGTGGAGGACAGAGAAGCCTCTTAAAGAAGAAGTTACAGGTCTGTGACAGCCAGAAATCTTGCTTGTTTGTAGGTGACCAAATACTTATTTTCCACCATTATTTGCAAATAAATTCTTTAAAAATCAGACAATGTGATTTTCAGAATCATTTTTCTCATTTTGTCTCTCATAGTTGAGTCTACCTATGATGTCAATTACAGGCCTCTCTCATTTTTTTAAGTGGGAGAACTTGTATGTATATGTGTATATATATGTCTATGTATATGTATGTGTATATGTGTTATTGTTGTGTCCCTCCAACAGATCCTGACAAAATCGACAAGGGTAACACCTTGTAGCCCTCAAGCATGGCTCTAAGTGTTGACCTACTGGCTGGGTTCAATTCTGATAGGAAAGTCCTGCTCCGTGGATCGTGGTTGAGCTAGAACCTTTGCTCCCACAGTGATGCAGGAAACCACGAGACCGAGGCTTCAACTCCCCTTCAGATTATTATTATTATTATTATTAACTAGCATCAAACTCTGAGGTATTTGATGTTATCCAAATCACTTGACATGTTCTAGATAATCTGTCATGTTGTCTCTTAAGCAGAACCTGAAGAAAAGGAAGACTATACCTCTTGTAGCCAGTTAGAGAAGATGTCCAGCACGATTCCAGGTAACTTTCAGTGTGTGTTTAAACTGTGGTGAACACCATGAACCCTTTTAACCTCTGAAACTCCACAGGAACTCATTCCTCACTCCTCTAACTTTAGAAGGATTTGGGCAGTGTGTGCTGTATTCCATGTCCTTGCTGAATAATAATCCTTAGGATGTGAAAGTCTGGGAGTTTAAGAGGTGACGGAATAAAGGCCCTAAGAAGGTTCATGTCTTCTACGTAACACAAATGTCTTTCACAACAGGAGAGATGTCTAATACACAGCTTTCCATTTTGAACTTCAGTTCCAGGGAGCATCAGGTCCTCTCAAGAACCAATCCAGCTACCAGCCTTCATCCGAGAACAGTCTTCAGAGAAATCCCCCTACTGACATTTATAAGAAATAAATGTGTTGTTGATCAGCTTCACCACCCCAGGAGGTTTCATCATTTTAGAATAGAAAACCTTCAAAGGTAAAATCTGTGCTTGGGTTCGGTACCTACACTGATTCTAACTGTCAGTTCAGTTAGAAAATACGCAGCAACACAACACCGTCTAATCGCTGCTCCTGTCATTGAGAGAGAGGGAGTTTGATCCCTGGGAGGCCACAGCGATCAGAGCCTGAGATCCAAGAAACCTTTTTCTCAACAACCCTCACGCTAACATGCTGTTTGAAGTTTCTGAACATGCTGACGCAGCATTTATCCACAACTGACTAAACTCCTCAACATACAGTTTTTAAACCAGGAGACCGAGGTTTCCTCTCCTGTATCTAGACTAAGATTCATTTTTAAAGTATGTGAGATATTTCCTCTTATTGACCATCAGTGTGACCTTCAGTTTAAAATGCAGTCAGTGCAAAAGCTCTACACTCATGCTGCTCAAACACTTGTGGTACTTTTTAATATCAGTGCTGCAATACTTTCATTTCTGCCCCATTGTTGTTTTATAGAAACGTGTTAGTATGCAGTGTGTAGAATACACCCTAAATAAACCCTCATAGTTGGAGATGGAAGTGTGTGTGTGTGTGTGTGTGTGTGTGTGTGTGTTTTCTATTGTAGGAAGAGAACGGGCTGAGATCCTCTTTTTCATCACAGAGAAGAACACGACTAATCAGTTTATCATTAATACACACATCAGTGCTGAGCAGTGTCTTCATTTCTACACTTACTTTAGACTCCTCCTTAATGCTTCATCTTTTCCAAACAGCTGTAAAGTTTATATTATTAATATCATGTTCAGGAAAGAAGCCTGAATGAAGAGCTGTTCTGCATTACTGATGTCTTCTGGATGTTTATTTGTTTCTACTCAAAGTAAAATCTACAACTTCTCTCTTTTTTTAGTCCAGGTTTAAGTTTAGAGCTGCTGCTCTCAGAACTGACCCAGAGTCTCTTCAACAAAAGAGTTCAGCATTTCTAAGAAATACACTATATGACAAAAGTATTTGGACACCTGCTTATTTGTTGTTTCTTTTGAAATCAAGAGTATTAAAAAGGAGTTTAGCCTGCTTTTGTTGGAGTAACTGTTTCTACTACCATGAAAGACTTTCTGCTAGATTTTGGAGCATTGCTGTGAGAAATGCATTTAGCAAGAAGAGCAGTGGTGAGGTCAGAATATTGGATGATCACCCAACCTCATCTCCAACTCAAAGCTAAAAGTTTCCCCAGCTCACCCTAGAAGTAAAGGGCATCATGAGCACCATCATTCCAGAGGTTTATCATTCCTTTATACCTCTCTAGCCCACGATTGGCATTAGGCATGGAGCCAATAGGTTCATGTCTATCTGTTCCAGAGAGTCCTATTCTATTGGCAGTACTTCTTTAGGGACTGTGTCAGCAATGGGTGCAACTGATTGCTGAATGCATTGATTACAAAATGGTGTCCAAAAACATTTGGACATTTAGTGTGTTACTGTCAGATAATATAAAGAAAATATATAATAATTACTTAATAAAATAAAGCTCTGCTGAACTGAGGCTTTATAAAAGTCTAAAAACAGGGCAGATCCTTTATCCCAAAAATGAGTCTGTAATCAATCAACCCTTTCATGCAGAAAAGAGGGAAAAGTGGTTGGATGCTGCTCAGCTTCACAGCTCTACTGCGCCACCTGTTGTACAAATCCAATACTACACCACCACTGCCTGATTCACTTGTGTTCATAAGCTTTGTCCAAACTGCTCCATACAGCGATGTCGGACTGCGTTTCTTCCTTTAACTGAATGAATTTCATCTGAGTGTGTAATTCCTTTACTCTCCTCCTAAACAAAACAGCATGTTTGACACTATTAGATTAAGGGAGAAACAGCACTGTTGAATGTGCATGTAGACTGTACATCTGTTGAACACAGAAATAGAGCTGTAAAATGTTTTTATTCAGGTCATTTCACATCGTCTCCAGTAAAAACCTTGAATGCTGAGGAATGTCAATAATTTGATGATGAAAGTGAAGCAGATTCACACATGTTCTGTATTTCCGTTTTATTTAAGTACATATTTCAGATGATATGCAGCTCGTCTACAGCGGGACCGGAAACTCACGCGCATTGAACCGCGATTGCGTTCCAGTGACGTAAGGAAGCTTCGTTTCCGGCGATCACGTGATCGTAGGTATTTGGAGGAGACTCTGAGCTGCTGTTTCGATGCGGCCCTGCTTTCAAAGCTCGAGCCGTGATTCCACACAGAGCTTCGACCGGCCATCCTGCTTTATAGTCCGTAATGTGAGCTTTGTCTTCTTCCTCTTAGGCAGTTGTTGTAGTGCTTGTGCTGTCTGTGTTACTGTACAGTCCTCTGTCTCACTAACCGGCCTTTGCGTTTTTCTCTGTAGCCTCGAGAAACATGGCGACCGCGGAGAAACCAGCTTTCCAGCCGCTCTGCAAGGAAGTCGTCCAGCTTGACCCGTGACTCCTCCAACGCGGCGTCTGAGCTCCAGCACTACCGGCGCGACGGACACCGAGAGTCGTCGTCTCCACTCCCGCACCGGAGAGGGACTGGCGGCGTCTGCGTGACCCCGGAAAAGCCGAGGAGCTCCTCGACCACCACGGCCGTTTTTCCCTCTGCTAACCGCTTCAGCTCCTCAGTGTAAAGTATGGAGGAAGGACGACTCTGTGCTACACTCACACTTTAGTACTTTTGGGGGAGCTGCGTGATTCTTAGCTAGGGCTGCCTCTTAGCTACAGAACATGTGAAATCTCCACACTTGAATTGATCTATTTTTGTTCTCTTTCTTAATATGAATAGAACTATAAATGAGGAGGATTTGGGCTGTGCAGGACTCTCAACACCGTTCATACAAACACTGTCGGACCATAATGCTTTAAAACTCAAGGGAAATGAGATGAGGTCTCTGAACTGAACTACATGAACTGTACATTTGACACCATATTTATGAGAATAGCTTGACATTGCAGAATAACCTAAACAAATCTAAGATGCAGTAAATGACAGTAACTTTAAATTCAGTCAGCAGATGGACAGGAGCTTGAACCGTGTCCTCTGAATGTGTGTGTGAATATTGTAAATGTGTACTGTATGTGTGTTCCAGATTCAGTCCTTGTATCTTGCTGGTGTTTTCACTTGTCTTCCTGACCTTGTGAAGAATGCCTCTCTCTGATGTGTCTCAGGTAAGTCTGATTGTTTTGCAGTACCAGTTTCTGCAGGTGGACCAGATTCACTGACCTGCTGCTCGACACAGGAATCTGCAACAACATTGGGTGATGCTGATGGGAACTCTTTCAGTCATACTGAGGAGGTGTTTTCTGTTTCTCCTATAGGTTCTTCCATCACGTCTCACGTTCTAGTATTGCTGGTACATCACTGTCAACAATGTGAAATTCAATCTTACATTTTTGATTTGAGTTTTGTTTGAAATCTGATTTGTAGATCTGTGCTGTGATGTTGTCTTCAAGTTGGGCACTGGTGCTGAATGCAAAGTTCTTGATGTTTTATTTTCAGTCCAGTTATTCTTTTCACTTTTGTTGTGACAGTGTTGATGTTTATCTAATATTCTGTTTGTTTTTTCTGATTTCAACTGTTCCAGTGAAGAAATCTTCCTGCTCTGCCTTTTTGTTCAACTGCATGATTTTTTTTTCCTCATTCTGCTCTGATTGTTTGGTTTTACACATTTTTGGTAAAGTGATTTTGCTGTTACAGGATTTGCACACTTGTCCATAAGCAGGACATTGTTTCTGTTCATAACCACATCTGGAGAAGGACAGGAACTTGAACTGTGTTCTGTGAATGTGTGTTCTGTTTTCTGTTTCTTCTGTAGGTTCTTTCATCTGGCGTCTGGACTGTGAAGAATCGTGGCTGATCACGATAGCAGGTTGCCCTCTCTGAATTCTCACCTTGTCCCACATGTATATGCTTGGTGGGCTCTTTGTCTGTCTGTCATAATAGCTGTTCTGCTTGAGTTGTCTTCTCTGCAGCTTGTCTTAAATCTGCATTTTGCTTTTCTTCTTTGAATGTCCAGTATGTTCAGATTTTTCTCATTGGGCCATCCTTCCATGGTCCTTGTCCTTGTGTGATCTTTGCTGTTTCCTTTCAGAATGTAATTTAGCCACTGGCTTTCCTTCCTGCAGAACTGCTGCTCCGAAGCTTTCTGAGCTTTTCTGAGCTGAGTGTCATGCTCGAGCAGTTTTCTGAGAGGTACCTCTGAAGCTGAGGATGCCCCAAAAGAAGGTCAAAGGAATCTGTATCTTTCAGTGGGTATGTTCAATGTGCAGAGCTTGGAACTTTCATCATGATGGTTGATCTGCCAAAATCCTCACCACTGTGACCATGCTACTTATCCAGTCGTTCGGTTCATGCTGTTTGGTGCTTACACCCCTTTTCTCCATTTTGTGTAGCTCATCAATGATTGTTGTCTTTCAGGGCAATCTGGACTTTTCTTGGTGGATGAATCACTGGTGAGACCATAGGATCTACTTGAATGTGGTAATGCCCTGGTAGGAATCCAAGAACAGTGAACAGATCAATGTCTTTCAGAATGTCATTTTACTTTGTGATTCCATGCACTCTTTTAACCACACCTAACATCTCCCATGTCTCACGTCCTAGTATTGCTGGTACATCACCGTCAACAATGTGAAATTAAATTTAACATTTTTGGCTTTTCTGTTCACAGGTAAGTGGTAGCATTCCCAACGGTGACATGCAGTGGCCAGAATGTGTGAGTACTGTAGTGAATTCTGCAGTTTCTGGTTCCTGAATTCCTCCCATACACTTTCAACTGGATCCTGAGCTCTCGTGAACAAATGGTGAACATCGGGTAGGTTCTTTCTTGACTCTCAGTAATCCCTGTGCCTATTTTTCAGCACATTTCTTGTTTGTTTCTTTCTCTCTGAATTGTAACATGTTGTAGACCTTCACTGCATCTTCCCCAGCGACGTGCGGAAAGGTGGTGCATTGTACACCTCAACAATCCCACTCTCTGTTAGAAACAGGTAAAACGTTTGCACCTAAAAATCCAGTTTTTGACTAGATTGCCTTGCAAGCACAGTGCTGAAGGTGGCTGCAGCTGTGCCACTTGCTTGTGTTCTGCTTGAACCGTGTTGGGCTGCTGTGTCCTGCTTGTTTTGCATGAAAATGATGCTGCTGTGTTCTGTATAATTAGTTTTGCTGCTTTGTTGTGCTTGAGTGGTGTTACAGTGCTGTTCATATTCATACCTAAACCTTTTCCTCATTATTTTTATTTTTTTCTTCATTTCTTCTTTCCCCCATGTGCTGAGCTGCCCCCTGCTGGTGCAGGTGCATTTGTGTTTGGCTGCTCTTTCCTACCCTGTCCTGCTGTAACATCTCCCATGTCTCACGTCCTAGTATTGCTGGTACATCACCATCAACAATATGTGAAATTCAATTTAGCACTTTTGGCTTTTGTGTTCACAGGTGAGTGGGAGCTTTCCCAGCGGTGACATGCAGTGGCCAGAATATGTGAGTACTTTGCTGAAACCTGCAGTTTCTGGTCCCCGAATTCCTCCCATACGCCTCAGTGCTTTCAGCTGGACCCTGAGCTCTCATGAAGAACAAATGGTGAATATCGGGTAGGTTCTTTCTTCACTCTCAGTAATTTTCAGCACATTTCTTGTTTCTTTCTCTCTGAATTGTAACATGTTGTAAACCTTCACTGCATCTTCCCCAGCGACGTGCGGAATGGTGGCGCATTGGACTTTTTCAGACTCCTCAACAATCCCACTCTCTGTAAGAAACAGGTAATACTTTTGCACCCACGGTCTCCAGTTTTTTTTACAAGCTTGCCTTGCAAGCACAGTGCTAAAGGTGGCTGCAGCTGTGCCACTTGCTTGTGTTCTGCTTGAATCATGTTGGGCTGCTTGTGTCCTGCTTCAAAATGGTTACACTGCTGTGTTCTATATAAATTGTTTTGCTGCTTTGTTGTGCTTGAGCGGTGTTACAGTGCTGTTCATATTCATACATGAACCTAAACCTTTTCTTCATAGTTTTTTTATTTATTTATTTATTTTCCTCACTGAATTGTAACGTGTTGTAGAGCTTCACTGCATCTTCCCCAGCGATGTGTAGAAAGGTGGCGCATTGTACTCCTCAACAATCCCACTCTCTGTAAGAAACAGGTCAAACTTTTGCACCCAAAGTCTCCAATTTTTGACGAGATTGCCTTGCCAACACTGTGCTAAAGGTGGCTGCAGCTGTGCCTGAGCTGTGTTCTGCATCAAACTTATGCTGCTGTGTTCTGCTTGAACAGTGTCACTTAACCTTGTTCTATATAATAATTTCGCTGCTGTCCTGCTTGTGTTTTTCATCAACGTTATGCTGCTGTGTTGTGCTTAAACAACATTTCGCTAATGTGTTGTGCTTGAACCATGTTGGGCTGCTGTGTCTTGCTTGAACGGTGCTGGGCTGCTGTGTCCTGCTTGTGTTTTGCATGAAAATGGTTAGGCTTCTGTGTTCTGCTTGAACAATATTTCGCTGAGTTCTGTTTAATTACGCTGCTGAGTCCTGCTTGAACCGTGTTGGGCTGCCGTGTCCTGCTTGTTTTACATGAAACTTATGCTGCTGTGTTCTGTATAAATTGTTTTGCTGCTTTGTTGTGCTTGAGCGGTGTTACAATGCTGTTCATATTCATACATAAACCTAAACCTTTTCTTCATTATTTCTTCTTTTCTCCATGTGCTGAGCTGCCCCCTGCTGTCTGCTGTTGCGAGTGCATTTGTGTTTGGCTGCTCTTTCTTACCCTGTCCTGCTGTAACCCTTCAAAAAAGTCTGTTCATTTTTAGCTAGTTTGGATTTGCTCTTGTGTTCAAACCCAACTCTTTGTTTTGTTTCTGTCGTTCTGTTTTGTATTTCATTGAGCACTTTTTTTCACTTTGCTTGATGTCCCTGCGTTTGCACAGCAGATATTCATGGCCTTTGTCTATGTCTGATCTGTTTCTCTCAGCAACCTTGCCCACAATAGGTCTTCCCTAATACCACAAACACTCCTGTCTCTGATTAACAAGTCATGCAACTCACTGAATTCATGGTCTTTTGCCTTCTTCAGGTCTGTGGAAGAAGCCTCTCTGTATGGTTCTCTCGGATGTGCCTCAAGTAAGTCAGATTGTTTTGCAATACCGGCTTCTACAGGTGGACCAGATTCACTGACCTGCAGCTCGAAACAGGAATAGGCAACAACATTGGGTGATGCTGATGGACAGGAGCTTGAACCGTGTCCTCTGAATGTGTTTGTGAATATTGTAAATGTGTACTGTATGTGTGTTCCAGATTCAGTCCTTGTATCTTGCTGCTGTTTTAACTTGTCTTCATGACCTTGTGAAGAATGCCTCTCTCTGATGTGTCTCAGGTAAGTCTGATTGTTTTGCAGTACCAGTTTCTGCAGGAGGACCGGATTCACTGACCTGCAGCTCGACACAGGAATCTGCAACAACATTGGGTGATGCTGATGGGAACTCTTTCAGTCGTCCTGAGGAGGTGTTTTCTGTTTCTCCTATAGGTTCTTCCATGTCTCACGTCCTGGTATTGCTGGTACATCACTGTCAACAATGTGAAATTCAATCTTGCATTTTTGGCCTTTGTGTTCACAGGTGAGCGTTAGCTTTCCCAACAGTGACCTGCAGTGGCTAGAATATGTGAGCATTTTTTAAGCTGAATTCTGGGGTTTTGTTTCAAATCTGATTTGTAGATCTGTGCTGTAATGACATTGTCTTCAGATTGGACACTGGTACTGAATGCAAAGTTCTTGTTTTATTTTGGTTTTCTGTCCTGTGTTATTTTCACTTTTGTTGTGACTGTCAATGTTTTTTTTTGATGTATTAAGTTTTTCCAATTTCAACTTTTCCAATGAAGAAATCTTCCTGCTTTGTCTTTTGTTCAACTGCATGATTTTTTTTTTTTTTTTTTTTTCCTCATTCTGCTTTGATTGATTGTTTTGTTTTACACATTTTTGGTAAAGTGATTTTTCTGTTGCAGGATTTACACACTTGGCCAAAGGCAGGACCGTGTTTCTGTTTCTGTTTCTGTTTCTGTTCATAACCACATCTGGAGTAGCTTGCTTCTGTTGCTTGTTCATTTTTAGCTAGTTTGGATTTGCTCTTGTGTTCAAACCCAACTGTTTGTTTAGTTTCTGTCGTTCTGTTTTGTATTTCATTGAGCACTTTTTTTTTTACTTCACTTGATGTCCCTTCATTTGCACAGCAGATATTCATGGCCTTTGTCTATGTCTGATCTGTTTCTCTCAGCAACCTTGCCCACAATAGGTCTTCCCTAATACCACAAACACTCCTGTCTCTGATTAACAAGTCATGCAACTCACTGAATTCATGGTCTTTTGCCTTTTTCAGGTCTGTGGTGTACGCATCAGTGCTTTCAACAGGCCAGAGAAAAGCTGAGGGCTCCTTGAACGTCACTGCTAACCAGTCCCTCAGTGTAAAGTATGGACTAATGTGAAATTCAATCTTGCATTTTTGACTTGAGTTTTGTTTCAAATCTGATTTGTAGATCTGTGCTGTGATATTGTCTTCAAGTTGGGCACTGGTGCTGAATGCAAAGTTCTTGTTTTATTTTCAGTTTTTCTATTCACTTTTTTTTGTGACAATATTAGACAAACATCAATACTCTGTTTTTCTGATTTCAACTGTTCCAATGAAGAAATCTTCCTGCACTGAATTTTTTTTTTTTTTTTTTTTCTCCCCTCATTCTACTTGGATTTCTTGTTGGACACATTATTGATAGTGATTTTTGCTGTTACAGGATTTGCACACTTGTCCATAGGCAGGACATTGTTTCTGTTTCTGCTCATAACCACATCTGGAGAAGGACAGGAACTTGAACTGTGTCCTGTGAATGTGTGTTCTGTTTTCTGTTTCTTCTATAGGTTCTTCCATCTGGCGCCTGGACTGTGAAGAATCATGGCTGATCATGATGGCAGGTTGCCCTATCTGAATTCTCACCTTGTCCTGCATGTATATGCTTGGTGGGCTCTTTGTCTGTCTGTCATAATAGCTGTTCTGCTTGAGTTGTCTTCTCTGCAGCTTGTCTTGTATCTGTATTTTGCTTTTCTTCTTTGAATGTCCAGTATGTTCAGATTTTTCTCATTGGGCCATCCTTCCATGGTTCTTGTGTGTAGAAGCTGCATCTCTGGATCATTTGCTGTTGCCTTTCAGAATGTAATTTAACCACTGGCTTTCCCTCCTGCAGAACTGCTGCTCTGAAGCCTTCTGAGCTCGCATCTACAGATGGTGTACCAGGTATTTTCACATCATAGAGCTTTAGTTTGGGAGCGTTTATCAGCAGAGATTTCAGTTTTTCATAGATTTGTGCTCGACTTGCCACGGAGTGCCACGGAGTTTCATGCTCAAGCAGTTTTCTGAGGGGTGCACCAACTTCGGACAGGTTGGGAATAAACTTGGAAAGGTACTGAATCATGCCCATTAATCTCATGAGTGCCTGCTTGTTTTCTGGTGTAGGCATGTGTGTTACGGCTCTCACGGTCTCTTGATCTGGCTTGAGACCTTCGGTAGAGAGCATATGGTCATGTACTGGATTTGTGGTGATCTTATCTTGCACTTGTTTTTGTTGAGTTTCCACTGTCTTTCCCTTTTCAGCACTTGGATGAGTCTGCCTCATGTTTCCTTGACCGTTTCACCCCAGACTGAGAGATCGTTCGTAACATTGACAACACCTTTCAGGCCTTTAATAGTCTGCAGTTGACCTTTGGAATACCTCTGAAGCTGAGGACACCCCAAAAGAAGGTCAAAGGAATCTGTATCTTTCAGTGGGTATGTTCAATGTGCAGAGCTTGGAACTTTCATCATGACGTTTGATATGCCAAAATCCTCACCACTGTGACCATGCTGCTTACCCAGTCATTGGGTTCATGCTGTTTGGTGATTTACACCCTTTCATTTTGTGTAGCTCATCAATGATTGTTGTCTTTCAGGGTTGTCAGGACTTTTCTTGGTGGATGAATCACTGGTGAGACCATGGGATCTGCTTAAATGTGGTGATGTCCTGGTAGGAATCCAAGAACAGTGAACAGATCAATATCTTTCAGAATGTCATTTTACTTTGTGATTCCATGCACTCTTTTAACCACACCTAACATCTCCCATGTCTCACGTCCTAGTATTGCTGGTACATCACCGTCAACAATGTGAAATTCAATTTAGCATTTTTGGCTTTTGTGTTCACAGGTGAGTGGAAGCTTTTCCAACGGTGACATGCAATGGCCAGAATATGTGAGTACTCTGCTGAATTCTGCAAATTCTGTTTCTGGTCCCCAAATTCCTCCCGTACGCCTCAGTGCTTTCAGCTGGATCCTGAGCTCTCGTGAAGAACAAATGGTGAACATCGGGTAGGTTCTTTCTTGACTCTCTGTAATCTCTGAACTTGTTTTTCAGCACATTGCTTGTTTCAGTTTCTTTCTCTCTGAATTGTAACATGTTGTAGACCTTCACTGCATCTTTCCCTGTGACGTGCGGAAAGGTGGCGCATTGTACTTTTTCAGACTCCTCAACAATCCCACTTTCTGTAAGAAACCGGTAAAACTTTTGCACCCACGGTCTCCAGTTTTCAACGAGATTGCCTTGCAAGCACAGTCCTAAAGGTTGCTGCAGCTGTGCAACTTGCTTGTGTTCTGTTTGAACCGTGTTGGGCTGCTGTGTCCTGCTTGTTCTGCATCATAGTTGTTAAGCTGCTGTGTCCTGCTTGTGTTTTACCTAAAAATTGTTACGCTGCTGTGTCCTGTTTGATTTGTATTTCACTGCTGTGCCACTCGCTTGTATTCTGCTTGATTAGTATTTCACTGCTGTGTTCTGCTTGATTGGTATTTCACTGCTGTGTTCTGCTTTTACCATGTGGGGCTGCTGTGTCCTGCATCAAAGTTGTTTTGCTGCTGTCTTCTGCTTGAACAATATTTCGCTGCTGTGCCACTTGCTTGTGTTCTGCTTCAATGGTGTTTGGCTGCTCTGTCCTGCTTGTGTTCTGCATGAGAATGGTTACACTGCTGTTTTGTATAAATTGTTTGACTGCTTTGTTGTGCTTGAGCGGTGTAACGATGCTGTTCATATTCATATATACACCTAAACCTTTTCTTCATTATTATTATTATTTTATTTATTTCTTTCTTTTTTCTTAATTTCTTCTCTCTTCCCTGTGTGCTGAGCTGCCCCCTGCTGTCTGCGGGTGCGAGTGCGTTTGGCTGCTCTTGCCTGCCCTGTCCTGCTGTAACCCTTCTAAAAAGTTTTTGCTGAGATTTCCCCCCCTCCTAACCCTTTGTGTTTTCTCTCTCTTTCCCATGTGTTGAGATGCCCAGTTTCAACTGTTCCGTCGGCAGACCTGGCTCTCTCCACCACCCTCCTGCCTGCTGTCTGGTTCTGGGGCCTCGAATGGAGTCATCCTCCCCTCACTGCATGGCTGTGCAGTATGGAGGAAGGAGGCCTCTGTGCTACACTTACACTTTATTACTTTTGGGTGACCTGCGTGATTCTTAGCTAGGGCTGCCTCTTAGCTACAGAACATGTGAAATCCCCACACTTGAATTGATCTATTTTTGTTCTCTTTCTTAATATGAATAGAACTATAAATGAGGAGGATTTGGGCTGTGCAGGACTCTCAACAACGTTCATACAAACTCTGTCGGACCATAATGCTTTAAAACTCAAGGGAAATGAGATGAAGTCTCTGAACTGAACTACATGAACTGTACATTTGACACCATATTTATGAGAATAGCTTGACATTGCAGAATAACCTAAACAAATCTAAGATGCAGTAAATGACAGTAACTTTAAATTCAGTCAGCAGATGGACAGGAGCTTGAACCGTGTCCTCTGAATGTGTGTGTGAATATTGTAAATGTGTACTGTATGTGTGTTCCAGATTCAGTCCTTGTATCTTGCTGGTGTTTTCACTTGTCTTCCTGACCTTGTGAAGAATGCCTCTCTCGGATGTGTCTCAGGTAAGTCTGATTGTTTTCCAGTACCAGTTTCTGCAGGTGGACCAGATTCACTGACCTGCAGCTCGACACAGGAATCTGCAACAACATTGGGTGATGCTGATGGGAACTCTTTCAGTCGTCCTGAGGACGTGTTTTCTGTTTCTCCTATAGGTTCTTCCATCATGTCTCACGTCCTGGTATTGCTGGTACATCACTGTCAACAATGTGAAATTCAATCTTGCATTTGTGGCTTTTGTGTTCACAGGTGAGAGTTAGCTTTCCTAACTGTGACATGCAGTGGCTAGAATATGTGAGCGGTTTTCAAGCTGAATTTTGGGGTTTTGTTTCAAATCTGAGTGACTTGTAGACATTTCCTGAGATGACCTTGCATTCAGCACCAGTGTCCAACTTGAAAACAATGTTCTTGTTTGTTTCAAGATTTTCAGTCCAGTTATTCGTTTCACTTTTGTTGTGACAGTGTTGATGTTTGTCTAATATTCTGTTTTTCTGATTTCAACTGTTCCAGTAAAGAAATCTTCCTGCTCTGTCTTTTGTTCAACTGCATGGTTTATTGTTTCTTCATTCTGCTCTGATTGTTTTGTTTTACACATTTTTGGTAAAGTGATTTTGCTGTTGCAGGATTTACACACTTGGCCATAAGCAGGACATTGTTTCTGTTTCTGTTCATAACCACGTCTGGAGCAGCTTGCTTCTGTTGCTTGTTCATTTTTAGTTGTTTGGATTTGCTCTTCTGTTCAAACCTGTTTGTTTTGTTTCTGTCGTTCTGTTTTGTATTTCATTGAGCACTTTTTTTTTTTTCACTTCACTTGATGTCCCTTCGTTTGCACAGCAGATATTCATGGCCTTTGTCTATGTCTGATCTGTTTCTCTCAGCAACCTTGCCCACAATAGGTCTTCACCAATACCACAAACACTCCTGTCTCTGATTAACGAGTCATGCAACTCACTGAATTCATGGTCTTTCACCTTTTTCAGGTCTGTGGAAGAAGCCTCTCCGTATGCTTCTCATGCATGTGCCTTAGGTAAGTCTGATTGTTTTGCAGTACCAGTTTCTGTAGGTGGACCAAATTCACTGACCTGCGGCTCGACACAGGAATCTGCAACAACATTGGGTGATGCAGATGGACAGGAGCTTGAACCGTGAATGTGTGTGAATATTCTGATTGTGTTCTGTATGTGTGTTCTGACTGAAAATAAAACAAGAACTTTGCATTCAGCACCAGTGCCCAACTTGAAGACACTTTTGTTGACAGTGTTGATGTTTGTGTAATATTCTGTTTCTGATTTCAACTGTTAAGGAAATCTTCCTGCTCTGTCTCTTGTTCAACTGCATGATTTTTTTTCCTCATTCTGCTCTGATTGTTTTGTTAGACACTTTTTTGGTAAAGTTATTTTGATGTTACAGGATTTGAACACTTGTCCATAAGCAGGACATTGTTTCTGTTTCTGTTTATAATCACATCTGGAGAAGGACAGGAACTTGAACTGTGTTCTGTAAATGTGTGTTCTGTTTTCTGTTTCTTCTATAGGTTCTTCCATCTGGCGTCTGGATGGTGAATTTCAGTTTTTCATAGCTTTGTGCTTGACTTGCCACGGAGTGTCCTGCTCAAGCAGTTTTCTGAGAGGTGCGCCGACTTCAGACAGGTTGTGAATAAACTTGGAAAGGTACTGAATCATGCCCGTTAATCTCATGAGTGCCTGCTTGTTTTCTGGTGTAGGTATGTGTGTTACAGCTCTCACTTTATCTCTATCTAGATTAAGACCTTCTGTAGAGAGCATATGGCCATGTACCGGATTTGTGGTGATCTAATCTTGCACTTGTTTTTGTTGAGTTTCAGGTTCCACTGTCTTTCCCTTTTCAGCACTTGGACGAGTCTGCCGCCATGTTTCCTTGACCGTTTCACCCCAGACTAAGATATCCTTCGTAATGTTGACGACACCTTCCAGGCCTTTAATAGTCTGCAATTGACCTTTGGAGTACCTCTGAAGCTGAGGACGCCCCAAAAGAAGGTCAAAGGAATCTGTATCTTTCAGTGGGTATGTTCAATGTGCAGAGCTTGGAACTTTCATCGTGACGTTTGATGTGCCAAAATCCTCACCACTGTGACCATGCTGCTTACCCAGTCGTTGGGTTCGTGCTGTTTGGTGATTTACACCCCTTCATTTTGTGTAGCTCATCAATGATTGTTGTCTTTCAGGGCAATCTGGACTTTTCTTGGTGGTTGAATCACTGGTGAGACCATGGGATCTACTTGAATGTGGTGATGTCCTGGTAGGAATCCAAGAACAGTGAACAGATCAATGTCTTTCAGAATGTCATTTTACTTTGTGATTCCATGCACTCTTTTAACCACACCTAACATCTCCCATGTCTCACGTCCTAGTATTGCTGGTACATCACCGTCAACAATATGTGAAATTCAATTTAACATTTTTGGCTTTTGTGTTCACAGGTAAGTGATAGCTTTCCCAACGGTGACATGCAATGGCCAGAATGTGTGAGTACTTGGCTGAATTCTGCAGTTTCTGGTCCCTGAATTCCTCCCATACGCTTTCAACTGGATCCTGAGCTCTCGTGAACAAATGGTGAACATCGGGTAGGTTCTTTCTTGACTCTCAGTAGTCCCTGTGCCTATTTTTCAGCACATGTCTTGTTTGTTTCTTTCTCTCTGAATTGTAACATGTTGTAGACTTTCACTACATCTTCCCCAGCGACGTGCGGAAAGGTGGCGCATTGTACACCTCAACAATCCCCCTTTCGGAAAGAAACAGGTAAAACTTTTGCACCTAAAAATCCAGTTTTTGACTAGATTGCCTTGGCTGCAGCTGGTAAAACTGCTCTGTAAGAAACAGGTAAAACTTTTGCACCCACAGTCTCCAATTTTTTACAAGATTGTCTTACAAGCACAGTGCTGAAGGTGGCTGCAGCTGTGCCACTTGCTTGTGTTCTGCTTGAATTGTGTTGGGCTGCTGTGTCCTGCTTGTTTTGTATGAAAATGATGATGCTGTGTTCTGTATAATTTGTTTTGCTGCTTTGTTGTGCTTGGACGGTGTTACAATACTGTTCATATTCATGCATAAACCTAAACCTTTTCTTCATTATTTTTATTTTTTCCTTCATTTCTTCTTTCCCCCATGTGCTGAGCTGCCCCCTGCTGTCTGCTGGTGCAGGTGCATTTGTGTTTGGCTGCTCTTTCCTACCCTGTCCTGCTGTAACATCTCCCATGTCTCACGTCCTAGTATTGCTGGTACATCACCATCAACAATATGTGAAATTCAATTTAGCATTTTTGGCTTTTGTGTTCACAGGTGAGTGGGAGCTTTCCCAGCGGTGACATGCGGTGGCCAGAATATGTGAGTACTTTGCTGAAACCTGCAGTTTCTGGTCCCCGAATTCCTCCCATACGCCTCAGTGCTTTCAGCTGGACCCTGAGCTCTCATGAAGAACAAATGGTGAATATCGGGTAGGTTCTTTCTTCACTCTCAGTAATTTTCAGCACATTTCTTGTTTCTTTCTCTCTGAATTGTAACATGTTGTAGACCTTCACTGCATCTTCCCCAGCGACGTGCGGAAAGGTGGCGCATTGGACTTTCAGACTCCTCAACAATCCCACTCTCGGCTGTGCCACTTGCTTGTGTTCTGCTTAAACCGTGTTGGGCTGCTGTGTCCAGCTTGTGTTTTGTCTATAAATTGTCATGCTGCTGTGTCCTGCTTGAATCATGTTGGGCTGCTGTTCTACTTGAACGATATTTCATTGCTGTGCCGCTTTTTTTGTCCTGCTTGATTGGTATTTCGCTGCTTTGTCTTGCTTGTGTTTTTTTTTATCAGAATTGTTACTCTGCTGTTTTCTATATAAATTGTTTTGCTGCTTTGTTGTGCTTGAGCGGTGTTACAATGCTGTTCATATTCATACATAAACCTAAACCTTTTCTTCATAGTTTTTTTTATTTATTTATTTATTTATTTATTTATTTTCCTCACTGAATTGTAACGTGTTGTAGAGCTTCACTGCATCTTCCCCAGCGATGTGCAGAAAGGTGGCGCATTGTACTCAACAATCCCACTGACGAGATTGCCTTGCAAGCACAGTGATAAAGGTGGCTGCAGCTGTGCCACTTGCTTGTGTTCTGCCTAAAAATTGTTACGCTGCTGTGTCCTGTTTAATTATGCTGCTATTTCCTGCTTGAACAGTGTCACTTAACCTTGTTCTGTATAATAATTTTGCTGCTGTGTTCTGCTTGAACGATGTTGGGCTGCCGTGTCTTGCTTGTGTTTTGCATATAAATAGTTACACTGCTGTGTTCTGTATAAATTGTTTTGCTGCTTTGTTGTGCTTGAGCGGTGTAACAGTGCTGTTCATATTATATAAACCTAAACCTTTTCTTCATAATTTTTATTTATTTATTTTCCTGACTGAATTGTAACATGTTGTAGACCTTCACTGCATCTTCCCCAGCGATGTGCAGAAAGGTGGCGCATTGTACTCCTCAACAATCCCACTCTCGGTAAGAAACAGGTCAAACTTTTGCACCCACAGTCTCCAATTTTCGACGAGATTGCCTTGCCAACACTGCTAAAGGTGGCTGCAGCTGTGCCACTTGCTTGTGTTCTGCTTGGACCGTGTTGGACTGCTGTGTCCTGCTTGTGTTTTGCATCAAACTTGTTATGCTGCTGTGTTGAACAGTGTCACTTAACCTTGTTCTATATAATAATTTCGCTGCTGTCCTGCTTGTTTTTCATCAACATTATGCTGCTGTGTTCTGCTTGAACAATATTTCGCTAATGTGTTGTGCTTGAACGGTGCTGGGCTGCTGTGTCCTGCTTGTGTTTTGCATGAAAATGGTTACGCTTCTGTGTTCTGCTCTAACAATATTTTGCTGAGTTCTGTTTAATTACGCTGCTGAGTCCTGCTTGAACCGTGTTGGACTGCTGTGTCCTGCTTGTTTTGCATGAAAATGATGCTGCTGTGTTCTGTATAGATTGTTTTTCTCCTTTGTTGTGCTTGAGCGGTGTTACGGTGCTGTTCATATTCATACATAAACCTAAACCTTTTCTTCATTATTTCTTCTTTTCCCCATGTGCTGAGCTGCCTCCTGCTGGTGCGAGTGCATTTGTGTTTGTCTGCTCTTTCCTACCCTGTCCTACCCTGTCCTGCTGTAACCCCCCCACACACACAATTTCCTGAGATGACCTTGCATTCAGCACCAGTGTCCAACTTGAAAACAATGTTGTTGTTTTTTTTTTTGTTTGTTTGTTTTTTTTCCCCAAGATTCAGTCCAGTTATTCGTTTCACTTTTGTTGTGACAGTGTTGATGTTTGTTTAATATTCTGTTTTTCTGATTTAACTGTTCCAGGGAAGAAATCTTCCTGCTCTGTCTTTTGATGTCCTTTTCTTTGCGCAGCAGATATTCATGGCCTTGATCAATGTCTGATCTGTTTCTCTCAGCAACCTTGCCCACAATAGGTCTTCCCCAATACCACAAACAGTCCTGTCTCTGATTAACGAGTCATGCAACTCACTGAATTCATGGTCTTTTGCCTTCTTCAGGTCTGTGGTGTACGCATCAGTGCTTTCAACAGGCCCGAGAAAAGCAGAGGGCTCCTCGAACATCACTGTCGGTTTTTCCCTCTGCTAACTAGTCCCTCAGTGTAAAGTATGGACTAAGGACGACTCAGTGGTACACTTTATTGTGTTTGGTTGACATGATTGTTACTTACGGATGCCTCTTTGGTACATAACATGGTTGACGTCCCCACACAATTATTTTTTTTCTTAATTTTTTTCTTTCATATATAAGAATGAGAATAGCTTGACATTGCAGAATAACCTAAACAAATCTAAGATGCAGTATATGACAGTAACTTTAAATTCAGTCAGCAGATGGACAGGAGCTTGAACCGTGTTCTCTGAATGTGTGTGTGAATATTCTAAATGTGTACTGTATGTGTGTTCCAGATTCAGTCCTTGTATCTTGCTGCTGTTTTCACTTGTCTTCATGACCTTGTGAAGAATGTCTCTCTCGGATGTGTCTCAGGTAAGTCTGATTGTTTTGCAGTACCAGTTTCTGCAGGTGGACCAGATTCACTGACCTGCGGCTCGACACAGGGATCTGCAACAACATTGGGTGATGCTGATGGGAACTGTTTCAGTCGTCCTGAGGAGGTGTTTTCTGTTTCTTCTATAGGTTCTTCCATCTTTAATCCACACCTAACATCTCACATGTCTCACGTCCTGGTATTGCTGGTACATCACTGTCAACAATGTGAAATTCAATCTTACATTTTTGGCTTTTGTGTTCACAGGTGAATGGTAGCTTTCCCAGCGGTGACATGCAGTGGCCAGAATATGTGAGTACTTTGCTGAACTCAGCAGTTTCTGGTCCCCAAATTCCTCCTGTACGCTTTCAGCTGGATCCTGAGCTCTCGTGAAGAACAAATGGTGAACATCGGGTAGGTTCTTTCTTGAATCTCAGTAATTCCTGAACGTTTTTCAGCACGTTTCTTGTTTCAGTTTGTTTCTCTCTGAATTGTAACATGTTGTAGACCTTCACTGCATCTTCCCCAGCGACGTGTGGAAAGGTGGCGCATTGTACTCCTCAACAATTCCACTCTCGGATTTTTAGGTGCAAAAGTTTTACCTGTTTCTTACCAATTTTTGACAAAATTGCCTTGCAAGCACAGTGCTAAAGGTGGCTGCAGCTGTTCTGCTTGGACCGTGTTGGGCTGCTGTGTCCTACTTGTGTTTTGTCTAAAAAATATTTTTGCTGCTGTGTCCTGCTTGAACGATATTTCGGTGCTGTGCCACTTTTGTGTCCTGCTTGAACAGTGTTGGGCTGCTGTGTCCTGCTTGTGTTTTGCATGACCGATCTGCTTGAACAGTGTCACTTAACCTTGTTCTGTATATTAATTGTGCTGCTGTGTTCTGCTTGAACGGTGTTTGGCTGCTGTGTCCTGCTTTAACGGTGCTGGGCTGCTGTCCTGCTTGTGTTTTGCATGAAAATGGTTACGCTTCTGTGTTCTGTTTCTTGTTCTTGTTGTTTATTTCAAGATTTTCAGTCCAGTTATTCTTTTCACTTTTGGTGTGACAGTGTTGATGTTTGTCTAATATTCTGTTTTTCTGATTTTAACTGTTCTAATGAAGAAATCTCCCTGCTCTGTCTTTTGATGTCCTTTTATTTGCACAGCAGATATTCATGGCCTTTGTCAATGTCAGGATGTGTCTCGGGTAAGTCTGATTGTTTTGCAGTACCAGTTTCTGCAGGTGGACCAGATTCACTGACCTGCAGCTCTACACCGGAATCTGCAAAAACATTGGGTGATGCTGATGGGAACTCTTTCAGTTGTCTTGAGGAGGTGTTTTCTGTTTCTCCTATAGGTTCTTCCATCTTTAAACCACACCTAACGTCTCGCATGTCTCACGTCCTGGTATTGCTGGTACATCACTGTCAACAATGTGAAATTCAATCTTGCATTTTTTATTTGAGTTTTGTTTCAAATCTGATTTGTAGATCTGTGCTGTGATGACATTGTCTTCAAGTTGGGCACTGGTGCTGAATGCAAAGTTCTTGATGTTTTATTTTCAGTCCAGTTATTCTTTTCACTTTTGGTGTGACAGTGTTGATGTTTGTCTAATATTCTGTTAGTTTTTTCTGATTTCAACTGTTCCAGTGAAGAAATCTTCCTGCTCTGCCTTTTTGTTCAACTGCATGATTTTTTTCCTCATTCTGCTCTGATTGTTTGGTTTTACACATTTTTGGTAAAGTGATTTTGCTGTTACAGGATTTGCACACTTGTCCATAAGCAGGACATTGTTTCTGTTCATAACCACATCTGGAGAAGGACAGGAACTTGAACTGTGTTCTGTGAATGTGTGTTCTGTTTTCTGTTTCTTTTATAGGTTCTTCCATCTGTCGTCTGGACTGTGAAGAATCATGGCTGATCATGATAGCAGGTTGCCCTCTCTGAATTCTCACCTTGTCCCACATGTATATGCTGGGTGGGCTCTTTGTCTGTCTGTCATAATAGCTGTTCTGCTTGAGTTGTCTTCTCTGCAGCTTGTCTTGAATCTGTATTTTGCTTTTCTGCTTTGAATGTCCAGTATGTTTGGATTTTTCTAATTGGGCCATCCTTCCATGGTCCTTGTGTGTAGTAGCTGCATCTCTGGATCATTTGCTGTTGCCTTTCTGAATGTAATTTAACCACTGGCTTTCCCTCCTGCAGAACTGCTGCTCCGAGGCCTTCTGAGCTCGCATCTACAGATGGTGTAGCAGGTATTTTTACATCATAGAGCTTTAGTGTGGGAGCATTTATCAGCAGAGATTTCAGTTTTTCATAGCTTTGTGCTCGACTTGTCACGGAGTGTCATGCTCGAGCAGTTTTATGAGAGGTGCGCCGACTTCAGACAGGTTGGGAATAAACTTGGAAAGGTACTGAATCATGCCCATTAATCCCATGAGTGCCTGCTTGTTTTCTGGTGTAGGCATGTGTGTTACGGCTCTCACTTTATCTCGATCTTGCTTGAGACCTTCTGCAGAGAGAGCATATGGTCATGTACTGGATTTGTGATGATCTGATCTTGCACTTGTTTTTGTTGAGTTTCAGGTTCCACTGTCTTTCCCTTTTCAGCACTTGGACGAGTCTGCCCTCATGTTTCCTTGACCGTTTCACCCCAGACTAAGATATCCTTCGTAATGTTGACAACACCTTCCAGGCCTTTAATAGTCTGCAATTGATCTTTGAAATACCTCTGAAGCTGAGGATACCCCAAAAGAAGGTCAAAGGAATCTGTATCTTTCAATAGGTATGTTCAATGTGCAGAGCTTCGAACTTTCATCATGAAGTTTGATCTGCCAAAATCCTCACCACTGTGACCATGCTGCTTACCCAGTCGTTTGGTTCATGCTGTTTTACACCCCTTCATTTTGTGTAGCTCATCAATGATTGTTGTCTTTCAGGGCAATCTGGACTTTTTTGGTGGATGAATCACTGGTGAGACCATGGGATCTACTTGAATGTGGTGATGTCCTGGTAGGAATCCAAGAACAGTGAACAGATCACTGTCTTTCAGAATGTAATTTTACGTTGTGATTCCATGCACTCTTTTAACCACACCCAACATCTCCCATGTCTCACGTCCTAGTATTGCTGGTACATCACCATCAACAATATGTGAAATTCAATTTAGCATTTTTGGTTTTGTGTTCACAGGTGAGTGGGAGCTTTCCCAACGGTGACATGCGGTGGCCAGAATATGTGAGTACTCTGCTGAATTCTTCAGTTTCTGGTCCCTGAACTGTACACTTTCAGCTGGATCCTGAGCTCTCATGAAGAACAAATGGTGAACATCGGGTAGGTTCTTTCTTGACTCTCAGTAATCCCTGAACTTGTTTTTCAGCACATTTCTTGTTTCAGTTTCTTTCTCTCTGAATTGAACATGTTGTAGACCTTCACTGCATCTTCCCCAGCGACGTGCGGAAAGGTGGCGCATTGGACTTTTTCAGACTCCTCAACAATCCCACTCTCTGTAAGAAACAGGTAAAACATTTGCACCCACAGTCTCCAATTGCCTTGCAAGCACAGTGCTAAAGGTGGCTGCAGCTGTGCCGCTTGAATGGTGTTGGGCTGCTGTGTCCTGCTTGTGTTTTGCAGAAAAATAATCATGCTGCTGTGTCCTGTATAAATTGTTTTGCTGCTTTGTTGTGCTTGAGCGGTGTTACAATACTGTTCAAATTCATATATAAACCTAAACCTTTTCTTCATGCTTATAATTATTATTATTTTATTTTTTTCCCCTCTTCATTTCTTCTCTCTCCTCCATGTGCTGAGCTGCCCCCTGCTGTCTGCGGGTGCGAGTGCATTTGTGTTTGGCTGCCCTTTCCTACCCTGTCCTGCTGTAACCCTTCTAAAAGGTTTTTGCTGTGATAGTGCCATACTCCAGCTTCACCAGTTAGGACACCAATTTTACCAGTTAAGAAACAGGCTGGAATGTGGAGGTTTGTTCAGGACCTGCAGGCAGTAAATGCTGCGGTTCAGGCTCGAGCACCTGAAGTACCAAACCCCCATACTATTTAGTCTCAAATTCCAACAGACCACACCAATTACACAGTGGTAAATTTAGCGAATGCATTCTTCAGTGTACCAATCCATCCAGATAGCAGGTTCTGGTTTCGCCTTCTCCTTTGAGGGAAACGTCTTCGCAGACCATGTGGCCAAATGCACAGCTCAAGCAGCGCCTGTCGCCGCCGCACAACTTCCTGTAACAGACCAAGAGAAACCCACTCTGCCAGTAATTCAATCTACTGCCACTGCAGCAAAAAAAGCTCAGTGGACCAAATCAGGGTGTGTCAAACAAAACAATGTGTGGATACACATTACAACAAAACTTAATTGGGTTAAGTGCCTCCCCCTGGTTCTCTGGCAAAGCAGAACCAGGCCACAAAAAAAGAACTGGTCTCCGTGCCTTTGAGATAGTGTTTGGCAGGCCTCCCAATACGGGATTAGGTCCACTCTCACTCGATAACCAGTTACTTGACCTCTCTCTCACAGTGTTTTGCGTCTCTTTGTACGAGGGGCTTCTGTCTGTGTCTAAACAGGTGAAAGCAGTGCTGCCGCAACCAGCTAACCAGCCCTTCCATGACCACAAGACAGGTGATTGGGTGCTGATACGGGACCTCGATGGCGGAGATGGCCATCAAATGGACACTGTATATCCTAACTGCTAAACATGATTCTGATGGCTCTGATGAAATTTAATTTAGACACCCAGGGAAGAATGTCTTTTAGCAATATGTGAATTTGGAACTATAAGAATAGAGTCAAAAACGATCAAGTTTCTCATTGTTTTACCAGGTATAACTAAGTGAGCATCTGTGTTTACCACAGTATTATCATTTATATCTTTATCTATATTAGGACCATGTAGAAGGACCTCTGTTTTATCAGAATTAAGTAAAAGAAAATTGAGTCATCCAGTTTTTAATTTCTTTAATACAGTCTGTTATTCGGCTGAGACACAGGTCCTCGTTAGGTTTAGCTGATATGTAAATTTGGGTATCATCAGCATAACAGTGAAAGATAATACCGTGTTTACGGATTCTTTTACACAGCGGTAAAAAAAAATGAGTATTGAACTCATTTAAAGCTATATATTCATCAGGTTTAACCCATGTCTCCAAGAGACATAGTGCATTAAGCTGATTGTCAGTGATAATGTCAGTTACAATAACTGATTTAGGTGCTAGCAATCTTATATTTAACACTTTAATGCAGTAGTTGCTGTTGCTCTGATGGACGGACAAGTTTGTATTAATTCTAATGAGGTTGTTAAAACAGTTTTTCTGGCTTTTTGGATTCTAAGTTACACAGGGGACAGACACAGTCTCACTATTGCATTGTTTATTTAGCACTGTTATCAGCAAAAGACATGGAAATAGTACATGCTGAAATACAAGCAGAAAAATGGCAGGCTGAATTATTAAAATGGTATAGATCACTTACCTGGCCGGTGTGACTGGGTAGAGCCAGGTATACTGAGCATCTCAGTATACTACAATTCCCTGTGTCTGTTAACTCCTGGACCTACAACCTTTATCAAAGGTGAAATCATTGTTTTCGAGTTCTGGCTGTGGAAGTGGGTAGAATGCTTACGAAGCGGTAAATGACTAAACAGATATTGAACGCCGGCTTCACAGTACTGTGAACTTTAAACAATGAACTTTTTAAAACTAGTAATAGTACAAAGGTCATTGTACATTCAGTGTTAAAATAATGAACTCCTTGGGACATTAAAGTGTATGATGTTCCTGGGACCATATAATATACTAATAATGTGATCACAGCTTAACTGCTAATGCTATTATTAAACACACTGTACTACTGTACTTTCTACAAAGCTCATTGTCAAATCACTTCTTCAAATAAATCATCAGTCAGAATTGGTGTATGATGTCCCTATTTTAAGACTGAATGATGTTCCTGGGACTATATAATGTGCTAATACTGTGGTCAGTTTTTTCGAGGGAGCGAACATTGGCTGCAACAGGCTAGGTAGCGGTGGACACGCAGCCCTAGTCTTTAGCCTTGCATGAAGCCCACCTCTCTTGCCCCGTTTCCGCCTTGGGCACTCTGTCCATCCGCTGTGTCGTTTTCCTGAGGCCGGTGCTGCTGTACCTTGCTGGCTGGTTTCGGCGGTGTCCTAGTGCAAAAGAAAATGGAAATCAGAAAGGCTTAAGGTAAGTTCATGATGAACTTTACCAAACTCCAGGAGTGCCTCTCAACTGTAACTAAGCGTTCCGGAGGAGAACTGTACATGTAAAATAAATATTAAAGTTAAAATCAATAATAAATAGCGTCAGTTGCCAGAGGAACACACAAAGACGTCTGCCATGGTGGGAATCATCTTGGAGTTGAGGATGCAGTGCTTTGTGGGAACAGTGGTTTCTATGCAGGTGCTGATGTAGCTGGTTACTCCAGAGGCACAGTCTTCTAAGTCAGCAGTACAGCAGCAGTTCTGAACACATCCCAGTTTGCACTGTCAAAGTAGTCCTGAAGCACCAGGTCAGTTTCTTCATTCCACACAAGCTCACGTGATAATGTTATTGGGGGAGGACAGTCCTCAGGTTGCTGTGGTTAAAACTGCAGACGGCAATGAACAGCACGTCCGGATGTGCGGTATCTTGTTTGCTGATTGCGTCTTGCAGCAGCCCCAGCACCGCCGCTGAGTTCGCACGTGACTGAATGTAAACAGCCAGGATAAACACAGCGCTTCTTTGTGTCTGAATACGACCTGTTGTTTACAAAGACGCAGACGCTGCCGCCCCCTGTTCTTCCCGGGTGTTGCCATGTGGTCTCCGGGGTGGACGGAGTGCGTTTATGCCCTCCCACAGGCCACAGATTGGAGCTAGGTGCTTGGGAATTTGATCATTATCAGATGTTTGTAAGACCTCCTGCATCCTTGATTTGCAAAACTTCATGGCTCATCCTTCTTGGCAATGTTGAGGGTATGTTTGTTTGTGTAGGAGTGAATGTAAGTGTCAAAGAGGAACAAAGAAGAAGAGACAGAGAGATGTTTATATACACTGAGCCTTAAGCTGATATTTAGAGACATATCTGTGAAGATTTTATGAGTATGATCCTGCAGCGAGAAAAGAGTATATACTCTTCCATTTCTTCTCCAAAGCTGTCAGGAAAAATAAAAGGAAAAATATGTCAATTTAAGCACACATTAAAAATAGAATAATCTATAAGCTGTGAAAAGACAAGAAAAAATACATTCACTGGCCTGACGGTGGCGCTGCAGCAAAGCATTAAATGTTTTTATTCAATAACGTCTGACCTGTAAGTCCTACACTCAAAATGATTTATGGCTGATTCCTTAATGCCTTCCTACTTCTGCTAACTAGTCCAAGATTTTCTTTTTACCACTCCTCACATATTTGGTATTAAAATACTTGCAATGGTCTTAATAACTAATAATTATTCAAAAAAGTAAGCCTGGAACTTTTGAACGCTTGAGCCTATTTAAACAAAATCTGTTCAGCACATGATTTTAAGGTGTCATGTCAAGTTTAGTTTCAGATCCAATACGATACATAAACTTATTAATAAATACACAATATCTGTCCAATACTATTAAATAAATAAACTGTATGCCTCAACATGTGGGAGAAATTAAAGGCATCAGCTAACATCACTAACTTGTAAAATAAAATATAACAAATTATCACAGATATACATTTATTGAATTGCTATTTATTTTATTACTAAAATAAGAAATGATTGTGCAGGACTTTGGCACGGAATTTGCCTTACAATGATGAAGTATTAATAGGAGACCAGATTTTGTAATTTTCAAAAGATACTCGGCTATTCTAATATGTCTTTATATGAGATATGACTATTAACTAAATGTTATGTAGTTATGTAGATATAATAGATTATATAGAGCATATAGATTTGTTATTCATGTATTTAGCAGTGTTGGCTCAGGACTTTTATTCTGAAATGTGAAGTCCAGTGAGACCAAAGGGAAGCAAGCATTGCTAATATCGAGACCAATATCCAATCCTAATATCTGATGGGTGCACTAGTCTCATCGGGCCTGTTGTGCTGGTTCTTTAGGTCTCATTGGGCCTGTTGTGGTTGTGGCAAATCTTACAACTTAGGCCTACTTAAAGCCATAGCTGACACCCATATGACTCCAGTGTTGAGACAAATTGCATGTTTTTTCATGGTAATTTCTACTCCATCCACTATGTGGCAGTATATTGGAAATAGGCCAGGTTACAAGCCAAAAGGAGAGGATCATTCAGTAGCAAAGAGGTTTAGCTGAGTCTCACTTCAGGCCTCATTGTAATGAAGACTGAATGAAGGAACTTTGGTTCAAATACTCATTGTAAGTTTGCAATCCTTTAATTCTTTATATATTCTATCAATGTTTGTGTATGTTTAATGCATGAGGTTGGATGCTGTTGTGCTTTTGCAGAAAGCTTCTCTTTTTTCTTGTTGTTTGTTTGTTTCTCTATTTGCACTCCTTACAACTAACTTGCTCTTCATATGGACATTGGGATAAGCCTGTTGTGCTGGTGCTTTAGTTCTCATTGGGCCTGTTGTGCTGGTGCTTTAGGTCTCATTGGGCCTGTTGTGCTGGTGCTTTAGGTCTCATTGGGCCTGTTGTGCTGGTGCTTTAGGTCTCATTGGGCCTGTTGTGATTGTGGCATAAAACAAATCCTACAACTTAGGCCTACTTGAAGCCATACCTGACACCCATTCCCATCTATTCTAAGGGTAGTAGTATATTTCAGATGTGTCTCTGTACACTACAACTGACTTTAGATTTGTATGCTATCTGGATGTTTTACTGGAAGAATATTACATTACAAATTGTGAAAATCAGCATATTTTATGTATATATTTATTATTGTTATATATTGTTTTTTATTTAAAGTGCTAAAAGTGCTTGCCAAACTTGACTGAGCTATCCAAACTCAAGTGGAAATGTGCTTGTATGTACAAACGAACATTTTTTTTGGCTCATTAGTAAGACAGCCCGATTCACCTTGGTGAAGTTTATATTGCTAGCATTTTCTGAGGAGACCCTGAAAGCTGTTTATCATGAAATTCATGTGTCATACTGTCATGTGTGTCTCTTGTATGATCTTTGTTCTTTGAAATGCAGCTTCTCCTAGTCTTAGAAATATGTGGAAATAGTACCACCAGTGAAAGTGGTGAGATTTGGTATGGGGGGTGAGATTAGGCGCAGCAGTGTTAACTGAGTGTTAACTGTTTACTAGCTCTCATGTTGCTTGTTAATCATTTCTTTGTATTCTTTAATATTAGCTTTGGCTTGTTTCTTAGCCAGTGTCAATCCTTGCGCTATCTACTATGTGTGTTACTTTACATTACTTTGCTTTACTAACCTGTGTTTTTTCTCAAGAAACATGATGGCCGTGGAGAGACACTGTTAGGAAGAAGACAGACGCCAGAATCGAGGGAGCAAGCAAGCTCCACTGCTGACTGCAGGTTTGACGTCCGGTCCTCTACCACCTAGAAAGGCTTCACCTGTGCTGCCTGGGATCTGTCTTGCTTTACGGTAACATTGAGAAGGTGCTACTCTAGGGATTATTGTCCCTACCCAGTCCCACAGGTAAGTCAGGTAAGTATTTATTTACTCTATTCAAATAACTTGTTCTGCCATTTCTCTACTTGTATTAAAGTAATATTAGTATCTCTTGCTCATATTTCAAACCCTGCAGTATCGAGATGATGTCTGTGTTTGTAATCATAGATGTCAGAAAATGAGTTATAACAATCTGAGGAACAAAAGGAAACATATGTATCAATTCTTATGAGAACCAGTGATATTACATTTAAATTTGGGTTGTACAATCTCTGGCAACTAAAGCAGTCCTTGTCAATTGTTATTACTGATAACTTAGTTCACTATGTCTAATGAGTACGTAACCCTGAATGAATCCACTGTCCCAGGTTTTAGATGTTAGTTACCCACACAGGTCTGATTTTGGTGGTGGTGTAGATGCAATTTATGGTACATTTCTGATGAAAAGCTAGATTTTGTCTGTTCCATCTACAACACTGTTTAGCTGTCTTTATGTCCCTCTTCAATTTTGTCTGTCCATGTGCAACTCTGAGGCTGGCTGGCTGTCCATCTGACTATGAAACAATTCTGGTTAGCTCTCTATCCAAGAGAAACTGAGTTGTTGTTTTTTTTTTGTTTGTTTGTTTGTTTTGCTTTTTTTTGCATTTTTGCATATTCAGTTTCTTTATTTATGTTTTCAGGAGCCCATGATCCCATCCATCTATGAAGGTGGATTTGGCCAACAAGAGTCTAGCCCTCTGCAAATGTGTGTGGTTGTCTCCATCTGGAACTGTGGCTGGCTGGATTTCTGTAAGTGTGATTCAGGTGGGTGATCATTCAGTTTCTATACATGTATTGACTGATTTTTTTTTTTTTACAGTTTTCCAGGATCCCATGACTGACTCCCTCTCTGAAGGTGGAAACGACTAACAAAGGTCATTCCATCTGCATCTCCATTTTCAACTATATATAGCCAAATACAGCTATACAGTGTGTGCAGAATTATTAGACCGGTTGTATTTAAGAGGATTCTCTTGAACAACAACTATGTTCTCAATCAACCCAAAAGACTCATAAATATCAAAGCTTAATATTTTTGGAAGTTGGAGTGTTTTTTTTTTTTTTTTTTTTTTTTTTTTTTTTTGTTTCTAGATTTGGGAGATCTTGGGAGGATATCTGTTTGTGCAGGTAACTATTACTGTGCAGAATTATTAGGCAACTTAATAAAAAACAAATATATACCCATCTCACTTGTTTTTAACCAGGTAAACCAATATAACAACACACAATTTAGCAATAAACATTTCTGACATTCAAAAACAAAACCAAAAACAAATCAGTGACCAATATAGCCACCTTTCTTTACAATGACACTCAAAAGTCTTCCATCTATAGATTCTGTCAGTTGCTTGATCTGTTTACGATCAACATTGCGTGCAGCAGACACCACAGCCTCCCAGACGCTGTTCAGAGAGGTGTACTGTTTTCTCTCCCTGTAGATCTTACATTTTATGAGGGACCACAGGTTCTCTATGGGGTTCAGATCAGGATGACTGAAGCCGTGGATGACTCCTGAGGTGCGTGCGCTACTGAGGACTCGCGACTCGGCCTTCAGAGTGGGTGACAAGGCGGCCCTGAGGAAAGCAAGAGCCAAATTGTCACGAGCCATCCGAGAGGCAAAGCACACACCACCAGAGAATCCACAGCCACTTCAAGGACACTGGTGACACGCGGCGCATGTGGCAGGGCATCCAGGAAATTACAAACTACAGGACAATGCCACCGTCCTGTGACAGTGATGCCTTCCTCCCCGATGCCCTGAATGACTTTAATGCACGGTTTGAGGCACAGAACAACACGTCGGTGAGAAAGATCACGCCCAAGCCGGACGAGCAGGTGTTGTGCCTGACTGCAGTGGACGTGAGGAAAACTCTGCGCAGAGTCAACCCATGGAAAGCTGCAGGACCAGACAACATCCCCGGCAGAGTGCTGTGAGAGTGTGCAGACCAGTTGACAGATGTTCTCACGGACATCTTCAACGTGTCCTTGCGCAGCTCCACTGTCCCAACGTGCCTCAAGACCACCACCATCGTCCCCGTGCCGAAGAAGACTTTGCAACAGCTTCTTCCCCCAAGCCATCAGACTTCTCAACTCAACTCAACTTCTGAACTGATGTCTTTTCTGTTACATGCACGTTCTCTCTCTCTCTCCCCAACCATTTACCCCAGATAAAAGGGGAAGCATTTTTGCACAAACCATTTGCACTAATAACTTACTACCTCACTGGACTCTATTTATTACACGTTGCACAAATTTGCACACTACTGGCAATTATTTATTATTCTCAGTCTGCACTTGTGTTTTGTATGCACTGTCTATGTTGCACCATGGTCCTGGAGGAACATTGTTTCGTTTCACTGTGTACTCTGTATGTAGTTGAAATGACAATAAAACCCACTTGACTTGACTTGACTTGACTTGAGGTGAACAAGGGGGCCATGTCATCATTTTTTCTTCTTTTAGACCCTTACTGGCCAGCCATGCTGTGGAGTATTTGGATGCATGTGATGGAGCCATTGTCCTGCATGAAAATCATGTTTTCCTTGAACGATACAGACTTCTTTCTGTACCACTGCTTGAAGGTGTCTTCCAGAAACTGACAGTAGGTCTGGGAGTTGAGCTTCACTCCATCCTCAACCCGAAAAGGTTCCACAAGTTCATCTTTGATGATACCAGCCCATGGCCAGATGGATCCAGCCTCGGGCCCATGCATCTGGCCCATCAAGAGTCACTCGCATTTCATCAGTCCATAAAACCTTGAAAATAAATAAATAAATAAATTTCAGTCTTTCAGCCTTCCTTACCTTGGCCATGTCCCTGAGTATCGCACATCTTGTGCTTTTTGATACTCCAGTAACGTTGCAGCTCTGAAATATGGCAAAACTGGTGGCAAATGGCATCTTGGCAGCTTCACGCTTGATTTCTCAATTCATGGGCAGTTATTTTGCGCCTTTTTTTTTTTTAACACATTTCTTGCGACCCTGTTGGCTATTTGCCATGAAACGCTTGATTGTTCGTTGATCACGCTTCAAATGTTTGGCAATTTCAAGACTGCTGCATCCCTCTGCAAAATTTTTGACTTTTCAGAATCTGTCAAATCTCTCTTCTGACCCATTTTGCCAAAGGAAAGGAAGTTGTCTAATAATTAAGCACACCTTATATAGGGAGTTGATGTCATTAGACCACACCCCTTCTCATTGCAGAGATGCACATCACCTGATTTACTTGATTGGTAGTTGGCTTTCAAGCCTATAGAGCTTGGAGTAGGACATGTATAAAAAGGATGATGTGATCAAAATACTCATTTGCTTAATAATTCTGCACACAGTGTATTCTGTCCATCTTCAACTGTGTGAGGCTGACTGTTCGTAAACAGCTTTGATACAGGTAAGTGATCATTCAGTTTCTATACTGTATTGACTTTTTTCTCTTTTTTGTCGTACAGTTTCCCAGGATCCCATTACCGACTCCCTCACTGAAGGTGGTATAACCAAGGTCTTTACATCTGCATCTACATTTAAAACTACTGGCTGGCTGGTATTCTGTCCATCTTCAACTGTGTGAGGCTGACTGTTCGCAAACAGCTGTGATACTGGTAAGTCATCATTCAGTTTCTATACACGTATTGACTTTTTTTCTTTTTTGTCGTACAATTTCCCAGAATCCCTTTACCGACTCATTCTCTGAAGGTGGACTATCAAGGGTCTAGGGTCTGACTGTTCGTAAACAGCTGTGATACGGGTAAGTGATCATTCAGTACATGTATTTACTTTTTTTCTCTTTTTTATCGTACAGTTTCCCAGGATCCCGTGACCGACTCCCTCTCTGAAGGTGGAAACGACTAACAAGGATTTTTCCATCTGCATCTCCATTTACAACTGTGACTGGCTGGCTGGTATTCTGTCCATCTTCAACTGTGTGAGGCTGACGGTTCGTAAACAGCTGTGATACTGGTAAGTGATTATTCAGTTTCTATACATGTATTGACTTTTTTTTTTTTCTTTTTTGTCATACAATTTCCCAGGATCCCGTGACCGACTCCCTCTCTGAAGGTGGACTAACCAAGGTCTTTATATCTGCATCTCCATTTACAACTGTGACTGGCTGGCTGGTATTCTGTCCATCTTCAACTGTGTGAGGCTGACTGTCCGTAAACAGCTGTTATACAGGTAAGTGATCATTCAGTTTCTATACATGTATTGACTTTTTTTTCTTCTTGTCGTACAGTTTCCCAGGATTCCATTATTAACTCCCTCTATGAAGGTAGACATTCAAGGGTCTAGGGTCTGAGTGTTCGTAAATAGCTGTGATACAGGTAAGTGATCATTCAGTACATGTATTGACTTTTTTTTTCTTTTGTCGTACAGTTTCGCAGGATCCCATTACCGACTCCCTCTATGAAGGTGGACAATCAAGGGTCTAGGGTCTGACTGTTGGTAAACAGCTGTGATACTGGTAAGTGATTATTCAGTACATATACTAACTTTTTTTTCTTTTTTGTTGTACAGTTTCGCAGGATCCTGTTACCGACTCCATCTATGAAGGTGGACAATCAAGGGTCTAGGGTCTGACTGTTGGTAAACAGCTGTGATACTGGTAAGTAATTATTCAGTACATATACTGACTTTTTTTTCTTTTTTGTCATACATTTTCCCAGGATTCCATTACTGACTCCCTCTATGAAGGTGGACAATCAAGGGTCTAGGGTCTGACTGTTGGTAAACAGTTGTGATACAGGTAAGTGATCATTCAGTACATATACTGACTTTATTTTCTTTTTTGTTGTACAGTTTCGCAGGATCCTGTTACCGACTCCCTCTCTGAAGGTGGACTAACCAAGGTCTTTATATCTGCATCTCCATTTGCAACTGTGACTGGCTGGCTGGTATTCTGTCCATCTTCAACTGTGTGAGGCTGACTGTCCGTAAAGAGCTGTTATACAGGTAAGTGATCATTCAGTTTCTATACACGTATTGACTTTTTTTTCTTTTTTGTCGTACAGTTTCCCAGGATCCCGTGAAGGTTGAAAAGACTAACAAGGATTTCTCCATCTGCATCTCCATTCTCTACTATGACTGGCTGGCAGGTATTCTGTCCATCTTGAACTGTGTGAGTCTGACTGTTCGTAATAGCTTTGATACAGGTAAGTGATCATTCAGTTTCTATACATGTATTGACTTTTTTTTCTTTTTTGTTATACAGGATCCCGTGACCGAATCCCTCACTGGAGGTGGAAACGAATAACAAGGATTTTTCCATCTGCATCTCCATTCTCTACTATGACTGGCTGGCTGGCTGGTATTCTGTCTATCTTGAAATGTGTGAGTCTGACTGTTCGTAATAGCTTTGATACAGGTAAGTGATCATTCAGTTTCTATACATGTATTGACTTTTTTTTCTTTTTTGTCGTACAGTTTCCTAGCATCCCGTGACCGACTCCCTCTCTGAAGGTGGAAACGACTAACAAGAGTCTATCCATTTTCTTCTCACTTCACAACTCTATATAGGTAAATACAGCTGTATTCTGTCCATCCTTAGCTGTGTGAGGCTGAATGTTCGTAAACAGCTGTTATACAGGTAAGTGATTGTTCAATTTCTATACATGTATTGACTTTTTTTTTCTTTTTGTCGTACAGTTTCCCAGGATTCCATTATCAACTCACTCTATGAAGGTGGACAATCAAGGGTCTAGGGTCTGACTGCTGGTAAGCAGCTGTGATACTGGTAAGTGATTATTCAGTACATATACTGACTTTTTGTTCTTTTTTTTCGTACAGTTTCCCAGGATTCCATTACTGACTCCCTCTCTGAAGGTGGACTATCAAGTGTCTAGGGTCTGAGTGTTCGTAAACAGCTGTGATACAGGTAAGTGATCATTCAGTACATGTATTGACTTTTTTTTTTCTTTTGTCGTACAGTTTCGCAGGATCCCATTACCGACTCCCTCTATGAAGGTGGACAATCAAGGGTCTAGGGTCTGACTGTTGGTAAACAGCTGTGATACTGGTAAGTGATTATTCAGTACATATACTGACTTTTTTTTTCTTTTTTTTTGTACACTTTCGCAGGATCCTGTTACCGACTCCCTCTCTGAAGGTGCACTATCAAGGGTCTAGGGTCTGACTGTTCGTAAACAGCTTTGATACAAGTAAGTGATTATTCAGTTTCTATACACGTATTGACTTTTTTTCTTTCTTGTCATACAATTTCCCAGGATCCCATTTCGGACTCCCCCTCTGAAGGTGGACTATCAAGGGTCTAGGGTCTGACTGTTCGTAAACAGCTGTGATACTGGTAAGTGATCATTCAGTACATGTATTGACTTTTTTTTTCTTTTTTGTCGTACAGTTTCCCAGGATCCCGTGACCGACTCCCTCTCTGAAGGTGGAAACGACTAACAAGAGTCTATCCATTTTCTTCTCACTTCACAACTCTATATAGGTAAATACAGCTATATTCTGTCCATCTTCAGCTGTGTGAGGCTGAATGTTCTTAAACAGCTGTTATACAGGTAAGTGACTGTTCAGTTTCTATACATGTATTGACTTTTTTTTTTTTCTTTTTGTCGTACAGTTTCCCAGGATTCCATAATGAACTCCCTCTATGAAGGTGGACAATCAAGGGTCTAGGGTCTGACTGTTGGTAAACAGCTGTGATACTGGTAAGTGATTATTCAGTATATATACTAACTTTTTTTTCTTTTTTGTTGTACAGTTTCGCAGGATCCTGTTACCGACTCCCTCTATGAAGGTGGAAACGACTAACAAGGATTTTTCCATCTGCATCTCCATTCTCTACTATGACTGGCTGGCTGGTATTCTGTCCATCTTCAACTGTGTGAGGCTGACCGTCCGTAAACAGCTGTTATACAGGTAAGTGATCATTCAGTTTTTATACATGTATTGACTTTTTTTTCTTTTTTGTCGTACAGTTTCCCAGGATCCCGTGACCGACTCCCTCACTGAAGGTAGACTAAACAAGGGTCTGTACATCTGCATCTCCATTCTCTACTATGACTGGCTGGCTGGTATTCTGTCCATCTTCAACTGTGTGAGGCTGACTGTTTGTAAATAGCTGTGATACTGGTAAGTGACTGTTCAGTTTCTATACCTGTATTGACTTTTTTTTTCTTTTTTGTCATACAGTTTCCCAGGATTCTATTACCGACTCCCTCTCTAAAGGTGGACTATCAAGGGTCTAGGGTCTGACTGTTCGTGAACAGCTGTGCTACAGGTAAGTGATCATTCAGTTTCTATACACGTATTGTCTTTTTTTTTTCTTTTTTATCGTACAGTTTCCCAGGATCCCGTGAAGGTTGAAACGACTAACAAGGATTTCTCCATCTGCATCTCCATTCTCTACTATGACTGGCTGGTAGGTATTCTGTCCATCTTGAACTGTGTGAGTCTGACTGTTCGTAATAGCTTTGATACAGGTAAGTGATCATTCAGTTTCTATACATGTATTGACTTTTTTTTCTTTTTTGTCGTACAGTTTCCCAGCATCCCGTGACCGACTCCCACTCTGAAGGTGGAAACGACTAACAAGAGTCTATCCATTTTCTTCTCACTTCACAACTCTATATAGGTAAATACAGCTATATTCTGTCCATCTTCAGCTGTGTGAGGCTGAATGTTCGTAAACAGCTGTTATACAGGTAAGTGATTGTTCAGTTTCTATACCTGTATTGACTTTTTTTTTCTTTTTTGTCATAAAGTTTCCCAGGATTCTATTACCGACTCCCTCTCTAAAGGTGGACTATCAAGGGTCTAGGGTCTGACTGTTGGTAAACAGCTGTGATACTGGTAAGTGATTATTCAGTACATATACTGACTTTATTTTCTTTTTTGTCATACAGTTTCCCAGGATTCCATTATCAACTCCCTCTATGAAGGTGGACAATCAAGGGTCTAGGGTCTGACTGTTGGTAAACAGCTGTGATACTGGTAAGTGATTATTCAGTACATATACTGACTTTTTTTTCCCTTTTTTTCATACAGTTTCCCAGGATTCTATTACCGACTCCCTCTCTGAAGGTGGACTATCAAGGGTCTAGGGTCTGACTGTTCGTGAACAGCTGTGATACAGGTAAGTGATCATTCAGTTTCTATACACGTATTGACTTTTTTTTTTTTCTTTTTTGTCGTACAGTTTCCCAGGATCCCGTGAAGGTTGAAACGACTAACAAGGATTTCTCCATCTGCATCTCCATTCTCTACTATGACTGGCTGGCAGGTATTCTGTCCATCTTGAACTGTGTGAGTCTGACTGTTCGTAATAGCTTTGATACAGGTAAGTGATCATTCAGTTTCTATACATGTATTGACTTTTTTTTCTTTTTTGTCGTACAGTTTCCTAGCATCCCGTGACCGACTCCCTCTCTGAAGGTGGAAACGACTAACAAGAGTCTATCCATTTTCTTCTCACTTCACAACTCTATATAGGTAAATACAGCTATATTCTGTCCATCTTCAGCTGTGTGAGGCTGAATGTTCGTAAACAGCTGTGATACTGGTAAGTGATTATTCAGTACATATACTGACTTTATTTTCTTTTTTGTCATACAGTTTCCCAGGATTCCATTATCAACTCCCTCTATGAAGGTGGACAATCAAGGGTCTAGGGTCTGACTGTTGGTAAACAGCTGTGATACTGGTAAGTGATTATTCAGTACATATACTGACTTTTTTTTCTTTTTTGTCGTACAGTTTCCCAGGATTCCATTACTGAATCCCTCTCTGAAGGTGGACTATCAAGTGTCTAGGGTCTGACTGATCGTGAGCAGCTGTGATACAGGTAAGTGATTATTCAGTTTCTATACATGTATTGACTTTTTTTTCTTTTTTGTTGTACAGTTTCCCAGGATCCCGTGACCGACTCCCTCTCTGAAGGTGGACTAACCAAGGTCTTTACATCTGCATCTCCATTTACAACTTTGACTGGCTGGCTGGTATTCTGTCCATCTTCAACTGTGTGAGGCTGACTGTCCGTAAACAGCTTTGATACAGGTAAGTGATCATTCAGTTTTTATACATGTATTGACTTTTTTTTCTTTTTTGTCGTACAGTTTCCCAGGATCCCGTGACCGACTCCCTCACTGAAGGTAGACTAAACAAGGGTCTGTACATCTGCATCTCCATTCTCTACTATGACTGGCTGGCTGGTATTCTGTCCATCTTCAACTGTGTGAGGCTGACTGTTTGTAAATAGCTGTGATACTGGTAAGTGACTGTTCAGTTTCTATACCTGTATTGACTTTTTTTTTCTTTTTTGTCATACACTTTCCCAGGATTCTATTACCGACTCCCTCTCTAAAGGTGGACTATCAAGGGTCTAGGGTCTGACTGTTCGTGAACAGCTGTGATACAGGTAAGTGATCATTCAGTTTCTATACACGTATTGACTTTTTTTTTTTCTTTTTTGTCATAAAGTTTCCCAGGATTCTATTACCGACTCCCTCTCTAAAGGTGGACTATCAAGGGTCTAGGGTCTGACTGTTGGTAAACAGCTGTGATACTGGTAAGTGATTATTCAGTACATATACTGACTTTATTTTCTTTTTTGTCATACAGTTTCCCAGGATTCCATTATCAACTCCCTCTATGAAGGTGGACAATCAAGGGTCTAGGGTCTGACTGTTGGTAAACAGCTGTGATACTGGTAAGTGATTATTCAGTACATATACTGACTTTTTTTTTCCCTTTTTTTCATACAGTTTCCCAGGATTCTATTACCGACTCCCTCTCTGAAGGTGGACTATCAAGGGTCTAGGGTCTGACTGTTCGTGAACAGCTGTGATACAGGTAAGTGATCATTCAGTTTCTATACACGTATTGACTTTTTTTTTTTCTTTTTTGTCGTACAGTTTCCCAGGATCCCGTGAAGGTTGAAACGACTAACAAGGATTTCTCCATCTGCATCTCCATTCTCTACTATGACTGGCTGGCAGGTATTCTGTCCATCTTGAACTGTGTGAGTCTGACTGTTCGTAATAGCTTTGATACAAGTAAGTGATCATTCAGTTTCTATACATGTATTGACTTTTTTTTTCTTTTTTGTCGTACAGTTTCCTAGCATCCCGTGACCGACTCCCTCTCTGAAGGTGGAAACGACTAACAAGAGTCTATCCATTTTCTTCTCACTTCACAACTCTATATAGGTAAATACAGCTATATTCTGTCCATCTTCAGCTGTGTGAGGCTGAATGTTCGTGAACAGCTGTGATACAGGTAAGTGATCATTCAGTACATGTATTGACTTTTTTTTTCTTTTTTGTCGTACAGTTTCGCAGGATCCCATTACCGACTCCCTCTATGAAGGTGGACAATCAAGGGTCTAGGGTCTGACTGTTGGTAAACAGCTGTGATACTGGTAAGTGATTATTCAGTGTATATATACTAACTTTTTTTTCTTTTTTGTTGTACAGTTTCGCAGGATCCAGTTACCGACTCCCTCTATGAAGGTGGACAATCAAGGGTCTAGGGTCTGACTGTTGGTAAACAGCTGTGATACTGGTAAGTGATTATTCAGTACATATACTGACTTTTTTTTCTTTTTTGTCGTACAGTTTCCCAGGATTCCATTACTGACTCCCTCTCTGAAGGTGGACTATCAAGGGTCTAGGGTCTGAGTGTTCGTAAACAGCTGTGATACAGGTAAGTGATCATTCAGTACATGTATTGACTTTTTTTTTTATTTTGTCGTACAGTTTCGCAGGATCCCATTACCGACTCCCTCTATGAAGGTGGACAATCAAGGGTCTAGGGTCTGACTGTTCGTGAACAGCTGTGATACAGGTAAGTGATCATTCAGTTTCTATACACGTTCTGACTTTTTTCTTTTTTGTCGTACAGTTTCCCAGGATTCCATTACCGACTCCCTCTCTGAAGGTGGACTATCAAGGGTCTAGGGTCTGACTGTTGGTAAAGAGCTGTGATACTGGTAAGTGATTATTCAGTATATATACTGACTTTTTTTTTCTTTTTTCTTGTACAGTTTTGCAGGATCCTGTTACCGACTCCCTCTCTGAAGGTGGACAATCAAGGGTCTAGGGTCTGACTGTTGGTAAACAGCTGTGATACAGGTAAGTGATCATTCAGTACATGTATTGACTTTTTTTTTTCTTTTGTCGTACAGTTTCGCCGGATCCCATTACCGACTCCCTCTATGAAGGTGGACAATCAAGGGTCTAGGGTCTGACTGTTGGTAAACAGCTGTGATACTGGTAAGTGATTATTCAGTACATATACTAACTTTTTTTTTCTTTTTTGTTGTACAGTTTCGCAGGATCCCGTGACCGACTCCCTCTATGAAGGTGGACAATCAAGGGTCTAGGGTCTGAGTGTTCGTGAACAGCTGTGATACAGGTAAGTGATCATTCAGTACATGTATTGACTTTTTTTTTTTCTTTTTTGTCGTACACTTTCGCAGGATCCCATTTCCGACTCCCTCTATGAAGGTGGACAATCAAGGGTCTAGGGTCTGACTGTTGGTAAACAGCTGTGATACTGGTAAATGATTATTCAGTACATATACTAACTTTTTTTTTCTTTTTTGTTGTACAGTTTCGCAGGATCCCGTGACCGACTCCCTCTATGAAGGTGGACAATCAAGGGTCTAGGGTCTGACTGTTGGTAAACAGCTGTGATACTGGTAAGTGATTATTCAGTACATATACTGACTTTTTTTTCTTTTTTGTCGTACGGTTTCCCAGGATTCCATTACTGACTCCCTCTCTGAAGGTGGACTATCAAGGGTCTAGGGTCTGAGTGTTCGTAAACAGCTGTGATACAGGTAAGTGATCATTCAGTACATGTATTGACTTTTTTTTCTTTTGTCGTACAGTTTCGCAGGATCCCATTACCGACTCCCTCTATGAAGGTGGACAATCAAGGGTCTAGGGTCTGACTGTTGGTAAACAGCTGTGATACTGGTAAGTGATTATTCAGTACATATACTGACTTTTTTTTCTTTTTTCTTGTACACTTTCGCAGGACCCTGTTACCGACTCCCTCTCTGAAGGTGCACTATCAAGGGTCTAGGGTCTGACTGTTCGTAAACAGCTTTGATACAAGTAAGTGATTATTCAGTTTCTATACACGTATTGACTTTTTTTCTTTCTTGTCATACAATTTCCCAGGATCCCATTTCGGACTCCCCCTCTGAAGGTGGACTATCAAGGGTCTAGGGTCTGACTGTTCGTAAACAGCTGTGATACTGGTAAGTGATCATTCAGTACATGTATTGACTTTTTTTTTTCTTTTTTGTCATACAGTTTCCCAGGATCCCGTGACCGACTCCCTCTCTGAAGGTGGAAACGACTAACAAGGATTTTTCCATCTGCATCTCCATTCTCTACTATGACTGGCTGGCAGGTATTCTGTCCATCTTGAACTGTGTGAGTCTGACTGTTCGTAATAGCTTTGATACAGGTAAGTGATCATTCAGTTTCTATACATGTATTGACTCTTTTTTCTTTTTTTCTCGTACAGTTTCCTAGGATCCCGTGACCGACTCCCTCTCTGAATGTGGAAACGACTAACAAGAGTCTATCCATTTTCTTCTCACTTCACAACTCTATATAGGTAAATACAGCTATATTCTGTCCATCTTCAGCTGTGTGAGGCTGAATGTTCGTAAACAGCTGTTATACAGGTAAGTGATTGTTCAGTTTCTATACCTGTATTGACTTTTTTTTTTCTTTTTTGTCATAAAGTTTCCCAGGATTCTATTACCGACTCCCTCTCTAAAGGTGGACTATCAAGGGTCTAGGGTCTGACTGTTGGTAAACAGCTGTGATACTGGTAAGTGATTATTCAGTACATATACTGACTTTATTTTCTTTTTTGTCATACAGTTTCCCAGGATTCCATTATCAACTCCCTCTATGAAGGTGGACAATCAAGGGTCTAGGGTCTGACTGTTGGTAAACAGCTGTGATACTGGTAAGTGATTATTCAGTACATATACTGACTTTTTTTTCTTTTTTGTCGTACAGTTTCCCAGGATTCCATTACTGAATCCCTCTCTGAAGGTGGACTATCAAGTGTCTAGGGTCTGACTGATCGTGAGCAGCTGTGATACAGGTAAGTGATTATTCAGTTTCTATACATGTATTGACTTTTTTTTCTTTTTTGTTGTACAGTTTCCCAGGATCCCGTGACCGACTCCCTCTCTGAAGGTGGACTAACCAAGGTCTTTACATCTGCATCTCCATTTACAACTTTGACTGGCTGGCTGGTATTCTGTCCATCTTCAACTGTGTGAGGCTGACTGTCCGTAAACAGCTGTGATACTGGTAAGTGATTATTCAGTTTCTATACATGTATTGACTTTTTTTTCTTTTTTGTCATACAATTTCCCAGGATCCCGTGACCGACTCCCTCACTGAAGGTAGACTAAACAAGGGTCTGTACATCTGCATCTCCATTCTCTACTATGACTGGCTGGCTGGTATTCTGTCCATCTTCAACTGTGTGAGGCTGACTGTTTGTAAATAGCTGTGATACTGGTAAGTGACTGTTCAGTTTCTATACCTGTATTGACTTTTTTTTTCTTTTTTGTCATACAGTTTCCCAGGATTCAATTACCGACTCCCTCTCTAAAGGTGGACTATCAAGGGTCTAGGGTCTGACTGTTGGTAAACAGCTGTGATACTGGTAAGTGATTATTCAGTACATATACTGACTTTATTTTCTTTTTTGTCATACAGTTTCCCAGGATTCCATTATCAACTCCCTCTATGAAGGTGGACAATCAAGGGTCTAGGGTCTGACTGTTGGTAAACAGCTGTGATACTGGTAAGTGATTATTCAGTACATATACTGACTTTTTTTTTCCCTTTTTTTCATACAGTTTCCCAGGATTCTATTACCGACTCCCTCTCTGAAGGTGGACTATCAAGGGTCTAGGGTCTGACTGTTCGTGAACAGCTGTGATACAGGTAAGTGATCATTCAGTTTCTATACACGTATTGACTTTTTTTTTTTCTTTTTTGTCGTACAGTTTCCCAGGATCCCGTGAAGGTTGAAACGACTAACAAGGATTTCTCCATCTGCATCTCCATTCTCTACTATGACTGGCTGGCAGGTATTCTGTCCATCTTGAACTGTGTGAGTCTGACTGTTCGTAATAGCTTTGATACAGGTAAGTGATCATTCAGTTTCTATACATGTATTGACTTTTTTTTCTTTTTTGTCGTACAGTTTCCTAGCATCCCGTGACCGACTCCCTCTCTGAAGGTGGAAACGACTAACAAGAGTCTATCCATTTTCTTCTCACTTCACAACTCTATATAGGTAAATACAGCTATATTCTGTCCATCTTCAGCTGTGTGAGGCTGAATGTTCGTAAACAGCTGTGATACTGGTAAGTGATTATTCAGTACATATACTGACTTTATTTTCTTTTTTGTCATACAGTTTCCCAGGATTCCATTATCAACTCCCTCTATGAAGGTGGACAATCAAGGGTCTAGGGTCTGACTGTTGGTAAACAGCTGTGATACTGGTAAGTGATTATTCAGTACATATACTGACTTTTTTTTCTTTTTTCTTGTACAGTTTCGCAGGATCCTGTTACCGACTCCCTCTCTGAAGGTGGACTATCAAGGGTCTGAGTGTTCGTGAACAGCTGTGATACTGGTAAGTGATTATTCAGTACATATACTGACTTTTTTTTCTTTTTTGTCGTACAGTTTCCCAGGATCCCGTGACAGACTCCCTCTCTGAAGGTGTAAACGACTAACAAGGATTTTTCCATCTGCATCTCAGTTCTCTACTATGACTCTCTGGCTGGTATTCTGTCCATCTTCAACTGTGTGAGGCTGACTGTCCGTAACGGCTGTTATACAGGTAAGTGATCATTCAGTTTCTATACACGTATTGACTTTTTTTTCTTTTTTGTCGTACAGTTTCCCAGGATCCCGTGAAGGTTGAAACGACTAACAAGGATTTCTCCATCTGCATCTCCATTCTCTACTATGACTGGCTGGCAGGTATTCTGTCCATCTTGAACTGTGTGAGTCTGACTGTTCGTAATAGCTTTGATACAGGTAAGTGATCATTCAGTTTCTATACATGTATTGACTTTTTTTTCTTTTTTGTCGTACAGTTTCCTAGCATCCCGTGACCGACTCCCTCTCTGAAGGTGGAAACGACTAACAAGAGTCTATCCATTTTCTTCTCACTTCACAACTCTATATAGGTAAATACAGCTATATTCTGTCCATCTTCAGCTGTGTGAGGCTGAATGTTCGTAAACAGCTGTGATACTGGTAAGTGATTATTCAGTACATATACTGACTTTATTTTCTTTTTTGTCGTACAGTTTCCTAGGATTCTATTACCGACTCCCTCTCTGAAGGTGGACTATCAAGTGTCTAGGGTCTGAGTGTTCGTGAACAGCTGTGATACAGGTAAGTGATCATTCAGTACATGTATTGACTTTTTTTTTTCTTTTTTGTCGTACAGTTTCCCAGGATCCCATTTCTGACTCCCTTTATGAAGGTGGACAATCAAGGGTCAAGGGTCTAACTTTTGGTAAACAGCTGTGATACTGGTAAGTGATTATTCAGTACATATACTGACTTTTTTTTTATTTTTTCTTGTACACTTTCGCAGGATCCTGTTACCGACTCCCTCTCTGAATTTGCACTATCAAGGGTCTAGCGTCTGACTGTTCGTAAACAGCTTTGATACAAGTAAGTGATCATTCAGTTTCTATACATGTATTGACTTTTTTTTCTTTTTTGTCGTACAGTTTCCTAGCATCCCGTGACCGACTCCCTCTCTGAAGGTGGAAACGACTAACAAGAGTCTATCCATTTTCTTCTCACTTCACAACTCTATATAGGTAAATACAGCTATATTCTTTCCATCTTCAGCTGTGTGAGGCTGAATGTTCGTAAACAGCTGTTATACAGGTAAGTGATCATTCAGTTTCTATACATGTATTGACTTTTTTTTCTTTTTGTCGTACAGTTTCCCAGGATTCCATTATCAACTCCCTCTATGAAGGTGGACTATCAAGGGTCTAGGGTCTGAGTGTTCGTGAACAGCTGTGATACAGGTAAGTGATCATTCAGTACATGTATTGACTTTTTTTTTTTTTTGTTGTTGTACAGTTTCGCAGGATCCCATCACCGACTCCCTCTATGAAGGTGGACAATCAAGGGTCTAGGGTCTGACTGTTGGTAAACAGCTGTGATACTGGTAAGTGATTATTCAGTACATATACTAACTTTTTTTTCTTTTTTGTTGTACAGTTTCGCAGGATCCTGTTACCGACTCCATCTATGAAGGTGGACAATCAAGGGTCTAGGGTCTGACTGTTGGTAAACAGCTGTGATACTGGTAAGTCATCATTCAGTACATGTATTGACTTTTTTATTCTTTTTTGTCATACAATTTCCCAGGATCCCGTGACCGACTCCCTCTCTGAAGGTGGACTATCAAGGGTCTAGGGTCTGACCGTTTGTGAACAGCTTTGATACAGGTAAGTGATTATTCAGGTTCTATACATGTATTGACTTTTTGTTCTTTTTTGTCGTACAGTTTCCCAGGATCCCGTGACCGACTCCCTCTCTGAAGGTGGACTATCAAGGGTCTAGAGTCTGACTGTTGGTAAACAGCTGTGATACTGGTAAGTGATTATTCAGTACATATACTGACTTTTTTTTCTTTTTTCTTGTACACTTTCGCAGGGCCCTGTTACCGACTCCCTCTCTGAAGGTGCACTATCAAGGGTCTAGGGTCTGACTGTTCGTAAACAGCTTTGATACAAGTAAGTGATTATTCAGTTTCTATAGACGTATTGACTTTTTTTCTTTCTTGTCATACAATTTCCCAGGATCCCATTTCGGACTCCCCCTCTGAAGGTGGACTGTCAAGGGTCTAGGGTCTGACTGTTCGTAAACAGCTGTGATACTGGTAAGTGATCATTCAGTACATGTATTGACTTTTTTATTCTTTTTTTGTCATACAATTTCCCAGGATCCCATTTCGGACTCCCCCTCTGAAGGTGGACTATCAAGGGTCTAGGGTCTGACTGTTCGTAAACAGCTGTGATACTGGTAAGTGATCATTCAGTACATGTATTGAATTTTTTTTTCTTTTTTGTCGTACAGTTTCCCAGGATCCCGTGACCAACTCCCTCTCTGAAGGTGGACTAACCAAGGTCTTTACATCTGCATCTCCATTTACAACTGTGACTGGCTGGCTGGTATTCTGTCCATCTTGAATTGTGTGAGGCTTACTGTTCGCAAACAGCTTTGATACAAGTAAGTGATTATTCAGTTTCTATACACGTATTGACTTTTTTTCTTTCTTGTCATACAATTTCCCAGGATCCCATTACCGACTCCCTCTATGAAGGTGGACAATCAAGGGTCTAGGGTCTGACTGTTGGTAAACAGCTGTGATACTGGTAAGTGATCATTCAGTACATATACTGACTTTTTAGTGATCATTCAGTTTCTATACACGTTTTGACTTTTTTTTCTTTTTTGTCGTACAGTTTCCCAGGATCCCATTTTCGACTCCCTCTCTGAAGGAGGACTATCAAGGGTCTACGGTCTGACTGTTCGTAAACAGCTGTGATACAGGTAAGTGATCATTCAGTACATGTATTTACTTTTTTTTTCTTTTTTGTTGTACAGTTTCCCAGGATCCCGTGACCGACTCCCCCTATGAAGGTGGAAACGAATAACAAGGATTTTTCCATCTGCATTTCCATTCTCTACTATGACTGGCTGGCTGGTATTCTGTCCATCTTCAACTGTGTGAGGCTGACTGTCCGTAAACAGCTGTTATACAGATAAGTGATCATTCAGTTTCTATACACGTATTGACTTTTTTTTTCTTTTTTGTCGTACAGTTTCCCAGGATCCCGTGAAGGTTGAAACGACTAACAAGGATTTCTCCATCTGCATCTCCATTCTCTACTATGACTGTCTGGCAGGTATTTTGTCCATCTTGAACTCTGTGAGTCTGACTGTTCGTAATAGCTTTGATACAGGTAAGTGATCATTCAGTTTCTATACATGTATTGACTTTTTTTTCTTTTTTGTCGTACAGTTTCCTAGGATCCCGTGACCGACTCCCTCTCTGAAGGTGGAAACGAATAACAAGAGTCTATCCATTTTCTTCTCACTTCACAACTCTGTATAGGTAAATACAGCTATATTCTGTCCATCTTCAGCTGTGTGAGGCTGAATGTTCGTAAACAGCTGTTATACACGTAAGTTATTGTTCAGTTTCTATACATGTATTGACTTTTTTTTTTTTTTCTTTTTGTCGTACAGTTTCTCAGGATTCCATTATCAACTCCCTCTCTGAAGGTGGACTATCAAGGGTCTAGGGTCTGACTGTTGGTAAAGAGCTATGATACTGGTAAGTGATTATTCAGTACATATACTGACTTTTTTTTCTTTTTTTCTTGTACAGTTTCGCAGGATCCTGTTACCGACTCCTTCTCTGAAGGTGGACTATCAAGGGTCTAGGGTCTGAGTGTTCGTGAACAGCTGTGATACAGGTAAGTGATCATTCAGTACATGTATTGACTTTTTTTTTCTTTTTTGTCGTACAGTTTCGCAGGATCCCCTTACCGACTGCCTTTATGAAGGTGGACAATCAAGGGTCTAGGGTCTGACTGTTGGTAAACAGCTGTGATACCGGTAAGTGATTATTCAGTACATATACTAACTTTTTTCTTCTTTTTTATTGAACAGTTTCGCAGGAGCCTGTTACCGACTTACTCTCTGAAGGTGGAAACGACTAACAAGGATTTTTCCATCTGCATCTCCATTCTCTACTATGACTGGCTGGCTGGTATTCTGTCCATCTTCAACTGTGTGAGGCTGACTGTTCGTAAATAGCTGTGATACTGGTAAGTGATTATTCAGTTTCTATACACGTATTGACTTTTTTTTCTTTTTTGTCATACAATTTCCCAGGATCCCGTGACCGACTCCCTCTCTGAAGGTGGACTTACCAAGGTCTTTACATCTGCATCTCCATTTACAACTGTGACTGGCTGGCTGGTATTCTGTCCATCTTCAATTGTGTGAGGCTGACTGTCCGTAAACAGCTGTTATACAGGTAAGTGATCATTCAGTTTCTATACACGTATTGACTTTTTTTTCTTTTTTGTCATACAGTTTCCCAGGATTCTATTACCGACTCCCTCTCTGAAGGTGGACTATCAAGGGTCTAGGGTCTGACCGTTTGGGAACAGGTTTGATACAGGTAAGTGATTATTCAGTTTCTATACACGTATTGACTTTTTTTTCTTTTTTGTCGTACAGTTTCCCAGGATCCCGTGACCGACTCCCTCTATGAAGGTGGAAACGACTAACAAGGATTTTTCCATCTGCTTCTCCATTCTCTACTATGACTCTCTGGCTGGTATTCTGTCCATCTTCAACTGTGTGAGGCTGACTGTTCGCAAACAGCTTTGATACAGGTAAGTGATTGTTCAGTTTCTATACATGTATTGACTTTTTTTTTCTTTTTTGTCATACAATTTCCCAGGATCCCATTACCGACTCCCTGTATGAAGGTGGACAATCAAGGATCTAGGGTCTGACTGTTCGTAAACATCTGTGATACAGGTAAGTGATCATTCTGTTTCTATAAACGTACTGACTTTTTTTCTTTTTTGTCGTACAGTTTCGCAGGATCCCATTACTGACTCCCTCTATGAAGGTGGACAATCAAGGGTCTAGGGTCTGACTGTTCGTAAATAGCTGTGATACTGGTAAGTGATTATTCAGTTTCTATACACGTATTGACTTTTTTTCTTTTTTGTCATACAATTTCCCAGGATCCCGTGACCGACTCCCTCTCTGAAGGTGGACTAACCAAGGTCTTTACACCTGCATCTCCATTTACAACTGTGACTGGCTGGCTGGTATTCTGTCCAACTTCAACTGTGTGAGGCTGACTGTTCGTAAACAGCTATGATACAGGTAAGTGATCATTCAGTACATGTATTTACTTTTTTTTGTTCTTTTTTGTTGTACAGTTTCCCAGGATCCCGTGACCGACTCCCTCTCTGAAGGTGGAAACGATTAACAAGAGTCTATCCATTTTCTTCTCACTTCACAACTCTATATAGGTAAATACAGCTATATTCTGTCCATCTTCAGCTGTGTGAGGCTGAATGTTCGTAAACAGCTGTTATACAGGTAAGTGATTCTTCAGTTTCTATACATGTATTGACTTTTTTCTTTTTTGTCGTGCAGTTTTCCAGGATTCCATTATCAACTCCCTCTATGAAGGTGGACAATCAAGGGTCTAGGGTCTGACTGTTCGTAAACAGCTGTGATACAGGTAAGTGATCATTCAGTTTCTATACACGTACTGACTTTTTTTTTCTTTTTTGTCGTGCAGTTTCCCAGGATTCCATTACCGACTCCCTCTCTGAAGGTGGACTATCAAGGGTCTAGGGTCTGACTGTTGGTAAAGAGCTGTGATACTGGTAAGTGTTTATTCAGTACATATACTGACTTTTTTTTCTTTTTTCTTGTACAGTTTCGCAGGATCCTGTTACCGACTCCCTCTCTGAAGGTGGACTATCAAGGGTCTAGGGTCTGAGTGTTCGTGAACAGCTGTGATACAGGTAAGTGATCATTCAGTACATGTATTGACTTTTTTTTTCTTTTTTGTCGTACAGTTTCGCAGGATCCCATTACCGACTCCCTCTATGAAGGTGGACAATCAAGGGTCTAGGGTCTGACTGTTGGTAAACAGCTGTGATACTGGTAAGTGATTATTCGGTACATATACTAACTTTTTTTTCTTTTTTGTTGTACAGTTTCGCAGGATCCCGTGACCGACTCCCTCTATGAAGGTGGACAATCAAGGGTCTAGGGTCTGACTGTTGGTAAACAGCTGTGATACTGGTAAGTGATTTTTCAGTTCATATACTGACTTTATTTTCTTTTTTGTCGTACAATTTTGCAGGATCCTATTACCAACTCCCTCTCTGAAGGTGGACAATCAAGGGTCTAGGGTCTAACTTTTGGTAAACAGCTGTGATACTGGTAAGTGATTATTCAGTACATATACTGACTTTATTTTCTTTTTTGTCGTACAGTTTCGCAGGATCCTGTTACCGACTCCCTCTATGAAGGTGGACAATCAAGGGTCTAGGGTCTGACTGTTGGTAAACAGCTGTGATACAGGTAAGTGATCATTCAGTTTCTATACATGTATTGACTTTTTTTTCTTTTTTGTCGTACAGTTTCCTAGGATCCCGTGACCGACTCCCTCTCTGAAGGTGGAAACGAATAACAAGAGTCTATCCATTTTCTTCTCACTTCACAACTCTGTATAGGTAAATACAGCTATATTCTGTCCATCTTCAGCTGTGTGAGGCTGAATGTTCGTAAACAGCTGTTATACACGTAAGTTATTGTTCAGTTTCTATACATGTATTGACTTTTTTTTTTTTTCTTTTTGTCGTACAGTTTCTCAGGATTCCATTATCAACTCCCTCTCTGAAGGTGGACTATCAAGGGTCTAGGGTCTGACTGTTGGTAAAGAGCTATGATACTGGTAAGTGATTATTCAGTACATATACTGACTTTTTTTTCTTTTTTTCTTGTACAGTTTCGCAGGATCCTGTTACCGACTCCTTCTCTGAAGGTGGACTATCAAGGGTCTAGGGTCTGAGTGTTCGTGAACAGCTGTGATACAGGTAAGTGATCATTCAGTACATGTATTGACTTTTTTTTTCTTTTTTGTCGTACAGATTCGCAGGATCCCCTTACCGACTGCCTTTATGAAGGTGGACAATCAAGGGTCTAGGGTCTGACTGTTGGTAAACAGCTGTGATACCGGTAAGTGATTATTCAGTACATATACTAACTTTTTTCTTCTTTTTTATTGTACAGTTTCGCAGGAGCCTGTTACCGACTTACTCTCTGAAGGTGGAAACGACTAACAAGGATTTTTCCATCTGCATCTCCATTCTCTACTATGACTGGCTGGCTGGTATTCTGTCCATCTTCAACTGTGTGAGGCTGACTGTTCGTAAATAGCTGTGATACTGGTAAGTGATTATTCAGTTTCTATACACGTATTGACTTTTTTTTCTTTTTTGTCATACAGTTTCCCAGGATTCTATTACCGACTCCCTCTCTGAAGGTGGACTATCAAGGGTCTAGGGTCTGACCGTTTGGGAACAGGTTTGATACAGGTAAGTGATTATTCAGTTTCTATACACGTATTGACTTTTTTTTCTTTTTTGTCGTACAGTTTCCCAGGATCCCGTGACCGACTCCCTCTATGAAGGTGGAAACGACTAACAAGGATTTTTCCATCTGCTTCTCCATTCTCTACTATGACTCTCTGGCTGGTATTCTGTCCATCTTCAACTGTGTGAGGCTGACTGTTCGCAAACAGCTTTGATACAGGTAAGTGATTGTTCAGTTTCTATACATGTATTGACTTTTTTTTTCTTTTTTGTCATACAATTTCCCAGGATCCCGTGACCGACTCCCTCTCTGAAGGTGGACTAACCAAGGTCTTTACACCTGCATCTCCATTTACAACTGTGACTGGCTGGCTGGTATTCTGTCCAACTTCAACTGTGTGAGGCTGACTGTTCGTAAACAGCTATGATACAGGTAAGTGATCATTCAGTACATGTATTTACTTTTTTTTGTTCTTTTTTGTTGTACAGTTTCCCAGGATCCCGTGACCGACTCCCTCTCTGAAGGTGGAAACGATTAACAAGAGTCTATCCATTTTCTTCTCACTTCACAACTCTATATAGGTAAATACAGCTATATTCTGTCCATCTTCAGCTGTGTGAGGCTGAATGTTCGTAAACAGCTGTTATACAGGTAAGTGATTCTTCAGTTTCTATACATGTATTGACTTTTTTTCTTTTTTGTCGTGCAGTTTTCCAGGATTCCATTATCAACTCCCTCTATGAAGGTGGACAATCAAGGGTCTAGGGTCTGACTGTTCGTAAACAGCTGTGATACTGGTAAGTGATTATTCAGTACATATACTGACTTTTTTTTCTTTTTTCTTGTACAGTTTCGCAGGATCCTGTTACCGACTCCCTCTCTGAAGGTGGACTATCAAGGGTCTAGGGTCTGAGTGTTCGTGAACAGCTGTGATACAGGTAAGTGATCATTCAGTACATGTATTGACTTTTTTTTTCTTTTTTGTCGTACAGTTTCGCAGGATCCCATTACCGACTCCCTCTATGAAGGTGGACAATCAAGGGTCTAGGGTCTGACTGTTGGTAAACAGCTGTGATACTGGTAAGTGATTATTCGGTACATATACTAACTTTTTTTTCTTTTTTGTTGTACAGTTTCGCAGGATCCCGTGACCGACTCCCTCTATGAAGGTGGACAATCAAGGGTCTAGGGTCTGACTGTTGGTAAACAGCTGTGATACTGGTAAGTGATTTTTCAGTTCATATACTGACTTTATTTTCTTTTTTGTCGTACAATTTTGCAGGATCCTATTACCAACTCCCTCTCTGAAGGTGGACTATCAAGGGTCTAGGGTCTGACCGTTTGGGAACAGGTTTGATACAGGTAAGTGATTATTCAGTTTCTATACACGTATTGACTTTTTTTTCTTTTTTGTCGTACAGTTTCCCAGGATCCCGTGACCGACTCCCTCTATGAAGGTGGAAACGACTAACAAGGATTTTTCCATCTGCTTCTCCATTCTCTACTATGACTCTCTGGCTGGTATTCTGTCCATCTTCAACTGTGTGAGGCTGACTGTTCGCAAACAGCTTTGATACAGGTAAGTGATTGTTCAGTTTCTATACATGTATTGACTTTTTTTTTCTTTTTTGTCATACAATTTCCCAGGATCCCGTGACCGACTCCCTCTCTGAAGGTGGACTAACCAAGGTCTTTACACCTGCATCTCCATTTACAACTGTGACTGGCTGGCTGGTATTCTGTCCAACTTCAACTGTGTGAGGCTGACTGTTCGTAAACAGCTATGATACAGGTAAGTGATCATTCAGTACATGTATTTACTTTTTTTTGTTCTTTTTTGTTGTACAGTTTCCCAGGATCCCGTGACCGACTCCCTCTCTGAAGGTGGAAACGATTAACAAGAGTCTATCCATTTTCTTCTCACTTCACAACTCTATATAGGTAAATACAGCTATATTCTGTCCATCTTCAGCTGTGTGAGGCTGAATGTTCGTAAACAGCTGTTATACAGGTAAGTGATTCTTCAGTTTCTATACATGTATTGACTTTTTTTCTTTTTTGTCGTGCAGTTTTCCAGGATTCCATTATCAACTCCCTCTATGAAGGTGGACAATCAAGGGTCTAGGGTCTGACTGTTCGTAAACAGCTGTGATACTGGTAAGTGATTATTCAGTACATATACTGACTTTTTTTTCTTTTTTCTTGTACAGTTTCGCAGGATCCTGTTACCGACTCCCTCTCTGAAGGTGGACTATCAAGGGTCTAGGGTCTGAGTGTTCGTGAACAGCTGTGATACAGGTAAGTGATCATTCAGTACATGTATTGACTTTTTTTTTCTTTTTTGTCGTACAGTTTCGCAGGATCCCATTACCGACTCCCTCTATGAAGGTGGACAATCAAGGGTCTAGGGTCTGACTGTTGGTAAACAGCTGTGATACTGGTAAGTGATTATTCGGTACATATACTAACTTTTTTTTCTTTTTTGTTGTACAGTTTCGCAGGATCCCGTGACCGACTCCCTCTATGAAGGTGGACAATCAAGGGTCTAGGGTCTGACTGTTGGTAAACAGCTGTGATACTGGTAAGTGATTTTTCAGTTCATATACTGACTTTATTTTCTTTTTTGTCGTACAATTTTGCAGGATCCTATTACCAACTCCCTCTCTGAAGGTGGACAATCAAGGGTCTAGGGTCTAACTTTTGGTAAACAGCTGTGATACTGGTAAGTGATTATTCAGTACATATACTGACTTTATTTTCTTTTTTGTCGTACAGTTTCGCAGGATCCTGTTACCGACTCCCTCTATGAAGGTGGACAATCAAGGGTCTAGGGTCTGACTGTTGGTAAACAGCTGTGATACAGGTAAGTGATCATTCAGTACATGTATTGACCTTTTTTTTTTCTTTTTTGTCGTACAGTTTCGCAGGATCCCATTACCGACTCCCTCTATGAAGGTGGACAATCAAGGGTCTAGGGTCTGACTGTTGATAAACAGCTGTGATACTGGTAAGTGATTATTCAGTACATATACTGACTTTTTTTTTTCTTTTTTGTCGTACAGTTTCGCAGGATCCCATTACCGACTCCCTCTATGAAGGTGGACAATCAAGGGTCTAGGATCTGACTGTTCGTAAACAGCAGTGATTCAGGTAAGTGATCATTCAGTTTCTATACATGTATTTACTTTTTTTTCTTTTTTGTTGTACAGTTTCCCAGGATCCCGTGACCGACTCCCTCTCTGAAGGTGGAAACGACTAACAAGGATTTTTCCATCTGCATCTCCATTCTCTACTATGACTCTCTGGCTGGTATTCTGTCCATCTTCAACTGTGTGAGGCTGACTGTCCGTAAACAGCTGTTATACAGGTAAGTGATCATTCAGTTTCTATACACGTATTGACTTTTTTTTTCCTTTTTTGTCGTAGAGTTTCCCAGGATCCCGTGAAGGTTGAAACGACTAACAAGGATTTCTCCATCTGCATCTCCATTCTCTACTATGACTAGCTGGCAGGTATTCTGTCCATCTTGAACTGTGTGAGTTTGACTGTTCGTAATAGCTTTGATACAGGTAAGTGATCATTCAGTTTCTATACATGTATTGACTTTTTTTTCTTTTTTGTCGTACAGTTTCCTAGCATCCCGTGACCGACTCCCTCTCTGAAGGTGGAAACGACTAACAAGAGTCTATCCATTTTCTTCTTACTTCACAACTCTATATAGGTAAATACAGCTATATTCTGTCCATCTTCAGCTGTGTGAGGCTGAATGTTCGTAAACAGCTGTGATACTGGTAAGTGATTATTCAGTACGTATACTGACTTTATTTTCTTTTTTGTCGTACAGTTTCCCAGGATTCCATTACTGACTCCCTCTCTGAAGGTGGACTATCAAGGGTCTAGGGTCTGACTGTTGGTAAACAGCTGTGATACTGGTAAGTGATTATTCAGTACATATACTGACTTTTTTTTCTTTTTTGTTGTACAGTTTCCCAGGATCCTGTTACCGACTCCCTCTCTGAAGGTGGACTATCAAGGTTCTAGGGTCAGAGTGTTCGTGAACAGCTGTGATACAGGTAAATGATCATTCAGTACATGTATTGACTTTTTTTTTCTTTTTTGTCGTATAGTTTCGCAGGATCCCATTACCGACTCCCTCTATGAAGGTGGACAATCAAGGGTCTAGGGTCTGACTGTTGGTAAACAGCTGTGATACTGGTAAGTGATCATTCAGTACATGTATTGACTTTTTTTTTCTTTTTTGTCGTACAGTTTCGCAGTATCCCGTGACCGACTCCCTCTCTGAAGTTGGACTAACCAAGGTCTTTACATCTGCATCTCCATTTACAACTGTGACTGGCTGGCTGGTATTCTGTCCATCTTCAATTGTGTGAGGCTGACTGTTCACTAACAGCTTTGATACAGGTAAGTGATCATTCAGTTTCTATACATGTATTGACATTTTTTCTTTTTTGTTGTACAGTTTCCCAGGATCCCGTGACCGACTCCCTCTCTGAAGGTGGAAACGACTAACAAGGATTTCTCCATTCTCTACTATGACTGGCTGGCTGGTATTCTGTCCGTCTTCAACTGTGTGAGGCTGACTGTTCGTAAACAGCTGTGATTCTGGTAAGTCATCATTCAGTACATGTATTGACTTTTTTATTCTTTTTTGTCATACAATTTCCCAGGATCCCGTGACCGACTCCCTCTCTGAAGGTGGACTATCAAGGGTCTAGGGTCTGACCGTTTGTGAACAGCTTTGATACAGGTAAGTGATTATTCAGGTTCTATACATGTATTGACTTTTTTTTTCTTTTTTGTCGTACAGTTTCCCAGGATCCCGTGACCGACTCCCTTTATGAAGGTGGACAATCAAGGGTGTAGGGTCTAACTTTTGGTAAACAGCTGTGATACTGGTAAGTGATTATTCAGTACATATACTGACTTTTTTTTCTTTTTTCTTGTACAGTTTCGCAGGATCCTGTTACCGACTCCCTCTCTGAAGGTGGACTATCAAGGGTCTAGGGTCTGAGTGTTCGTGAACAGGTGTGATACAGGTAAGTGATCATTCAGTACATGTATTGACTTTTTTTTTTCTTTTTTGTCATACAGTTTCGCAGGATCCCGTGACCGACTCCCTCTATGAAGGTGGACAATCAAGGGTCTAGGGTCTGACTGTTGGTAAACAGCTGTGATACTGGTAAGTGATTATTCAGTACATATACTGACTTTTTTTTCTTTTTTCCTTGTACACTTTCGCAGGACCCTGTTACCGACTCCCTCTCTGAAGGTGCACTATCAAGGGTCTAGGGTCTGACTGTTGGTAAACAGCTGTGATACAGGTAAGTGATTATTCAGTTTCTATAGACGTATTGACTTTTTTTCTTTCTTGTCATACAATTTCCCAGGATCCCATTTCGGACTCCCCCTCTGAAGGTGGACTATCAAGGGTCTAGGGTCTGAGTGTTCGTGAACAGCTGTGATACAGGTAAGTGATCAATTAGTACATGTATTGACTTTTTTTTTTCTTTTTTGTCGTACAATTTCGCAGGATCCCATTACCTACTACCTTTATGAAGGTGGACAATCAAGGGTCTAGGGTCTGACTGTTGGTAAACAGCTGTGATACTGGTAAGTGATTATTCAGTACATATACTGACTTTTTTTTCTTTTTTCTTGTACAGTTTCGCAGGATCCTGTTACCGACTCCCTCTATGAAGGTGGACAATCAAGGGTCTAGGGTCTGACTGTTGGTAAACAGCTGTGATACTGGTAAGTGATTATTCAGTACATATACTGAATTTTTTTTCTTTTTTGTCGTACGGCTTCCCAGGATTCCATTACTGACTCCCTCTCTGAAGGTGGACTATCAAGGGTCTAGGGTCTGAGTGTTCGTAAACAGCTGTGATACAGGTAAGTGATCATTCAGTACATGTATTGACTTTTTTTTTTCTTTTGTCGTACAGTTTCGCAGGATCCCATTACCGACTCCCTCTATGAAGGTGGACAATCAAGGGTCTAGGGTCTGACTGTTGGTAAACAGCTGTGATACTGGTAAGTGATTATTCAGTACATATACTGACTTTTTTTTTTTTTTCTTGTACACTTTCGCAGGACCCTGTTACCGACTCCCTCTCTGAAGGTGCACTATCAAGGGTCTAGGGTCTGACTGTTGGTAAACAGCTGTGATACTGGTAAGTGATTATTCAGTACATATACTGACTTTTTTTTCTTTTTTCTTGTACACTTTCGCAGGACCCTGTTACCGACTCCCTCTCTGAAGGTGCACTATCAAGGGTCTAGGGTCTGACTGTTCGTAAACAGCTTTGATACAAGTAAGTGATTATTCAGTTTCTATACACGTATTGACTTTTTTTCTTTCTTGTCATATAATTTCCCAGGATCCCATTTCGGACTCCCCCTCTGAAGGTGGACTATCAAGGGTCTAGGGTCTGACTGTTGGTAAACAGCTGTGATACTGGTAAGTGTTTATTCAGTACATATACTGACTTTTTTTTCTTTTTTGTTGTACAGTTTCGCAGGATCCTGTTACCGACTCCCCCTCTGAAAGTGGACTATCAAGGGTCTAGGGTCTGACTGTTCGTAAACAGCTGTGATACTGGTAAGTGATCATTCAGTACATGTATTGATTTTTTTTTTCTTTTTTGTCAAACAGTTTCGCAGGATCCCATTACAGACTCCCTCTCTGAAGGTGGACTATCAAGGGTCTAGGGTCTGACTGTTCGTGAAGAGCTTTGATACAGGTAAGTGATCATTCAGTTTCTATACACTTATTGACTTTTTTTCTTTATTCTCGTACAGTTTCCCAGGATCCCTTGACCGACTCCCTCTCTGAAGGTGGAAACGACTAACAAGGATTTCTCCATCTGCATCTCCATTCTCTACTATGACTGGCTGGCAGGTATTCTGTCCATCTTGAACTGTGTGAGGCTGACTGTTCGTAAACACCTGTTATATAGGTAAGTGATTAATCAGTTTCTATACACGTATTGACTTATTTTCTTTATTGTCGTACACTTTCCCAGGATCCCGTGACCGACTCCCTCTCTGAAGGTGGAAACGACTAACAAGAGTCTATCCATTTGCTTCTCACTTCACAACTATATATATATATATGTAAATACAGCTATATTCTGTCCATTTTCAGCTGTGTGAGGCTGAATGTTCGTGAACAGCTGTTATACAGGTAAGTGATCATTCAGTTTCTATACCTGTATTGACTTTTTTTCTTTTTTGTCGTACAGTTTCCCAGGATCCCGTGACCGACTCCCTCTCTGAAGGTGGAAACGACTAACAAGGATTTCTCCATTCTCTACTATGACTGGCTGACTGGTATTCTGTCCGTCTTCAACTGTGTGAGGCTGACTGTTCGTAAACAGCTGTGATACTGGTAAGTCATCATTCAGTACATTTACTGGCTTTTTTTTCTTTTTTGCTGTACAGTTTCCCAGGATCCCATTTCCGACTCCCTCTCTGAAAGTGGACTATCAAGGGTCTAGGGTCTGACTGTTCGTGAACAGCTTTGATACAAGTAAGTGATTATTCAGTTTCTATACATGTATTGACTTTTTTTTTTCTTTTTTGTCGTACAGTTTCCCAGGATCTCGTGACCGACTCCCTCTCTGAAGGTGGAAACGACTAACAAGGATTTCTCCATCTGCATCTCCATTCTCTACTATGACTGACTGGCTGGCAGGTATTCTGTCCATCTTGAACTGTGTGAGGCTGACTGTTCGTAAACAGCTGTTATACAGGTAAGTGATTATTCAGTTTCTATACATGTATTGACTTTTTATTATTTTTTTTGTCGTATAGTTTCCCAGGATCTCGTGACCGACTCCCTCTCTGAAGGTGGACTATCAAGGGTCTAGGGTCTGACTGTTCGTAAACAGCTGTGATACAGGTAAGTGATCATTCAGTACATATACTAACTTTTTTTTCTTTTTTGTTGTACAGTTTCGCAGGATCCTGTTACCGACTCCCTCTATGAAGGTGGACAATCAAGGGTCTAGGGTCTGACTGTTGGTAAACAGCTGTGATACTGGTAAGTGATTATTCAGTACATATACTGACTTTTTTTTCTTTTTTGTCGTACAGTTTCGTGGGATCCTGTTTCCGACTTCCTCCATGAAGGTGCACTATCAAGGGTCTAGGGTCTGACTGTTCGTGAAGAGCTTTGATACAGGTAAGTGATTATTCAGTTTCTATACACTTATTGACTTTTTTTCTTTATTGTCGTACAGTTTCCCAGGATCCCTTGACCGACTCCCTCTCTGAAGGTGGAAACGACTAACAAGGATTTCTCCATCTGCATCTCCATTCTCTACTATGACTGGCTGGCAGGTATTCTGTCCATCTTGAACTGTGTGAGGCTGACTGTTCGTAAACAGCTGTTATACACGTAAGTGATCATTCAGTTTCTATACATGTATTGACTTTTTTTTTCTTTTTTTGTCGTACAGTTTCCCAGGATCCCGTGACCGACTCCCTCTATGAAGGTGGACAATCAAGGGTCTAGGGTCTGACTGTTGGTAAACAGCTGTGATACTGGTAAGTGATTTTTCAGTTCATATACTGACTTTATTTTCTTTTTTGTCGTACAGTTTCGCAGGATCCTGTTACCGACTCCCTCTCTGAAGGTGGACAATCAAGGGTGTAGGGTCTAACTTTTGGTAAACAGCTGTGATACTGGTAAGTGATTATTCAGTACATATACTGACTTTTTTTCTTTTTTCTTGTACAGTTTCGCAGGATCCTGTTACCGACTCCCTCTCTGAAGGTGGACTATCAAGGGTCTGAGTGTTCGTGAACAGCTGTGATACAGGTAAGTGATCATTCAGTACATGTATTGACTTTTTTTTTTCTTTTTTGTCGTACAGTTTCGCAGGATCCCATTACCGACTCCCTCTATGAAGGTGGACAATCAAGGGTCTAGGGTCTGAGTGTTCGTGAACAGCTGTGATACAGGTAAGTGATCATTCAGTACATGTATTGACTTTTTTTTTTTTCTTTTTTGTTGTACAGTTTCCCAGGATTCTATTACCGACTCCCTCTCTGAAGGTGGACTATCAAGGGTCTAGGGTCTGACCGTTTGGGAACAGGTTTGATACAGGTAAGTGATTATTCAGTTTCTATACACGTATTGACTTTTTTTCTTTTTTGTCATACAATTTCCCAGGATCCCGTGACCGACTCCCTCTCTGAAGGTGGACTAACCAAGGTCTTTACATCTGCATCTCCATTTACAACTGTGACTGGCTGGCTGGTATTCTGTCCAACTTCAACTGTGTGAGGCTGTTCGTAAACAGCTATGATACAGGTAAGTGATCATTCAGTACATGTATTTACTTTTTTTTGTTCTTTTTTGTACTGTTTCCCAGGATCCCGTGACCGACTCCCTCTCAGAAGGTGGAAACAACTAACAAGGATTTTTCCATCTGCATCTCCATTCTCTACTATGACTGGCTGGCTGGTATTCTGTCCATCTTCAACTGTGTGAGGCTGACTGTTCGTAAATAGCTGTGATACTGGTAAGTGATCATTCAGTTTCTATACACGTATTGACTTTTTTTTCTTTTTTGTCATACAGTTTCCCAGGATTCTATTACCGACTCCCTCTCTGAAGGTGGACTAACCAAGGTCTTTATATCTGCATCTCCATTTACAACTGTGACTGGCTGGCTGGTATTCTGTCCATCTTCAACTGTGTGAGGCTGACTGTTCGCAAACAGCTTTGATACAGGTAAGTGATCATTCAGTTTCTATAGATGTATTGACTTTTTTTTCTTTTTTGTCATACAGTTTCCCAGGATCCCATTACCGACTCCCTCTCTGAAGGTGGACAATCAAGGGTCTAGGGTCTGACTTTTGTTAAACAGTTGTGATACTGGTAAGTGATCATTCAGTACATGTACTGACTTTTTTTTTTTTCATTTTTGTCACACAATTTCCCAGGATCCTGTGACCGACTCCCTCTCTGAAGATGGACTAACCAAGGTCTCTACATCTGCATTTCCATTTACAACTGTGACTGGCTGGCTGGTATTCTGTCCATAATCAACTGTGTGAGGCTGACTGTTCGTAAACAGCTGTTATACACGTAAGTGATTATTCAGTTTCTATACATGTATTGACTTTTTTCTTTTGTCATACAGTTTCCCAGGATCCCGTGACCGACTCCCTCTCTGAAGGTGGAAACGAGTAACAAGGATTTTTCCATCTGCATCTCCATTCCCTACTATGACTGGCTGGCTGGTATTCTGTCCATAATCAACTGTGTGAGGCTGACTGTCCGTAAACAGCTGTTATACAGGTAAGTGATCATTCAGTTTCTATACACGTATTGACTTTTTTTTTCTTTTTTGTCGTACAGTTTCCCAGGATTCTATTACCGACTCCCTCTCTGAAGGTGGACTATCAAGGGTCTAGGGTCTGACTGTTCGTGAACAGTATTGATACAGGTAAGTGATTATTCAGTTTCTATACATGTTTTGACTTTTTTTTCTTTTTTGTTGTACAGTTTCCCAGGATCTCGTGACCGACTCCCTCTCTGAAGGTGGAAACGACTAACAAGAGTCTATCCATTTGCTTCTCACTTCACAACTATATATATATATATATATGTAAATACAGCTATATTCTGTCCATTTTCAGCTGTGTGAGGCTGAATGTTCGTAAACAGCTGTTATACAGGTAAGTGATCATTCAGTTTCTATACATGTATTGGCTTTTTTTCTTTTTTGTCATACAGTTTCCCAGGATCACGTGACCGACTCCCTCTCTGAAGTTGGACTAACCAAGGTCTCTACATCTGCATCTCCATTTACAACTGTGACTGGCTGGCTGGTATTCTGTCCATCTTCAATTGTGTGAGGCTGACTGTTCGTAAACAGCTGTTATACACGTAAGTGATTATTCAGTTTCTATACATGTATTGACTTTTTTCTTTTGTCATACAGTTTCCCAGGATCCCGTGACCGACTCCCTTTCTGAAGGTGGAAACGAGTAACAAGGATTTTTCCATCTGCATCTCCATTCCCTACTATGACTGGCTGGCTGGTATTCTGTCCATCTTCAACTGTGTGAGGCTGACTGTTCGTAAACAGCTGTTATACACGTAAGTGATTATTCAGTTTCTATACATGTATTGGCTTTTTTTCTTTTTTGTCGTACAGTTTCCCAGGATCTCGTGACCGACTACCTCTCTGAAGGTGGACTATCAAGGGTCTAGGGTCTGACTGTTCGTAAACAGCTGTGATACAGGTAAGTGATCATTCAGTACATGTATTTATTTATTTTTTCTTTTTTGTTGTACAGTTTCCCAGGATCCCGTGACTGACTCCCTCTCTGAAGGTGGAAACGACTAACAAGGATTTCTCCATTCTCTACTATGACTGGCTGGCTGGTATTCTGTCCGTCTTCAACTGTGTGAGGCTGACTGTTCGTAAATTGCTGTGATACAGGTAAGTGATCATTCTGTACATGTACTAACTAAGTTTCTTTTTTGTCATGCAATTTCCCAGGATCCCGTGACCGACTCCCTCTCTGAAGGTGGAAACGACTAACAAGGATTTTTCCATCTGCATCTCCATTTACAACTGTGACTGGCTGGCTGGTATTCTGTCCATAATCAACTGTGTGAGGCTGACTGTCCGTAAACAGCTGTTATACAGGTAAGTGATTATTCAGTTTCTATACACGTATTGACTTTTTTTTTTTCTTTTTTGTCGTACAGTTTCCCAGGATTCTATTACCGACTCCCTCTCTGAAGGTGGGCTATCAAGGGTCTAGGGTCTGACTGTTCGTGAACAGCATTGATACAGGTAAGTGATTATTCAGTTTCTATACATGTATTGACTTTTTTTTCTTTTTTGTCGTACAGTTTCCCAGGATCCCGTGACCGACTCCCTCTCTGAAGGTGGAAACGACTAACAAGAGTCTGTCCATTTGCTTCTCACTTCACAACTATATATATATGTAAATACAGCTATATTCTGTCCATCTTCAGCTGTGTGAGGCTGAATGTTCGTAAACAGCTGTTATACAGGTAAGTTATTATTCAGTTTCTATACATGTATTGACTTTTTTTCTTTTTTGTCATACAGTTTCCCAGGATCCCGTGACAGACTCCCTCTCTGAAGGTGGAAACGACTAACAAGAGTCTATCCATTTGCTTCTCACTTCACAACTATATATATATGTAAATACAGCTATATTCTGTCCATTTTCAGCTGTGTGAGGCTGAATGTTCGTAAACAGCTGTTATACAGGTATGTGATCATTCAGTTTCTATACATGTATTGACTTTTTTTCTTTTTTGTCGTACAGTTTCCCAGGATCCCGTGACCGACTCCCTCTCTGAAGGTGGAAACGACTAACAAGGATTTCTCCATTCTCTACTATGACTGGCTGGCTGGTATTCTGTCCATCTTCAACTGTGTGAGGCTGACTGTTCGTAAACAGCTGTGATACAGGTAAGTCATCATTCAGTACATGTACTGGCTTTTTTTTCTTTTTTGTTGTACAGTTTCCCAGGATCCCATTTCCGACTCCCTCTCTGAAAGTGGACTATCAAGGGTCTAGGGTCTGACTGTTCGTGAACAGCATTGATACAGGTAAGTGATTATTCAGTTTCTATACATGTATTGACTTTTTTTTCTTTTTTGTCGTACAGTTTCCCAGGATCCCGTGACCGACTCCCTCTCTGAAGGTGGAAACGACTAACAAGAGTCTGTCCATTTGCTTCTCACTTCACAACTATATATAGGTAAATACAGCTATATTCTGTCCATCTTCAGCTGTGTGAGGCTGAATGTTCGTAAACAGCTGTTATACAGGTAAGTTATTATTCAGTTTCTATACATGTATTGACTTTTTTTCTTTTTTGTCATACAGTTTCCCAGGATCCCGTGACCGAGTCCCTCACTGAAGGTGGACTAAGAAGGGTCTTTTCGTCTGCATTTCCAGGGGGGGGGGTCACAGCAAAAACTTTTTAGAAGGGTTACAGTAGGACTGGGTAGGCAAAAGCAGCCAAACACAAATGCACTCGCACCAGCAGACAGCAGGGGGCAGCTCAACACATGGGGAAGAGAGAAGAAATGAAAGAAAAACTAAAAATAATGAAGAAAAGGTTTAGGTTTAAGTTAGTCTAAGTCTTAGTCTAAGTTAAATGTGTTTTGGTTAAGTTATATCGAGTGAATGAGAAGATGGAAAATATGTTAGCCATTTAGCTTAGCATAGGGGCATGTTCTAATCTGAGAATCCCACTCTTAGTACTTTTATATGTTCTGTAATCCAGTGTTTTTACTAAAAAGTCTAAAACATTTGATACAACACAAGTTTAAGAGTTTAAAGAAGTGTTTTTCCATTATTCTGAGCTTCTTTAACAGCAGCATTTTCTCTCTATCTTAAGCAATAGCTCAGCTGCATAGCTTAGCTGCTCTGGTACAGTCAGAGGTGCAGTGAAGTTCTTTGGACTGTGTGTTTTGTGTTCAATTCTGTTCCAAGTGTTTGTGTCTAGTATTATATATGTCAGCCACAAAATCTAAAAGGAGCTTTATATTGGAAAGCTGGTTTATTTTCTATAAATATGTTATGATAAAATAACCATTATGCTCAATTTATCTTACCTCAGCTAAACATCAGTGAAGACGTTACTAATCCACTCAGCCAACATGTAGATAAAGAGTACATGTACATAACATTTTTAACATGTTTAAACATCTGGACATTTGATCTTCATTTGAGTATTGAGAGATGGCGGTAATGTAACTTATAAAACTGAAGAAATATCTTTAAAAATCATTTCTAAAATGTAATTAATAGAAATGCAATTTCCCTGACAAGTTAGGACTCCTCCACATTTATTACTACTTAAAATAACTAAAATCAGCTAAATCAGGAGCAGCACATCAGCTATAGATGATTAGAGCATGGTTAGAGCAATCCATAACATGAGAATTACAGAGAATTACAGAAGAGACAGTTCATAGTTTGGGTTTTCACTAATAATTGTGTTCATATATACAGGAGAGGAGAGCAGGGCACACTCACACACAGTTTGATATTTTGGATCATTTAATTCAGGAAAGTATTTCAGAAATATGAATAATATTGTTTACATAAACAACCTGCACAAATAAACAAGTTAACAATTCAGCTCAAAGCACTGATTATTAAATCACAGTACTGCTTATGAAATCAAATGGGTCAAATGAAGAGCTTTGAGACACAATGAGATAAAACAGTAAATAGTCACAGAGAAAAGAACAGTTCATATAAGATGTTGTGTAAAAAATGACTAATGAGGTTATTTAGGTGTTAAGTTCATACTGATGTGGTTTTACAGGGCTTCTCTGTTCTGTAGTCAGTGTTTCTATAGTTTCTCACTTCAGAAATGGGACAGGTTGTGTGAACACGGCTCTTCTGCAAAGCATACTGTGGATTATTCTAGTTACAATATTCAAAAAGAAGTGTATGCTTTACAGTGTGCTTTGCAGAAGCGCAGTGTTCACTCACCTTTTTTAATACTACTGTGAGGGACGATGTACCTAAATGTTTCACTCACCTGTACACCTGTGTAATGTGACGTGATAATAAAAGTGATTTGATTTTTTTTTTTGGTGGCTCAACGGGTTGTTAGAAGAGATGTCCACAAGGGGGTGCTATAGTGCCATTATTCCTGGTAACTCTGCTGGTGACCGAGTGCTAAGAAGGCTGAGAGAAACTATAGAGAAAGTCTACCAGCTGTATTTCTATTCTTTACAGACCTCTTTCTTTTGGGTTGGTACTCAGTACACCGCACACACCTACATGTGAAATCTTAAAAGACATGATGTTCTAAAAAATGTTTTATTCATTTGTTTATTTATGATATTAATTAACAACTAAAATTAGCATACACATTTTAGACTGCATGCTTTATGAATCGTCTGCTAAGAAATAGAGAGCCTGTTGCAGAGGTGGGTGGTCACTAGTTACCTTTACACATGATAATAGGAGAATGAGGATGGGAGTCTAGTTTTCCTTTCAGTTTAGTCATGAACTTCATTTTTGAGTGTAATGTCATGTTATGTTGGTGAGCATCTGCATGGCTCTGTGATGGATCACGCGTCTAATTTGAGAGATTTTTTAGACCAAAGATATAAGTAAACGAAATCAACCATAACAGACACTGATTGTTATTCAGTATTGAAGTGTTTTGTTTTAATTCACTAATTTTCTACATCTGTCACACTGCCAATAAAACGTGAAGCTCTGGAGCAGCTGCACAGTGACCTAAGGTCGCCGGGATAGAGGGATTTTAGTCCCCTGAGCACTGGCTTAAGGAGCAGTTGAACTGTGTTCTCGGAGTGATGGAGCTCCATCCAGTACCTTGGGCTGAGTTGGAGTGCATAGACTAATCATCCAGCATCAGGAATTGCCACGTGAACCAGACCTCACAACCGCAACTTTTCCTGTGCCTGTGTCCACAGAAGGAGATTTCACTGGTCATCTGTTTGAAATACAGGTGCAGAACAAGTGCTTAAACAATGATGCACCACTGATAGCTAGAACTGCGGCTGTCTCTCCAGATCTGCTGAACGATATTAGGGTCCAGAATGACTTCCCCGCCCCTCCTCAGACAGCCAATGGGCCTCTTGCACACTCATGCCCTGGGGATTCAGCAATGTATGTAGTGCATATATATTAATGGGTGCATGTCAGAGTTCAGCCAGTTCAGAGTGTGAGGGGGAGAAGAGTGTTTGTCAGTCTGGCTGTCCTGGACTTCACACTCCTGTAGCGTCGGCCCGATGGTAGGAGCGTGAAGAGGCTGTGTTGAGGGTGTGTACTGTCCCTGATAATGCTGTGGGCCCTGCTGATGACCCTGGTCCTGTAGTTGTCCTGCTTTACTGTGATTGTAGTGTACTGTAGATGTAGTGTTTCTGTACTGTAAAACAGCATGTTTATGACAATTAACTGTACTGTAAGTATAGTGTATATAGATGACTGTACTGTAAAATGTGTGTACTACAAATTAGTACATTAAATAACAATAATCTATTGTGAATTACTGTTCTGTAAAGTTACCATATGTTTATTATAATTAAGTGTACTGATTGTATTTTAGTGTACAATAAATGTAGTGTACTGTAGTTTTACTGTAATGTAGTGTACTGTATATTTATTACAATTAACTGCTGAATTATTCAATTTATAAATTCATTAAATAAATCCAGTTTTACGTACAACAGAATGAACTTACAGTGGACGAAATAAGTATTTGATCCCCCACTGATTTTGAAAGTTTGTACTCTAACAAATAATTAAACAGTCTATGCTAGCTTTATTTTAACAGTGAGAGAAAAAAAACTGGAAAAGGAATTAATATTTAAATAAAAAATAATTTGCATTTCATTGAGGGAACTAAGTATTTGATCCTCTAAAAACCATGACTAATATTGGCTCCCACAGACCACTGACACATCCTACTCTCAGTGAAGTCGTTTCCTGCATGAGAGACACCTGTCCCACATTGTCACCTGTGTAAAAGGCCATCTGCCAAGAGACTCCGTGACACTCCAACATCTCCACCATGGGCAAGACTAAAGAGCTGTCTAAAGATGGCAGGGACAAAATTGTTGAGCTACACAAGGCTGGAATGGGCTACAAAGCCATAAGTAAGAAGCTGGATGAGAAGCTGACAACTGTTGGTGCAATTATTCGGAAGTGTAAGAAGTACAACATTACTGTCAATCGACCTAGGCCTGGAGCTCCATGCAAGATATCACCTCGTGGAGTCTCACTGATCATGAGAAAGGTTACAAATCAGCCAAGAATTACATGGGAGGAGCTGGTTAATGATCATAAGGCAGCTGGGACCACAGTCTCAAAAAAAAACAAAAAAACATTGGTAATACACTGAGACGTAATGGCTTAAAATCCTGCAGTGCACGCAAGGTTCCTCTGCTCAAGAAGGCTCATGTCCAGGCTCTTTTCAGCAAACAGTGGCAAGGAAAAACTCAAAAGGGGAACCCATCTTTCTCTGGTCAACACCAGATAGCATGCATGCAGGTAAAGAGTCACAAGCAATCCTTCTAAAGCATTTTGTAAACAAAATGTACATGATGGCAGCATAACTCTGTTCACAGAGAATACAGTAGCAGAACTATTAAAAAACACAGTTGCGTGACAATTTTCATACAGAATACAGTAGCATCAATTTTACCTTTAGAAGTCAACAGGGTCACATTTTTCATACAGAATACAGTAGCATATAATCACTGAAACAGCAGATAGGAGCATGAATCCAAATACAGAATACAACAGTGCTGCTCTTCATATTCAACATACAGCTTTAAGCTTCCTCTATTAATTCATTTTCCATACATCATTCATCCACCTTCAGGCTGCAGTAGTTTAGCCCCACTAAGACAATAATGCTTAAGCTGCATTTCAGTAAAAATGCAGCCAATCAGAAGAAAGCTCATTTACATAATGGCACAGTAATAAAAACATCTTGTTATTATTTTAATGGACTAAGGGCGGGTTTTGGTACATAAAGCTCCATAAAACAATGTAAGTAAGACTGAAGAGAAAAGGTCAAATAAAATGTAGACTTGGAGAGTAAGGGTAATACTAGAACTCTACAAAGCCATGGATGTTGTTGCTCACTGTTCAAAAGGCAGCATCACTGTTATTTTATCAGTGACAAACACCTCGACCATGTGGTAGCTCAGACAGAGCAGAGGCAGGAAGTAAAGACCTGGTGTTCGGTCAGAGCAACATGACAGCACAGTAAGACCTTCAGCTCCACCAGATGGACGTTACAACAGTCTACTTACACGCTCTGATTGATTGTGAGATGTATATGGAGCAATCAGAGAGATTTGAAGGAAAGTCAAATACAGCTGTGAACTGAATAAGTCACTGTATGCTCTTAAACTGTATGGAAGAACCTGGAACAACATGTTGTCTGTTTATCGAGATGAAAATGGCTTTCCACAGACCCAGCAGACCATTGTGTCTACGACAAACACACTGAAATCAGGAGGATGATACTGATAATCTGGGTTGAGGGTCTGAGGTTGAGGTAAAAAAGATGCCAACAGCATTCAAGATAAAGGATCTAGGAAAACTGAACCATTTTCTAGGTACTGATTTCAATCAAAGTCAAGGCGCAGTAAATAGGAGTCAAAAGAAGTACACATCAAAAGTACCTGAACAATTTGGTAGGTCAGACTGTAACCAAGGTTCAACCACAAATCACAATTACAAAGCAGCATGTAGCTTGTTTGTTGTGATGAGGCGCACAAGACCTGATCAAAGTTGGAGCAGTTAAATAGTCGCAGTACTTGTCTGAGCCAAATGAACAACACTGGACTGCAGTCAAGCATGTAATTAGGTACTTAAAGGGTACAACTGATCATGAACCGTTACAAAAAGAGTGGAGAGAAACTGAAACTTGAGGTAAACTTGAACTAAACACGGCCTCTTACTTCCTGCTCTGTCTACACATGAAGCAGAACATATGGCACTGGCTGCAACCACTCAGGAAAGCTTGTACCTGGCACAGCTACTAAATGCCATGGACAGTGATCACCACTATGCACCTGTGAAAATATCTGAAGACAATCCACTCTGTGCATGAACCTGATGAGACTCCACTGAACTCTGCGTGCAAGGCCCCTTTTACCACCCTGTATCCTGTCATTATTTTAAATGTATTTTTAAATAAAGCAAGAGCATTAAACATTTTTGATAATGTAATAGCAGTGATGTGTGAAGATTAAGACACACCTAGGGCTGGGCCTAAATGTCCAAATATTATATTAAAGGACCATAAACTCCATATTTCCTCTTTTCTCTTCAATCCAACTTAGTGTTTGTGGAGTTGTATGAACAAAAAAATCACGCTTCATCCCTTCCAATTGAAACTGGTTGTTTTTTATTTGAGGTATTTTCAACTGTGTGAAATTCTGTTTCAGGTACTTTAAGCTAGATACAGTGGGGTATGAAATGTTTGATTTCTGATATTTACAATATTTTTAGGATTACATTTCAGGGAAGTGAATCATGTTATCTGAAAAATGGGCTACGCTAATCCCCTTATAGAATCCATAGGGGGCGCTACAAGCTCTGTGTTGAATGTAAAGCGCAATGCTGTTGTATCCCGTATTCAGAGCTATGCTACTGAATTCTGTATGAGAAGTAGCAGAACTTTCCTACAGACCACAGTAACAGAACACTGTTCTACCAGAATAGAGTAGCGTAACGATGTCTTACAGAACACAGTAGCCTGAAACTGTTCATTCACAACAGAGTATCAGAACGCTTTCATTCAGAAGACATTAGAATCATTATTTTGATATAGAATACAGTACCAGTACTCTTTCAACCAGAATACGGTAGCATACCACTACACAACCAGCACAGAGGAGCATAACTCACACAGAATACAGGATTCAATTCAAATGAATTTTATTTATACAGCGCTTTCACAACAAATGTGGTCACACAGCAGCTTTACAGAGATCCGGGTCCAAGCCTCTTTTGAGCAAGCCAGTGGCAACAGTGGCAAGGAAAAACTCCCTCAGATCGAGAGGAAGAAACCTTGAGAGAAACCAAGACTCACAAAGGGAACCCATCCTCCTCTGGTCGACACCGGATAGCACAATGAAAAGCAGAACAGGAATAAAACATGTAATTAAGGGAATATGGCCAATGTGCCGTCAAGCCATAAAAAGATGAAAACATGAGTGAAATGAAGTCCATGCAGGTACACGGTCACAAGCACAGCCATGCCGTGAGGCGAGGATGACTCCATTCGAGGCCCCAAAACCGGACAGCGGTCAGGAGGGTGGTGGAGAGAGCGAGGTCTGCCGATGGAACAGTTGAAACTGGGCATCTGAGCACATGGAAACGAGAGAAAAAACACAAAGGGTTAGGAGGAAGGGGGCAAAAACTTTTTAGAAGGGTTACAGCAGGACAGGGTAGGAAAGAGCAGCCAAACACAAATGCACTCGCACCAGCAGACAGCAGGGGGCAGCTCAGCACTTGGGGGAAGAGAGAAGAAATGAAGGAAAAAATAAGAAAAGGTTTAGGTTTATATATGAATATGAACAGCACTGTAACACCGCTCAAGCACAACAAAGCAACAAAACAAATTATACAGAACACAGCAGTGTAACCATTCTCATGTAGAACACAAGCAGGACACAGCAGCCCAACACGGTTCAAGCAGAACACAAGCAAGTGGCACAGCAGCGAAATATCGTTCAAGCAGAAGACAGCAGCGTAACAATTTTGATGCAGAACACAAGCAGGACACAACAGCCCAACACGGTTCAAGCAGACCACAAGCAAGTGGCACAGCTGCAGCCACCTTTAGCACTGTGCTTGCAAGGCAATCTTGTAAAAAATTGGAGACTGTGGGTGCAAACATTTTACCTGTTTCTTACAGAGAGTGGGATTGTTGAGGAGAACAACGCGCCACCTTTCCGCATGTCGCTGGGGAAGATGCAGTGAAGGTCTACAACATGTTACAATTCAGTGAGGAAGAAACTGAAAAAAGAAATGTGCTGAAAAAAGTTCAGGGATTACTGAGAGTCAAGAAAGAACCTACCCGATGTTCAACATTTGTTCTTCACGAGAGCACAGGATGCAGCTGAAAGCACTGAGGTGTACGGGAGGAATTCGGGGACCAGAAACTGTAGATTTCAGCAAAGTACTCACATACTGGGAAAGCTACCACTCACCTGTGAACACAAAAGCCAAAAATGCTAAATTTCACATATTGTTGATGGTGATATACCAGCAATACTAGGACGTGAGACATGGGAGATGTTACAGCAGGACAGGGTAGGAAAGAGCAGCCAAACACAAATGCACTCGCACCAGCAGCAGGGGGCAGCTCAGCACATGGGGAAAAGAAGAAATGAAAGAAACAATAAAAATAATGAAGAAAAGGTTTAGGTTTATGTATGAATATGAACAGCACTGTAACACCGCTCAAGCACAACAAAGCAGCAAAACTAATTATACAGAACACAGCAGCATCATTTTCATGCAAAACATGCAGGACACAGCAGCCCAACATGGTTCAAGCAGAACACCTTAGCGAAATATTGTTCAAGCAGAACACAGCAGCATAATGTTGATAAAAACACAAGCAGGACAGCAGCGAAATTATTATACAGAACAAGGTTAAGTGACACCGTTCAAGCAGAACACAGCAGCGTAACAAGTTTGATGCAAAACACAAGCAGGACACAGCAGCCCAACACGGTCCAAGCAGAACACAAGCAAGTGGCACAGCTGCAGCCACCTTCAGCACTGTGCTTGCAAGGCAATCTCGTCAAAAATTGAATTTTTAGGTGCAAAAGTTTTACCTGTTTCTTACAGAGAGTGGGATTGTTGAGGAGAACAATGCGCCACCTTTCCACACGTCGCTGGGGAAGATGCAATGAAGGTCTACAACATGTTACAATTCAGAGAGAAACAAACTGAAACAAGAAATGTGCTGAAAAACAAGTTCAGGGATTACTGAGATTCAAGAAAGAACCTACCCGATGTTCGCCATTTGTTCTTCACAACAGCTCAGGATCCAGTTGAAAGCGTACGGGAGGAATTTGGGGACCAGAAACGTAGAATTCAGCAAAGTACTCACATACTCTGGCCACCGCATGTCACCGCTGGGAAAGCTACCACTCCAGTTCCAAGCTCTGCACATTGTACATACCCATTGGAAGATACACATTCCTTTGACCTCCTTTTGGGGTGTCCTCAGCTTCAGAGGTATTCCAAAGGTCAATTGCAGACTATTAAAGGCCTGGAAGATGTCGTCAACGTTACAAACGATATCCTAGTCTGGGGTGAAACGGTCAAGGAAACATGACGGCAGACTCATCCTAGTGCTGAAAAGGGAAAGACAGTGGAACCTGAAACTCAACAAAAACAAGTGCAAGATCAGATCATCACAAATCCGGTACATGGCCATATGCTCTCTCTGCAGAAGGTCTCAAGCTAGATAGAGATCAAATGAGAGCTGTAACACACATGCCTACACCAGAAAACAAGCAGGCACTCATTAGATTAATTGGCATGATTCAGTACCTTTCCAAGTTTATTTCCAGCCTGTCTGAAGTCGGCGCACCCCTCAGAAAACTGCTCAAGCATGACATCTGTGGCACTCCGTGACAAGTCGAGCACAAAGCTATGAAAAACTGAAATCTCTGCTGATAACTGCTTCCACACTAAAGCTATATGATGTAAAAATACCTGCTACACCATCTGTAGATGCGAGCTCAGAAGGCTTCGTAGCAGCAATTCTGCAGGAGGGAAAGCCAGTGGCTAAACTACATTCCGAAAGGCAACAGCAAATGATCCAGAGATGCAGCTACTACACACAAGGACCATGGAAGGATGGCCCAATGAGAAAAATCCAAACATATTAAACATTCAAAGCAGAAATGCAAAATACAGATTTAAGACAACTTCTTCCACAGACCTGAAAAAGGCAAAAGATCATGAATTCAGTGAGTTGCATGACTCGTTAATCAGAGACAGAGACAGGACCGTTGTGGTATTAGGGAAGACCTGTTGTGGGCAAGGTTGCTGCTTTTGCACTGACTGCATTTTAAACTGAAGGTCACACTGATGGTCAATAAGAGGAAATATCTCACATACTTTAAAAATGAATCTTAGTGTAGATACAGGAGAGGAAACCTCGGTCTCCTGGTTTAAAAACTGTATGTTGAGGAGTTTAGTCAGTTGTGGATAAATGCTGCGTCAGCATGTTCAGAAACTTCAAACAGCATGTTAGCGTGTGGGTTGATGAGAAAAGGATTTCTTGGATCTCAGGCTCTAATCGCTGTGGCCTCCCAGGGATCAAACTCCCCCTCTCTCAATGACAGGAGCAGCGATTAGACGGTGTTGTGTTGCTGCGTATTTTCTAACTGAACTGACGGTTAGAATCAGTGTAGGTACCGAACCCAAGCACAGATTTTACCTTTGAAGATTTTCTATTCTAAAATGATGAAACCTCCTGGGGTGGTGAAGCTGATCAACAACACATTTATTTCTTATAAATGTCAGTAGGGGGATTTCTCTGAAGACTGTTCTCTGAAGAAGGCCTGGTAGCTGGATTGGTTCTTGAGAGGACCTGATGCTCCCTGGAACTGAAGTTCAAAATGGAAAGCTGTGTATTAGACATCTCTCCTGTTGTGAAAGACATTAGTGTCATGTAGAAAACATGAACCTTCTTAGGGCCTTTATTCCTTCACCTCTTAAACTCCCAGACTTTCTAAGGATTATTATTCTGCAATGACATGGAATACAGCACACACTGGCCAAATCCTTCTAAAGTTAGAGGAGTGAGGAATGAGTTCCTGTTGAGTTTCAGATGTTAAAAGGGTTCATGATGTTCACCACAGTTTAAACACACACTGAAAGTTACCTGGAATCGTACTGGACATCTTCTCTAACTGGCTACAAGAGGTATAGTCTTCCTTTTCTTCAGGATCTGCTTGAGAGACAACATGACAGATTATCTAGAACATGTCAAGTGATTTGGATAACATCAAATACCTCAGAGTTTGATGCTAGTTAATAATAATAATAATCTGAAGGGGAGTTGAAGCCTCGGTCTCCTGGTTTCCTGCATCACTGTGGGAGCAAAGGTTCCAGCTCAACCACGATCCACAGAGCAGGACTTTCCTATCAGAATTGAACCCAGCCAGTAGGCCAACACTTAGAGCCATGCTTGAGGGCTACAAGGGGTGTACCCTTGTCGACCTCGTCAGGATCTGTTGGAGGGACACAACAAGAACACATATATACACACACACACACACACATTTATGGTATTTATCTGACTCTCTTATTCAAAACGACTGACGTCTCCCACATGATGTGGCAGCTCAGTGGCAGGTAGTGGTGTTATTCGTTGCGCCACACCAACCGTTATTGGTTGGTGCCCACACCAATATATATTTATTCACTCATCACACAACTAACATACCTTAATCTTGGGGAACTTTAGCCTCCTGGTTCTTTGCTTCATGGTGGACTGTGTGAGAACAGCTTCTGCCTCCACCACTGCACAAAAAAGAAGACTGAGACTCTGGATAACTCTGGAGAGGAGACAGAACAGAGGTGGAACATAAGTAATTTTTGATTATTTACTTCTTGTCACTGTTGGTGTCACTGTGCATCGTTCAGCTATTCAGCGCACTTTGCACAAGGAGAGGCTACCTGTCCAAATATATGTACTATGGGAGAGTAATGCAGAAGAAGCCTTTTCTGCTCATAAGCCACAAACAGAGTCGCTTGAGGTATGCTAAAGCACATTTAAACAAGCCAGCTTCACTTTGGAATAAGGTGCTGTGGAACTAAAATGGAGGTATTTGGACATAACAAGGGGCGGTGTGCATGGTGGAAAAAGAACACAGCATTCCAAGACAAACACTTGCTACCCACAGTAAAAGTTGGTGGCGGTTCCATCATGCTGTGGGGCTGTGTGGCCAGTGCAGGGACTGGGAATCTTGTTAAAGTTGAGGGTCGCATGGATTCCAGTCAATTGACAATTGATGCAGCACTCAACTTTAAAATCTGGGCATAGTTTAGCGAATACATCCTTAATCTTAAAGAGTTTGATATGGAAAGGGTAAGCAGAAAATAGTAGCTATGCTGGACACTGCTGGAAGCCTAGTTACCAAAATACTGTGCAGTAAGCTACCAACACCCTGTCACTGCTGTGCTAGTCTATACCCTTTAGTACTAGTGTGTAGTATGCAATTGGGATGCAGCCTAAATCCCCTATCAGATGTTGGAGTGTTTAGTGCGCCCTTCTTTACCTCTGTTTGAGCCATGGAAGCTCAGGTACCAGCACTAATGCATGGCCTTAATAGCTGATATGACCAAATACGATCAAATAAATAAATAAATAAATATATATATATGTATATGTGCTTTTACTGTGCGTTTACCTCAGTCTGGACACTTTTCTGTCAGAACTATTTGCTGAGTACTCGAACCGTTTCGCCTCAGCCAGCTCTCGACCGGCTGATGAAATCCTGAAACCCTGCTCATTGGTCCCACAGGACTGATTGACAGGAGTTTAAACCAATAAGATTACGGAAACAATTTGTGTGAACCAATACAGAAAATAAGAGAGTTAAGCTGTAATTGAAAATACTTATTTAATAACGTGTTAATACAGTAATAAGAACTATATTTATAAACAGTAAATACTAGGGATACATATATAATAAAAATACAGAAATAATAAATAATTTTACTGGACACTCATCAGTCCTTCTGGGGTGTCGGACAGGCTGTAAGTGTGTGTGATTAATTTGGTGATTGATATGATGATTGATCAGTGCTTGATCAGTGTGTTTTGGTTTGGTATCTTAGCTTTTAGCAATTATTTAGTCAATCGCCATCTCCCTGCTCTCTTTCTACGGGCAGAAATTTTGTCCAATGGCTGCATGGAGCTGCAGGATCACAGCTGGCCATATATGAATGAATGAATGAATGAATGAATGAAGGCCCCAAACCTGACAAAATTAAAGTGGATGAAGCTGGAATCTAGGTGATCAAAACTGAGGCAGAAATGAGCTGTATAGCTGTAGGTCTTCTTAGCGTGTTCTTCTGTGGTGTTTGTGGCCGGTGGACCTCAGAGCAGTACTGATCAAATTTTACGGCTGGCCATAAATGAATGAATGAATGAATGAATGAATGAGTGAATGAATTAATGAATTAATGAATGAATGAGTGAATGAATTAATGAATGAATGAATGAAGGCCCCAAACCTGAAAAAATGCTTAGAAAAAAAACAAATTTAAATCCTTAGTGATTTCCTGAGTGTCCCCTGGTCAGATCTACGATCTTGAGATGAGAAGTTGTGATTCAGGAGGCGTTTGAACCGTGTTTCTGCGCTGTATTATTGCAAAGATATTAATAGAAATGCGGAGACAACATCGTAAAAAAGCACTAATTAGCATTAAACAGTAGCATTTATGAGATTCCGAAAAAAGGACCTGTCCCAGCAAAGGGGGGCATCCGGTCACCCTGTCTGATCACTCCCAAAGGAGCTGGTTCAGTTGTTTGAGGTGTCGAATTACTGGACAACAGTGAGGGTTCCGCCATTCCTTGTTTACCCTGGTTACCATGGTTACACCATGGCCAGAGGTTTAGTACAGCTCCCTGCAGAAGTCAATGGCAGTGGCCAAGTGGCCAATCAGAGGGCACGGTTTTAAAAAATGTCAGTCGAAGATGTCATAATGGCCTCTTTGACATCCCTGTGACATCACGGCCCCACAGAGCAGTATAAATAGACCCTGCAGAGCTCACCTTCCTCACTCTGAGCCTTTCACTCACGCAGTGCAAAGGAGCAGTCAGTGGCATTACCAGTTCTCACCTGAACCAAGACCGAAACCGGGGAGATGGAGCAGTGGAAGGCTGAGCGGGAGTCCCTGCTGTTTCAGCTCAAGGAGGCCCAAGAGAGCATTGAGAAGGAGAAGGCAGCCAGGCTGAGGGAGCGGAAAGCCAACACAAGGAGGCACAACCGCTGGATAAAAAGGGTCAACACAACAAGGGACCAGGACATTGAAAAGGAGACGTACGAGCTACGTGCCAAAGTTCAGGACCTGGAGGAGGCCAAGCAGGAGGTAAAGGACTCGCTGGACTTCCAGTCGGAAATCCTACGACAGGTCAGCGAGGAGCTGGCAGACAACAAAACCAGGCTCAGCAGGTGCAGGGTGCTGGCAGAGCAGCTGTACGCCCAAAACATGGAGCTGCATGCATTGAACTGGTACAAGAACCAGGAGCTGGAGGTCCTGCGACAGGAAAGGGCACTGACAGAGGCACTGGACAAAGAATACAACCTGGTATCGGCTCTTCCTCCAGTGGCAATGCAGAAGCAGAGGGTCATGGAGGAGCTGAAGCAGAAGGCAGCTGCTGCAGAGGAGGCCGCTGCGGAGAGGGCCGCTGCAGAGAGGGCAGCTGCGGAGAAGGTCGCTGTGGAGAGGGCCGCTGCGGAGAGGGAAGTTGCGGAGAGGGAAGTTGCGGAGAAGGCCGCTGCAGAGAGGGCCGCCGCAGAGAAGGCCGCCGCAGAGAAGGCCGCCGCGGAGAGGGCTGCCGCGGAGAGGGCCGCTGCTGAGAGGGCCGCTGAGGAGAAGAGCCTCAGCCTTTTTAGCCTTCTCAGCCTTCTCAGGGCAAGGCTTAAAGGCTTCTGGAGCCGACTCTCTGCTGCATGCAGAAAGAGGAAGTGAGAGAGGGAGACAGAAACCGAAACCGAAACCGAAACCGAAAAAAAAAAAAAAGGAAGGGAATAACAAGAAGGGAACAGAAAGAGACAGAGTGACGATGAAGATGAAGGGAAAGACAGAAGGCAACAGAAAGAGACAGAGTGACGATGAAGATGAAGGGAAAGACAGAAGGCAACAGAAAGAGACAGAGTGACGATGAAGATGAAGGGAAAGACAGAAGGCAACAGAAAGAGACAGAGTGACGATGAAGATGAAGGGAAAGACAGAAGGCATCAGAAAGAGACAGAGTGACGATGAAGATGAAGGGAAAGACAGAAGGAACAGAAAGAGACAGAGTGACGATGAAGATGAAGGGAAAGACAGAAGGCATCAGAAAGAGACAGAGTGACGATGAAGATGAAGGGAAAGACAGAAGGCATCAGAAAGAGACAGAGTGACGATGAAGATGAAGGGAAAGACAGAAGGCAACAGAAAGAGACAGAGTGACGATGAAGATGAAGGGAAAGACAGAAGGCAACAGAAAGAGACAGAGTGACGATGAAGATGAAGGGAAAGACAGAAGGCAACAGAAAGAGACAGAGTGACGATGAAGATGAAGGGAAAGACAGAAGGCAACAGAAAGAGACAGAGTGACGATGAAGATGAAGGGAAAGACAGAAGGCAACAGAAAGAGACAGAGTGACGATGAAGATGAAGGGAAAGACAGAAGGCAACAGAAAGAGACAGAGTGACGATGAAGATGAAGGGAAAGACAGAAGGAACAGAAAGAGACAGAGTGACGATGAAGATGAAGGGAAAGACAGAAGGCAACAGAAAGAGACAGAGTGACGATGAAGATGAAGGGAAAGACAGAAGGCAACAGAAAGAGACAGAGTGACGATGAAGATGAAGGGAATGAAAGAGACAGAAGAAGGGTAGAGAAAGAAAGTGTGGGGGAAATGGGGACGTTAATCACAATGACATCATAAAATGGGCTGGATACCCAGCCTCAGAATTCTCAAATAATTAAACAAATCCGTCCCATTAATAAATCGGCCTCATAAATGAAATCGGCCTCAAAAATGAAATTGTCCTCAATAATAAATGAAATGGACCTCATAAATGAAATGGGCCTCATAAATAAATGAAATGGGCCTCATAAATGAAATGGGCCTTGAAAATTAAATGGACCTTAAAAATGAAATGGGCCTCATTAATAAATGAAATGGACCTCATAAATGAAATGGGCCTCATTAATAAATGAAATGGACCTCATAAATGAAATGGGCCTCATTAATAAATGAAATGGGCCTTAAAATGAAATGGGCCTCATTAATAAATGAAATGGGCCTCATAAATGAAATGGGCCTCATTAATAAATGAAATGGGCCTTAAAATGAAATGGGCCTCATTAATAAATGAAATGGGCCTCATAAATGAAATGGGCCTTATTAATTAACGAAATCGGCCTCATTAATAAATGAAAATCAGCCTCATTAATAAATGAAATCGGTCTCATAAATGAAATCGGTCATATTAATAAATGAAATGGGCCTCATAAATGAAATGGGCCTCATTAATTAATGAAATGGGCCTCATAAATGAAATGGGCCTCATAAATGAAATCGGTCTCATCAATAAATGAAATCGCTCTCATAAATAAATGAAATCGGTCTTATAAATTAAATTGGCCTCATTAATAAATGAAATCGCTCTCATATGTTCAAATCATTAATATCTCAAACGCTAATTTCTAACTAGAGTATTACAATAACAGCCAGTATCAAATGATATCAAGACAAACAAACTGGAATAAATAAATGAAGCAGTTATTAACACAAACTACTCTAAACACAATAACACCCTCAGTCAGTATTAGTGATGCACGATGATATATCTGCGGCCGATATATATTATTCACCAATATATCGATTTTTTCTGTTATAGGTTTGCTAATTGAGGTGGCGGCTGCTCGTCCAGCTCAAGCGCCTCACCTCGGCACGCCAGCTCTTGCTGCAAACGGGGAGAACACGGCGACAAGCGCGGCGTGACTCCACCCACTACGCGCGGCAAGGGAGCGGAACTCCAGCGCATAGTGGGCTACCGACCTGTCACCCTGCTCCAGCCACAGCAGCAGGTCGTCCGGCGTGAGCCCCCCTCGGGGACGCTGAAACACTGTCTTAAAGTGCTTCACGTACTCCGAGAAGGGCTTCACGCTCAACTCCTCCCAGGTGGCGCTGGCCCAATCCAGAGCTTTTTCAGCGAGACGGGATACGAAGAACGCAACCTTCGCCTGGTCAGTGCTGGTTCCCTGACAACTTAAATAAACCGAGCACTGAAATACGAACCCCTCTCAAAGCTCTGGATCACCAGAATATGTATCCGGAATGTCCATCGGATACGGACTAGGGATGTGGCGGGGAGTTATGTTGCTGTAAAAAACATAACAACAAACATGCAAATGAAAGAAAACAGCACAATAACAATAGAAACACAACTGTAACAAATGTAAGTGGCAGGCAATTCCCACCAGTGCTCCAGAGTGCACCAGAGACACTCACCATATAATCAACAACCAAATAATGGAATAGATTTGGATTATTCAGGAAACAAAAAAGCGTCTGTTAATAACTAAATATTTGAAGTAGTATTGTGTGCTATTTCAAAGTCATGGACCAAAACTACATTGTGATTGCACATTTTAAAATAAAGCAACAGCCCTGTAACCCTGCTAAATGTGTGGCATAACAGTTAATAAAATCAGTAAAAATGTAGGGGCAATATAATGATGATCAAATCTGAGGTAGTGAAAAATATTATTGATTATGGTGGGGGATACTGATCCAAAAATAACCTGCACACTGTTAAAAGAATACGTTCCTCAAGGATCTTTTGGAGGTTCTTCAATTTGAAACTGTGGAGGAACCTCTTAAGGTGCTTTAAGGAACCTTCTAAAAAAGAAACTGGATTCAACTTTTACAAAGACAGGGAGAAGACTTGCAGAGATGGATCTAAGCAAGATTTATTGAAACACAACAGGAATACAAAACAAGGTGCAGAGAAAACAAGGTGCAGCAACCTAAGGGATAAAACTGAAACTCAAACAGAAAGTGACAAACCAAACGGTGAAAACAACAAACCTGGGACTGGGAGGAGCAGGGAGTGACAGGGGATTGAGCCGTGATCTCCCGAAATAAGAACGTGGGAAGGGGTTAATGAAAACCGCAAGTCTAGCTTGGGATACAGGGGAATACTAGGGGAACCTAAACTGCAGGCCTCGCTTGGGAAACAACAGGGAGAACTCAACAGAGTACTAAAGCAATACCATACCATTTTACCAAAAATGTGTAAAACAAAAACCCCAGAATTCAGCTTACAAACCGCTCACATATTCTAGCCACTGCATGTCACCGTTGGGAAAGCTAACGCTCACCTGTGAACACAAAAGCCAAAAATGTAAGATTGAATTTCACACTGTTGACAGTGATGTACCAGCAATACTAGAACATGAGACATGATGGAAGAACCTATAGGAGAAACAGAAAACACCTCCTCAGGACGACTGAAAGAGTTCCCATCAGCATCACCCAATGTTGTTGCAGATTCCTGTGTCGAGCTGCAGGTCAGTGAATCTGGTCCACCTGCAGAAACTGGTACTGCAAAACAATCAGACTTACCTGAGACATCCGAGAGAGGCATTCTGCACAAGGTCAGGAAGACAAGCGAAAACACCAGCAAGATACAAGGACTGAATCTGGAACACACATACAGTACACATTTACAATATTCACACACACATTCAGAGGACACGGTTCAAGCTCCTGTCCATCTGCTGACTGAATTTAAAGTTACTGTCATTTACTGCATCTTTTGTTTAGGTTATTCTGCAACGTCAAGCTATTCTCATAAATATGGTGTCAAATGTACAGTTCATGTAGTTCAGTTCAGAGACCTCATCTCATTTCCCTTGAGTTTTAAAGCATTATGGTCCGACAGTGTTTGTATGAACGGTGTTGAGAGTCCTGCACAGCCCAAATCCTCCTCATTTATAGTTCTATTCATATTAAGAAAGAGAACAAAAATAGATCAGTTCAAGTGTGGGGATTTCACATGTTCTGTAGCTAAGAGGCAGCCCTAGCTAAGAATCACGCAGCTCCCCCAAAAGTACTAAAGTGTGAGTGTAGCACAGAGTCGTCCTTCCTCCATACTTTACACTGAGGAGCTGAAGCGGTTAGCAGAGGGAAAAACGGCCGTGGTGGTCGAGGAGCTCCTCGGCTTTTCCGGGGTCACGCAGACGCCGCCAGTCCCTCTCCGGTGCGGGAGTGGAGACGACGACTCTCGGTGTCCGTCGCGCCGGTAGTGCTGGAGCTCAGACGCCGCGTTGGAGGAGTCACGGGTCAAGCTGGACGACTTCCTTGCAGAGCGGCTGGAAAGCTGGTTTTTCCGCGGCTGCCATGTTTCTCGAGGCTAAAGAGAAAAACGCAAAGGCCGGTTAGTGAGACAGAGGACTGTACAGTAACACAGACAGCACAAGCACTACAACAACTGCCTAAGAGGAAGAAGACAAAGCTCACATTACGGACTATAAAGCAGGATGGCCGGTCGAAGCTCTGTGTGGAATCACGGCTCGAGCTTTGAAAGCAGGGCCGCATCGAAACAGCAGCTCAGAGTCTCCTCCAAATACCTACGATCACGTGATCGCCGGAAACGAAGCTTCCTTACGTCACTGGAACGCAATCACGGTTCAATGCGCGTGAGTTTCCGGTCCCGCTGTAGACGAGCTGCATATCATCTGAAATATGTACTTAAATAAAACGTAAATACAGAACATGTGTGAATCTGCTTCACTTTCATCATCAAATTATTGACATTCCTCAGCATTCAAGGTTTTTTACTGGAGACGATGTGAAATGACCTGAATAAAAACATTTTACAGCTCTATTTCTGTGTTCAACAGATGTACAGTCTACATGCACATTCAACAGTGCTGTTTCTCCTTAATCTAATAGTGTCAAACATGCTGTTTTAAATAGGAACAGAACAAAGCAATTACACACTCAGATCACAGACATTTCATTACAAGAAGAAACACAGGCCGACATCACTGGATGCTCCTCTGGGGTCAGTTTGGACAAAGCTTATGAACACAAGTGAATCAGGCAGTGGTGGTGTAGTATTGTATTTGTACAACAGGTGGCGCAGTAGAGCTGTGAAGCTGAGCAGCATCCAATCACTTTTCCCTCATTTCTGCATGAAAGGGTTGATTGATTACAGACTCATTTTTGGGATAAAGGATCTGCCCTGTTTTTAGACTTTTATAAAGCCTCAGTTCAGCAGAGCTTTATTTTATTAAGTAATTATTAGATATTTTCTTTATATTATCTGACAGTAACACAATAAATGTCCAAATGTTGGTGGACACTATTTTTTAATCAATGCATTCAGCAATCAGTTGCACCCATTGCTGACACTGTCCCTGTAATGCAGTATTGCCAATAGAATAGATCTCTCTGGAACAGATAAACATCAACCTATTGGCTCCATGCCTAATGCCAATCGTGGGCTAGAGGGGTATAAAGCCCCCCAGCATTGAGCTGAGGAGAGGTAGAACTGTGTTCTCTGGAATGATGGTGCTCATGATGCCCTTTACTTCTAGGGTGAGCTGGGGAAACTTTTAGCTTTGAGTTGGAGATGACGTTGGGTGATCATCCAATATTCTGACCTCACCAATGCTCTTCTTGCTAAATGCATTTCTCACAGCAATGCTCCAAAATCTAGCAGAAAGTCTTTCATGGTAGTAGAAACAGTTACTCCAACAAAAGCAGGCTAAACTCCTTTTTAATACTCTTGATTTCAAAAGAAACAACAAATAAGCAGGTGTCCAAATACTTTTGTCATATAGTGTATTTCTTAGAAATGCTGAATTCTTTTGTTGAAGAGACTCTGGTCAGTTCTGAGAGCAGCAGGTCTAAACTTAAACCTGGACTAAATAAAGAGAGGAGTTTTAGATTTTACTTTGAGTAGAAACAAATAAACATCCAGAACACATCAGTAATGCAGAACAGCTCTTCATTCAGGCTCTTTTTCTGAACATGATATTAATAATATAAACTTTACAGCTGTTTGGAAAAGATGAAGCATTAAGGAGGAGTCTAAAGTAAGTGTAGAAATGAAGACGCTGCTCAGCACTGATGTGTGTATTAATGACAAACTGATTAGTCGTGTGCTTCTCTGTGGACAAGTTGTGATGAAAAGGAGGATCTCAGCCCATTCTCTTCCTACAATGGAAAACACACACACACACACACACACACACACACACACACACACACACACACACACACACACTTCATACACTTCCATCACCAAATATGAGGGTTTATTTAGAGTGTATTCTACACACTGCACACTAACACGTTTCTATAAAACAACAATGGGGCAGAAATGAAAATATTGCAGCACTGATATTAAAAAGTACCACAATTGTTTGAGCAGCATGAGTGTAGAGCTTTTGCACTGACTGCATTTTAAACTGAAGGTCACACTGATGGTCAATAAGAGGAAATATCTCACATACTTTAAAAATGAATCTTAGTCTAGATACAGGAGAGGAAACCTCGGTCTCCTGGTTTAAAAACTGTATGTTGAGGAGTTTAGTCAGTTGAGGATAAATGCTGCATCAGCATGTTCAGAAACTTCAAACAGCAGGTTAGCGTGAGGGTTGTTGTGAAAAAGGTTTCTTCTTTTTTCGTCAGGATCTGCTTGAGAGACAACATGACAGATTATCTAGAACATGTCAAGTGATTTGGATAACATCAAATACCTCAGAGTTTAATAGTAGTTAATAATAATAATAAATTGAAGGGGAGTTGAAGCCTCGGTCTCCTGGTTTCCTGCATCACTGTGGGAGCAACGGTTCTAGCTCAACCATGACTCACGAAGCAGGACTTTCCTATCAGAATTAAACCCAGCCAGTAGGTCAAGACTTAGAGCCATGCTTGAGGGCTACAAGGGGTTTATTCATTTATTCACTCACCACTCAACTCACATACCTTAATCTTGGGAACTTTAGCCTCCTGGTTCTTTGCTTCATGGTGGACTGTGTGAGAACAGCTTCTGCCTCCACCACTGGACCACAGAGCACAACCTCACAAGCCTGCTGGGAACACGAAGAAGCAGAAACTTCTGCAGAGGAAGCAGAATGATGAGCATCCTGCTGGGAAAAAGTTCAAACTCAGTAGGCATAGCTCCATTCAACCTCACAAGTTAGTCAGAAATTTCATTTTTCTAATGACAAATGACAGGTATTGGGTCCTATGCACAAAAACACAAGCACACATTTCACAACACCTAAACACAATAAATGCATGTAGTCTAATGCAAAACTACTGACAAGGTCTTCCAGCTGTAATAAGTGGGCTTTTGTCAAACTGGTGGTTCTCGTGGTGTGCAAACTGACTGACCTCTTTATCTGTTCTTTGCTTCAAAGTCTGGTACATTTTAAAAAAGCTCAAGCAGGTTAATCACATGGACATGTCTGACTTTGTCGGTGTCTCCCTGAAAGATAACACCTTCATTCTGTAGTTCTGTAGTTAATGGCTGAGGCGAGGTCAGGTCCATCACCAACTGTGCTTAAACGTTCTGCATCTGTGTCTACTCCACATTTTCACAATATCCATACTCTGTAGACTCTACTAGACGCTACTAGAATTCCAGGTTATGTCTGGAAAATCTAGATTACTACTGGCTCTCGTTTTCACAGTTACAGCCTCATTAACTTCATTTAGCATATGGGCTGTCAGTTCAGTTGCTAAAGCGTTCACTTCAGCCATTCAGCTTCTCCACCCTGGTCCTGGAGGCACCCACCGTACATTTGAACATTAAATTAAACTGAGGCTGCAATAATACTTACTAATTTAATGTTTCTACTGTTTAAGCTCTGCCAGTGTGTTGTGCCACAGCAAATCCTGTCCCAAGTCCCGTGAGCTTCTGAACCTAATATTTCTATATATTATTATATCATTAACTACGGTTAATTCAGAGTCTCTGCAAATACATTTCAGGATCTAATAAAACCCACAAATTCATTTTACCTTGTGTTGCCAAAGTATGAGCAGGACTAGCAGATTCAGCCCCTGCCTCCCAATATCTAGACAAGCAGCAGCTTCTGGAGCTGTTTAATTCTGCTACTTAGAAGGAGGACTACTTTCAGACACTGGAAAGAAATCAGTACTTTTTCATTACGCTTCAGAGCTAAAATGTGACCCTGGAAGTTTTCAATTCTCACTTAAATAAGAACTAATGAAATATGGGAGGTAAAGTTGAGTTAAACAGAGCTAATGCAGCTCAGCATCAGCTATTAACTCTAACTAATATTCCTACTGGAGGAAACAACAAGACCAGCTAAAACAGATAACGGCAGAAAGCCTGTGTTGTCGGATGAAACAGTATAGAAAAGTTAGTCCGTTTTTATCAGGAGCTTTTCCAACAACGTGGAAAATAAGAGCCTCTTTTAGAAAGGTTAGAGCTCCCGAAGTTTCTAAGTTAACGCCGAACATCAGCAGCGCTAGCAAGTTAGCTCCTCCAGTCGTACAGCTGAAGTACAAACACACACGAAAGCAGAAAACCAAGCTTTCAAACATTCACTGTACGTTTATGGTCACATATAAGGTAAAAGATCAGCTTAAAAGCAGCTAGTTCACATGAACTCACCTGGCTCTATCGGGAACGTCTGTCCTGGGAGCCTCCTTGAAGTAGACTGACAGACTGGAAGGGGCGATACCGGTGACTGCGCCTCGTCCCAACACAACTGGACTACAGCTTCATTTGGGCAAAGCTGGAGCGACGATGAGGATTGCAGATGGAAAATCTTCCATAAACTCCAAACTGCTGAAGCTCCTCATTTAGATAAGGCTTTAAACACTGTACACTCATATGCAATTGTACACACACTGTTTAATTAGCAGATTTGATTCATTTAGAAAGTCCAGAATATGCTGCCATAGTCTTTCTATGTTGTTTATTTGATGAACAATCCACATTTAGTACATCATACATATTTATAGTACTAAACTGTAAATCATACAGATTTAAACATTTTATTATATTTTTATTTTATTAAATAGGTTCATTCTCAGCGTCTTTAAAGCTTGCAGATGAAAACACTGAGAGACAGAAAGTGTAAACTTCAGGACTGGAAATCAGGATGTAATTTAATTAATTAAAAAATAAATGAAGTGAAATGAAAACTTTAACACTGTAGAAGAAATCTGTCTCTACTGGACAGACACGTCACTTCCGGCTGACAGGTCCAGCGCTGCTCTCCTGCTGCTTGTTTCTCCCAGTCATATCTTTGTATCAGGGATGAGCAGAACGAGGCTTTTTAACCAGTTGAAGCAGAAGTGGCTCATTTGAAGCTCTACTGCGCCACCTGTTGTACAAATACAATACTACACCACCACTGCCTGATTCACTTGTGTTCATAAGCTTTGTCCAAACTGCTCCATACAGCGATGTCGGACTGCGTTTCTTCCTTTAACTGAATGAATTTCATCTGAGTGTGTAATTCCTTTACTCTCCTCCTAAACAAAACAGCATGTTTGACACTATTAGATTAAGGAGAAACAGCACTGTTGAATGTGCATGTAGACTGTACATCTGTTGAACACAGAAATAGAGCTGTAAAATGTTTTTATTCAGGTCATTTCACATCGTCTCCAGTAAAAAACCTTGAATGCTGAGGAATGTCAATAATTTGATGATGAAAGTGAAGCAGATTCACACATGTTCTGTATTTCCGTTTTATTTAAGTACATATTTCAGATGATATGCAGCTCGTCTACAGCGGGACCGGAAACTCACGCGCATTGAACCGCGATTGCGTTCCAGTGACGTAAGGAAGCTTCGTTTCCGGCGATCACGTGATCGTAGGTATTTGGAGGAGACTCTGAGCTGCTGTTTCGATGCGGCCCTGCTTTCAAAGCTCGAGCCGTGATTCCACACAGAGCTTCGACCGGCCATCCTGCTTTATAGTCCGTAATGTGAGCTTTGTCTTCTTCCTCTTAGGCAGTTGTTGTAGTGCTTGTGCTGTCTGTGTTACTGTACAGTCCTCTGTCTCACTAACCGGCCTTTGCGTTTTTCTCTTTAGCCTCGAGAAACATGGCGACCGCGGAGAAACCAGCTTTCCAGCCGCTCTGCAAGGAAGTCGTCCAGCTTGACCCGTGACTCCTCCAACGCGGCGTCTGAGCTCCAGCACTACCGGCGCGACGGACACCGAGAGTCGTCGTCTCCACTCCCGCACCGGAGAGGGACTGGCGGCGTCTGCGTGACCCCGGAAAAGCCGAGGAGCTCCTCGACCACCACGGCCGTTTTTCCCTCTGCTAACCGCTTCAGCTCCTCAGTGTAAAGTATGGAGGAAGGACGACTCTGTGCTACACTCACACTTTAGTACTTTTGGGGGAGCTGCGTGATTCTTAGCTAGGGCTGCCTCTTAGCTACAGAACATGTGAAATCCCCACACTTGAATTGATCTATTTTTGTTCTCTTTCTTAATATGAATAGAACTATAAATGAGGAGGATTTGGGCTGTGCAGGACTCTCAACACCGTTCATACAAACACTGTCGGACCATAATGCTTTAAAACTCAAGGGAAATGAGATGAGGTCTCTGAACTGAACTACATGAACTGTACATTTGACACCATATTTATGAGAATAGCTTGACATTGCAGAATAACCTAAACAAATCTGAGCTGCAGTAAATGACAGTAACTTTAAATTCAGTCAGCAGATGGACAGGAGCTTGAACTGTGTCGTCTGAATGTGTGTGTGAATATTGTAAATGTGTACTGTATGTGTGTTCCAGATTCAGTGCTTGTATCTTGCTGGTGTTTTCACTTGTCTTCCTGACCTTGTGAAGAATGTCTCTCTCGGATGTGTCTCAGGTAAGTCAGATTGTTTTGCAGTACCAGTTTCTGCAGGTGGACCAGATTCACTGACCTGCTGCTCGACACAGGAATCTGCAACAACATTGGGTGATGCTGATGGGAACTCTTTCAGTCGTCCTGAGGAGGTGTTTTCTGTTCTTCCCTGAACTTTTTTCAGCACATTTCTTGTTTCCGTTTCTTCCTCACTAAATTGTAACATAGACTTTTATAAAGGTTGTAGACCTTCACTGCATCTTCCCCAGCGACGTGCGGAAAGGTGGCGCATTGTACTTTTTCAGACTCCTCAACAATCCCACTCTCGGTAAGACACAGGTAAAACTTTTGCACCCACAGTCTCCGATTTTCAACGAAATGTGCTAAAGGTGGCTGCAGCTGTGCCACTTGCTTGTGTTCTGCTTGGACCGTGTTGGGCTGCTGTGTCCTAGGCTGCTGTGTCCTGCTTGTGTTTGCATCTAAATGATGCTGCTGTGTCCTGGTTGAATTATGTTTATATTTATATAAATTGTTTTGCTGTTTTGTTGTGCTTGAGCGGTGTTAGTGCTGTTCATATTCATATATAAACCTTAAAACGTTACAATTCAGTGAGGAAAATAAATTATGAAGAAACATGTTGTAGACCTTCACTGCATCTTCCCCAGCGATGTGCAGAAAGGTGGTGCGTTGTACTCCTCAACAATCCCACTCTCTGTAAGAAACCGGTAAAACTTTTGCACCCACAGTCTCCAATTTTCAACGAGATTGCCTTGCAAGCACAGTGCTGAAGGTGGCTGCAGCTTTGCCACTTGCTTGTGTTCTGCTTGAACCATGTTAGGCTGCTGTGTCCTGCTTGTTTTACATGAAAATGATGCTGCGGTGTTCTGTATAATTAGTTTTGCTGCTTTGTTGTGCTTGAGCAGTGTTGAGGTGCTGTTCATATTCATATATAAACCTAAACCTTTTCTTCATTATTTTTGTTTCCTTCATTTCTTCTTTTCTCCATGTGCTGAGCTGCCCCCTGCTGTCTGCTGGTGCGAGTGCATTTGTGTTTGGCTGCTCTTTCCTAACCTGTCCTGCTGTAACCCTTCAAAAGAGTCTGTGATTTTCTTCCCCCCCCCCCAATTTCCTGAGATGACTTTGCATTCAGCACCAGTGTCCAACTTGAAAACAATGTTCTTGTTGTTTATTTCAAGATTTTCAGTCCAGTTATTCTTTTCACTTTTGTTGTGACAGTGTTGATGTTTGTCTAATATTCTGTTTTTCTGATTTCAACTGTTCCAATGAAGAAATCTTCCTGCTCTGTCTTTTGTTCAACTGCATGATTTTTTTTTTTTTCTCATTCTGCTCTGATTGTTTTTTTTTCCACATTTTTGGTAAAGTGATTTTGCTGTTGCAGGATTTACACACTTGGCCATAAGCAGGACATTGTTTCTGTTTCTGTTCATAACCACATCTGGAGCAGCTTGCTTCTGTTGCTTGTTTATTTTTAGCTAGTTTGGATTTGCTCTTGTGTTCAAACCCAACTGTTTTTGTTTGTCGTTCTGTTTTGTATTTCATTGAGCACTTTTTTTTCACTTTACTTGATGTCCCTTCATTTGCACAGCAGATATTCATGGCCTTTGTCTATGTCCCATCTGTTTCTCTCAGCAACCTTGCCCATAATTGGTCTTCCCTAATACCACAAACACTCCTGTCTCTGATTAACAAGTCATGCAACTCACTGAATTCATGGTCTTTTGCCTTCTTGAGGTCTGTGGAAGAAGCCTCTCCGTATGCTTTCCTCGGATGTGCCTCAGGTAAGTCAGATTGTTTTGCAATACCGGTTTCTACAGGTGGCCAGGATTCAGTGACCTGCCGCTCGAAACAGGAATCTGCAACAACATTGGGTGATTTCTGATGGGAACTCTCAGTCGTCCTGAGGAGGTGTTTTCTGTTTCTCCTATAGGTTTTTCCATCATGTCTCATGTCCTAGTATTGCTGGTTCATCACTGTCAACAATGTGAAATTCAATCTTGCATTTTTGATTTGAGTTTTGTTTCAAATCTGATTTGTAGATCTGTGCTGTGATGACGTTGAAAAAAAAAAAAAAAGTAACTGGACTGAAAATAAAACCAGAACTTTGTATTCAGCTCCAGTGCTCAACTTGAAGACACTTTTGTTGTGACAGTGTTGATGTTTGTGTAATATTCTGTTTTCTGATTTCAACTGTTAAGAAAATCTTCCTGCTCTGTCTTTTGTTCAACTGCATGCTTTTTTTCCCTCATTCTGCTTTGATTTGTTTTGTCGGACACTTTCTTTGGTAAAGTGATTTTCTGTTACAGGATTTGCACACTTGGCCATAGGCAGGACAGTGTTTCTGTTTCTGTTCAAAACCACATCTGGAGATGGACAGGAACTTGAATAGGTTCTTCCATCTGGCGTCTGGACTGTGAAGAATCATGGCTTTTGTGTTCACAGGTGAGTGGTAGCTTTCCTAGCAGTGACATGCGGTGGCCAGAATATGTGAGTACTTTGCTGAATTCTGCAAATTCTGTTTCTGGTCCCCAAATTCCTCCCGTACGCCTCAGTGCTTTCAGCTGGATCCTGAGCTCTCGTGAACATTGGGTAGGTTCTTTCTTGACTCTCAGTAATCCCTGAACTTGTTTTTCAGCACATTTCTTGTTTCAGTTTCTTTCTCTCTGAATTGTAACATGTTGTAGACCTTCACTGCATCTTCCCCAGCGATGTGCGGAAAGGTGGCGCACTTTTTCAGACTCCTCAACAATCCCACTCTCTGTAAGAAACAGGTAAAACTTTTGCACCCACAGTCTCCAATTTTCAACGAGATTTCCTTGCAAGCACAGTGCTGAAGGTGGCTGCAGCTGTGCCACTTGCTTGTGTTCTGCTTGAATCGTGTTGGGCTGCTGTGCCCTTTTTAATTAGGCTGCTGTGTCCTGCTTTTGTTTTGCATCTAAATGATGCTGCAGTGTCCTGCTTTAACCATGTTACACTGCTGTGTTCTGTTTAACTATGCTGCTATTTCCTGCTTGAACGGTGTCACTTAACCTTGTTCTGTATAATAATTTTGCTGCTGTGTTCTGCTTGAACGATGTTGGGCTGCTGTGTGTGTGTGTGTGTGTGTGTGTGTGTGTGTGTGTGTGTGTGTGTGTGTGTGTGTGTGTGTTTACTACCAGATGGGTTAAATGCGGAGGACACATTTCGCTGTACAGTCCACACTTTTCCTTTTCCTTGCACCTTTACCTTTATAAATGGTTACACTGCTGTATTCTATATAAATTATTTTGTTGCTTTGTTGTGCTTGAGCGGTGTTACAGTGCTGTTCATGCTCATATATAAACCTTAAAATGTTTCTTCATAATTTATTTATTTTCCTTACTGAATTGTAACATGTTGTAGACCTTCACTGCATCTTCCCCAGCGATGTGCGGAAAGGTGGCGCATTGTACTCCTCAACAATCCCACTCTCTGTAAGAAACAGGTAAAACTTTTGCACCCACAGTCTCCAATTTTCAACGAGATTGCCTTGCAAGCACAGTGCTGAAGGTGGAAGCAGCTGTGCCCCTTGCTTGTGTTCTGCTTGAACAGTGTTGGGCTGCTGTGTCCTGCTTGTTTTACATGAAGATGATGCTGCTGTGTTGTGCTTGAGCAGTGTTATGGTGCTGTATATATTCATATATAAACCTAAACCTTTTCTTCATTATTTTTGTTCCCTTCATTTCTTCTTTCCCCCATGTGCTGAGCTGCCCCCTGCTGTCTGCTGGTGCGAGTGCATTTGTGTTTGGCTGCTCTTTCCTAACCTGTCCTGCTGTAACCCTTCTAAAAAAGTGTGAATATTGTAAATGTGTACTGTATGTGTGTTCCAGATTCAGTCCTTGTATCTTGCTGGTGTTTTCACTTGTCTTCCTGACCTTGTGAAGAATGCCTCTCTCGGATGTGTCTCAGGTAAGTCTGATTGTTTTGCAGTACCAGTTTCTGCAGGTGGACCAGATTCACTGACCTGCAGCTTGACACAGGAATCTGCAACAACATTGGGTGATTCTGATGGGAACTGTTTCAGTCGTCCTGAGGAGGTGTTTTCTGTTTCTCCTATAGGTTCTTCCATCATGTCTCACATTCTAGTATTGCTGGTACATCACTGTCAACAATGTGAAATTTAATCTTGCATTTTTTGGCTTTTGTGTTCACAGGTGAGCGTTAGCTTTCCCAACGGTGACCTGCAGTGGCTAGAATATGTGAGTGGTTTTCAAGCTGAATTCTGGGTTTTTTTTTTTCAAATCTGAGTGACTTGTAGACATTTCATGAGATGACCTTGCATTCAGCACCAGTGTCCAACTTGAAAACAATGTTCTTGTTTATTTCAAGATTTTCAGTCCAGTTATTCTTTTCACTTTTGTTGTGACAGTGTTGATGTTTGTCTAATATTCTGCTTTTCTGATTTCAACCGTTCTAATGAAGAAATCTTCCTGCTTTTGTCTTTTTATTTGCACAGCAGATATTCATGGCCTTTGTCAATGTCTGATCTGTTTCTCTCAGCAACCTTGCCCACAAGGTCTTCCTTAATACCACAAACAGTCCTGTCTCTGAGTCATGCAACTCATTGAATTCATGGTCTTTTGCCTTCTTCAGGTCTGTGGTGTACGCATCAGTGCTTTCAACAGGCCAGAGAAAAGCTGAGGGCTCCTCGAACATCACTGCTAACCGGTCCCTCAGTGTAAAGTATGGACTAAGGACGACTCAGTAGTACACTTCATTGTGTTTGGTTGACCTGCTTGATCGTTACCTACGGCTGCCTCTTTGGTACATAACATAGGTGACATCCCCACACAATATATACAGTGAGTCCAAGAAGTATTTGATCCCTTGCTGATTTTCTTCGTTGGCCCACTAATAAAGACATGATCATTCTATACTTTTAATGGTAGATGTATTCTTACATGGAGAGACAGAATATTAAAAAGAAAATCCAGAAAATAAATCTAAGGAATATATATTAATTGATTTGTATTTCATGGAGTGAAATAAGTATTTGATCCCTTAGTATTCATTAGCAGTTCTGGCTTTTACAGACCAGTTAGACACTCCCAATCAACTTGTTACCTGACCTGAAGCCACCTGTTCTCACTAATCACTTGTGTGAAAAACACCTGTCCACAGAATCAGACAGATCACACAGATTTCAAGTCTCCAACATGGGTAAAACCAAAGAGCTGTCACAGGACCTCAGAGTCAGAATTGTTGACCTTCACAAAGCTGGAATGGGCTACAAAAAGATTAGTAAGGTGTTGGATGTGAAAGTAACAACTATTGGTGCAATTATCAGAAAGTTTAAAGAGTATAACATGACAATCAACAGACCTCGGCCCGGTGCTCCAAAGAAGATTTCGCCTCGTGGGGTGGCAATGATGCTGAGAACAGTCAGAAATCGTCCTGCAACCACTCGGCAGGAGTTAGCAAATGACCTGAAGGCAGCTGGGACCACAGTTTGCAAGGAAACAATTGGCAACACTTTGCGCAACAATGGATTCACATCCTGCAGTGCCCGAAAGGTACCCCTGCTGAAGAGAGCACATGTGGAGGCGCGCCTCAAGTATGCCAATGATCATTTGAAAGATGAACCAAGTTATTGGGAGAAGGTTTTGTGGTCAGACGAGACCAAAATTGAACTTTTTGGCCTCAACTCCACCCGCCATGTGTGGAGGAAGAAAAATGCTGCCTATGACCCCAAGAACACTGTGCCCACCGTCAAGCATGGAGGTGGAAGCATAATGTTTTGGGGGTGTTTCTCTGCCAAGGGTACAGGGCTACTTCACCGCATCACTGGGAAGATGGATGGAGCCATGTACCGCACAATCCTGAGGGACAACCTCCTCCCCTCTGCCAGGGATCTGAAAATGGGCCGTGGTTGGGTCTTCCAACATGATAACGACCCTAAACATACAGCAAAGGCAACAAAGGATTGGCTCAAGAAAAATCACATTAAGGTCATGGAGTGGCCCAGCCAGTCGCCAGACCTCAATCCGATCGAAAATCTATGGAGGGAGCTGAAGGTCAGAGTTGCCAAGCGACAGCCCACCAACCTTCATGATTTAGAGAGGATCTGCAAAGAAGAGTGGGCCAAAATTCCCCCTGGTGTGTGTGCTAAACTTGTGGTTAACTACAACAAACGTCTCACCGCTGTGCTTGCAAACAAAGGCTTTGCCACTAAGTATTGAGTGTGTTTGGCAAGAGGGATCAAGTACTTATTTTCCTCATTGAAATACAAATTAATTAAAATATATTCTTTAAAATTATATTCTGGATTTTTGTCTTGATATTCTGTCTCTCCATGTTAGAATATATCTACCATTAAAAGTGCAGAAGGATAGTGTCTTTATTAGTGGGCAAACAAAGAAAATCAGCAAGGGATCAAATACTTCTTGGACTCACTGTATATATTTTTTTCTTTCTTTTTTTTCTTGCATATATAAGAATGAGAATAGCTTGACATTGCAGAATAACCTAAACAAATCTAAGCTGCAGTAAATGACAGTAACTTTAAATTCAGTCAGCAGATGGACAGGAGCTTGAACCGTGTCCTCTGAATGTGTGTGTGAATATTGTAAATGTGTACTGTATGTGTGTTCCAGATTCAGTCCTTGTATCTTGCTGGTGTTTTCACTTGTCTTTCTGACCTTGTGAAGAATGCCACTCACGGATGTGTCTCAGGTAAGTCAGATTGTTTTGCAGTACCAGTTTCTGTAGGTGGACCTGATCCACTGACCTGCAGCTCGACACAGGAATCTGCAACAACATTGGGTGATGCTGATGGGAACTGTTTCAGTCGTCCTGAGGAGGTGTTTTCTGTTTCTCCTATAGGTTCTTCCATCTTTAAACCACACCTAACGTCTCACATGTCTCACGTTCTAGTATTGCTGGTACATCACTGTCAACAATGTGAAATTCAATCTTGCATTTTTGATTTGAGATTTGTTTCAAATCTGATTTGTAGTTCTGTACTGTGATGACCTTGTCTTCAAGTTGGGCACTGGTGCTGAATGCAAAGTTCTTGTTTTATTTTCAGTCCAGTTATTCTATTCCCTTTTGTTGTGACAGTGTCGATGTTTGTCTAATATTCTGTTTTTCTGATTTCAACTGTTCCAGTGAAGAAATCTTCCTGCTCTGCATGATTTATTTTTTTTCCTCATTCTGCTCTGATTGTTTTGTTGGACACATTTTTGGTAAAGTGATTTTGCTGTTACAGGATTTGCACACTTGTCCATAAGCAGGACATTTGTTTCTGTTCATAATCACATCTGGAGAAGGACAGGAACTTTAACTGTGTCCTACGAATGTGTTTTCTGTTTTCTGTTTCTTCTATAGGTTCTTCCATCTGGACTGTGAAGAATCGTGGCTGGTCATGATAGCAGGTTGCCCTCTCTGAATTCTCCCCTTGTCCCACATGTATATGCTTGGTGGGCTCTTTGTCTGTCTGTCATAGCTGTTCTGCTTGAGTTGTCTTCTCTGCAGCTTGTCTTGAATCTGTATTTTGCTTTTCTTCTTTGAATGTCCAGTATGTTTGGATTTTTCTCATTAGGCCATCCTTCCATGGTCCTTGTGTGTAGTAGCTGCATCTCTGGATCATTTGCTGTTGCCTTTCAGAATATAATTTAGCCACTGGCTTTCCCTCCTGCAGAACTGCTGCTCCGAGGCCTTCTGAGCTCGCATCTACAGATGGTGTACCAGGTATTTTCACATCATAGAGCTTTAGTGTGGGAGCATTTATCAGCAGAGATTTCAGTTTTTTATAGCTTTGTGCTCGACTTGCCATGGAGTGCCACAGATGTCATGCTCAAGTAGTTTTCTGAGAGGTGCGCCGACTTCAGACAGGTTGGGAATAAACTTGGAAAGGTACTGAATCATGCCCTTTAATCTCATGAGTCCCTGCTTGTTTTCTGGTGTAGGCATGTGTGTTACAGCTCTCGCTTTATCTCGATCTAGATTGAGACCTTCTGCAAAGAGAGCATATGGCCATGTACTGGATTTGTGATGATCTGATCTTGCACTTGTTTTTGTTGAGTTTCAGGTTCCGCTGTCTTTCCCTTTTCAGCACTTGGATGAGCCTGCCGTCATGTTTCCTTGACCTTTTCACCCCAGACTAAGATATTGTTCGTAACGTTGACGACACCTTCCAGGCCTTTAATAGTCTGCAATTGACTTTTGGAATACCTGCAGGACCTGAAGCTGAGGACACCCCAAAAGAAGGTCAAAGAATCTGTATCTTTCAATAGGTATGTTTAATGTGCAGACCTTGGAACTTTCATGATGTTTGATCTGCCAAAATCCTCACCACTGTGACCATGCTGCTTACCCAGTCGTTCGGTTCATGCTGTTTGGTGATTTACACCCCTTCATTTTGTGTAGCTCATCAATGCTTGTTGTCTTTCAGGGCAATCGGGACTTTTCTTGGTGGATGAATTATTGCTGAGACCATGGGATCTACTTAAATGTGGTGATGTCCTGGTAGGAATCCAAGAACAGTGAACAGATCAATGTCTTTCAGAATGTAATTTTACGTTGTGATTCCATGCACTCTTTTAACCACACCTAACATCTCCCATGTCTCACGTCCTAGTATTGCTGGTACATCACCATCAACAATATGTGAAATTCAATTTAGCATTTTTGGCTTTTGTGTTCACAGGTGAGTGGTAGCTTTCCCAGTGGTGACATGCAGTGGCCAGAATATGTGAGTACTCTGCTGAATTCTGCAGTTTCTGGTCCCCGAATTGCTCCCGTATGCTTTCAGCTGGATCCTAAGCTTTCGTGAAGAACAAATGGTGAACATCAGGGATTACTGAGAGTCAAGAAAGAACCTACCCGAACTTGTTTTTCAGCACATTTCTTGTTTCAGTTTCTTTCTCTCTGAATTGTAACATGTTGTAGACCTTCACTGCATCTTCCCCAGCGACGTGTGGAAAGGTGGCGCATTGTACTCCTCAACAATCCCACTCTCGGTAAGAAACAGGTAAAACTTTTGCATCTAAAAATCTAATTTTTGACGAGATTGCCTTGCAAGCACAGTGCTGAAGGTGGCTGCAGTTGTGCCACTTGCTTGTGTTCTGCTTGGACCGTGTTGGGCTGCTGTATCCTGCTTGTGTTTTGCATCAAACTTGTTACGCTGCTGTGTTCTGCTTGAACAGTGTCACTTGTTCTATATTATAATTTCGCTGCTGTCCTGCTTGTGTTCTGCATGAAAATTATGCTGCTGTGTCCTGCTTGAACAGTGTTGGGCTGCTGTGTTTTGCATGACCGTTCTGCTTGAACAGTGTCCCTTAACCTTGTTCTGTATATTAATTGTGCTGCTTTGTCCTGCTTGTGTTTTTCATCAAAATTGTTACGCTGCTGTTTTCTGCTTGAACAACGTTTCACTACTGTGTTCTGCTTTTACCATGTTGGGCTGCTGTGTCCTGCATCAAAGTTGTTACTCTGTCTTCTGCTTGAACGATATTTTGCTTGTGTTCTGCTTGAACCGTGTCGGGCTGCTGTGTCTTGGCTTTGTTTTGCATATAAATGGTTACACTGCTGTGTTCTATATAATTTTTGTTGCTTTGTTGTGCTTGAGCGGTGTTACAGTGCTGTTCATATTCATACATAAACCTAAACCTTTTCTTCATTATTTGTATTTATTTATTTTCCTCACTGAATCGTAACATGATGTAGACCTTCACTGCATCTTCCCCAGCGATGTGCAGAAAGGTGGCGCATTGGACTCAACAATCCCACTCTCTGTTTAGAAACGGGTAAAACATTTGCCCCCACAGTCTCCAATTTTCGACGAGATTGCCTTGCAAGCACAGTGCTAAAGGTGGCTGCAGCTGTGCCACTTGCTTGTGTTCTGCTTGAACCGTGTTGGGCAGCTGTGTCCTGCTTGCGTTCTTGTGTTTAATTATGCTGCTGTGTCCTGCTTGTTTTGCATGAAAATGATGCTGCTGGGTTCTGTATAATTAGTTTTGTTGCTTTGTTGTGCTTGAGCGGTGTTACAGTGCTGTTCATATTCCTACATAAACCTAAACCTTTTCATTATTTTTTTTCTTCATTTCCTCTCTTCCCCATGTGCTAAGCTGGCCCCTGCTGTCTGCTGGTGCGAGTGCATTGGTGTTTGGCTGCTCTTTCCTACCCTGTCCTGCTGTGTAACCCTTCTAAAAAGTCTGTGATTTCCCCCCCCCCCCCCCCCCAATTTCCTGAGATGACCTTGCATTCAGCACCAGTGTCCAACTTGAAAACAATGTTCTTGTTGTTTATTTCAAGATTTTTAGTCCAGTTATTCTTTTCACTTTTGTTGTGACAGTGTTGGTTTGTCTAATATTCTGTTTTTCTGATTTCAACTGTTCTAATGAAGAAATCTTCCTGCTCTGTCTTTTGATGTCCTTTTATTTGCACAGCAGATATTCATGGCCTTTGTCAATGTCTGATCTGTTTCTCTCAGCAACCTTGCCCGCACTTGGTCTTCCCTAATATCACAAACACTCCTGTCTCTAATTGAGTCACCTACACTTGCTTGTGTTCTGCTTGGACCGTGTTGGGCTGCTATGTCCTGCTTTTGTTTTTGCATAAAACTTATGCTGCTGTGTTCTGCTTGAGCAGTGTCACTTATAATAATTTCGCTGCTGTCCTGCAACGTTATGCTGCTGTGTTGTGCTTGAACCATGTTGGGCTGCTGTGTCCTGCTTGTTTTGCATTAAAATGATGCTGCTGTGTTCTGTATAATTTGTTTTGCTGCTTTGTTGTGCTTAAGCGGTGTTACAATGCTGTTCATATTCATATATAAACCTAAACCTTTTCTTCATTATTATTATTATTATTATTATTATTTATTTATTTATTTCATTCCTTTCTTCTTCCCCCATGTGCTGAGCTGCCCCCTGCTGGTGCGAGTGCATTTGTGTTTGTCTGCTCTTTCCTACCCTGTCCTGCTGTAACCCTTCAAAAGAGTCTTTGATTCTTGCATATATAAGAATGAGAATAGCTTGACGTTGCAGAATAACCTAAACAAATCTAGGATGCAGTAAATGACTAACTTTAAATTCAGTCAGCAGATGGACAGGAGTTTGAACAGTGTCCTCTGAATGTGTGTGTGAATATTGTAAATGTGTACTGTATGTGTGTTCCAGATTCAGTCCTTGTATCTTGCTGGTGTTTTCTTGTCTTCCTGACCTTGTGAAGAATGCACATTTCTTGTTTCAGTTTCTTTCTCTCTGAATTGTAACATGTTTTAGACCTTCACTGCATCTTTCCCAGCGACGTGCAGAAAGGTGGCGCATTGGACTTTTTCAGACTCCTCAACAATCCCACTTTTGGTAAGAAACGGGTAAAACGTTTTTTACAAGATTGCCTTGCAAGCACAGTGCTAAAGGTGGCTACAGCTGTGCCACTTGCTTGTGATCTGCTTGAACCGTGTTTGGCTGCTGTGTCCTGCTTGTGTTCTGCCTGAAAATTGTTACACTGCTGTGTCCTGCTTGATGGGTGTTGGGCTGCTGTGTCCTGCTTGAACGGTGTCACTTAACCTTGTTCTGTATAATAATTGTGCTGCTGTGTCCTGCTTGTGTTCTGCCTGAAAATGTTACGCTGTTGTGTCCTGCTTGATTTGTATTTCGCTGCTGTATTCTGCTTGTGTCCTGCATCAAAATTATGCAGCTGTGTCTTGCTTGAACGATATTTCGCCGCTGTGCCACTTTTTTGTGTCCTGCTTGAACAGTGTTGGACTGCTTTGTCCTGCTTGTGTTTTTCATCAAAACTGTTACGCTGCTGTGTTCTGCCTGACCGATGTCAATCAACTGTGTCCTGCTTGTGTTTTGCATGAAAATGGTGGTCATGCTGCTGTGTTCTGTATAAATTGTTTTGCTGCTTTGTCCTAAACCTTTTCCTTATTATTTTTTTGTTTTGATTTTTTTGTAAGAAACTGGTAAAACCAATTTTCGATGAGATTGCCTTGCCAACACAGTGCTGAAGGTGGCTGCAGCTGTGCCACTTGGTTGTGTTCTGCTTGGGCCGTGTTGGGCTGCTGTGTCCTGCTTGTGTTTTGCATCAAACTTGTTACGCTGCTGTGTTCTGCTTGAACAGCGTCACTTAACCTTGTTCTATATAATAATTTCGCTGCTGTCCTGCTTGTGTTTTTCATCAACATTATGCTGCTGTGTTCTGCTTGAACAATATTTCGCTAATGTGTTGTGCTTGAACCATGTTGGGCTGCTGTGTCTTGCTTGAACGGTGCTGGGCTGCTGTGTCCTGCTTGTGTTTTGCATGAAAATGGTTAGGCTTCTGTGTTCTGCTCTAACAATATTTTGCTGAGTTCTGTTTAATTACGCTGCTGAGTCCTGCTTGAACCGTGTTGGGCTGCCGTGTCCTGCTTGTTTTACATGAAACTTATGCTGCTGTGTTCTGTATAAATTGTTTTGCTGCTTTGTTGTGTTTGAGCGGTGTTACGGTGCTGTTCATATTCATACATAAACCTAAACTTTTTCTTCATTATTTCTTCTTTTCTCCATGTGCTGAGCTGCCCCCTGCTGTCTGCTGGTGCGAGTGCATTTGTGTTTGGCTGCTCTTTCCTACCCTGTCCTGCTGTAACCCTTCAAAAAAGTCTGTTCATTTTTAGCTAGTTCAAACCCAACTGTTTGTTTTGTTTTTGTCGTTCTGTTTTGTATTTCATTGAGCACTTTTTTTTCACTTCACTTGATGTCCCTTCATTTGCACAGCAGATATTCATGGCCTTTGTCTATGTTCCATCTGTTTCTCTCAGCAACCTTGCCCATAATTGGTCTTACCTAATACCACAAGCACTCTTGTCTCTAACTAAGGAGTCATGTAACTCCCCAAATTCATGGTCTTTTGCCTTTTTCAGGTCTGTGGAAGAAGCCTCTCCGTATGCTTCTCTTGCATGTGCCTCAGGTAAGTCAGATTGTTTTGTTTCACATTTCTTGTTTCAGTTTCTTTCTCTCTTAATTGTAACATGTTGTAGACCTTTACTGCATCTTCCCCAGCGACGTGCGGAAAGGTGGCGCATTGTACTTTTTCAGACTCCTCAACAATCCTACTCTCGGTAAGAAACAGGTAAAACTTTTGCATCTAAAAATCCAATTTTTGACGAGATTGCCTTGCAAGCACAGTGCTGAAGGTGGCTGCAGCTGTGCCACTTGCTTGTGTTCTCCTTGGACCGTGTTGGGCTGCTGTATCCTGCTTGTGTTCTGCATCAAACTTATTACGCTGCTGTGTTCTGCTTGAACAGTGTCACTCTTTCTGTATAATAATTTCGCTGCTGTCCTGCTTGTGTTTTTCATCAACATTATGCTGCTGTGTCCTGCTTGAATGATATTTCGCTAATGTGTCCTGCTTGAACCATGTTGGGCTGCTGTGTCCTGCTTGAACTGTGTTGGGTTGCTGTGTCCTGCTTGTGTTTTGTCTAAAAATTGTTTTTGCTGCTGTGTTCTGCCTGAACGATATTTCACTGCTGTGCCACTTTTTTGTCCTGCTTGTGTTTTTCATCAGAATTGTTACGCTGCTGTGTTCTGCTTTTACCATGTTGGGCTGCTGTGTCCTGCATCAAAATTGTTACGCTGCTGTCTTCTGCTTGAACGATATTTCGCTGCTGTGCCACTTGCTTGTGTTCTGCTTGAATGGCGTTGGTATTGTGTCCTGCTTGCATGAAAATGATGCTGTATTCTGTATAAATTATTTTGCTGATTTGTTGTGCTTGAGCGGTGTTAGTGCTGTTCATATTCATATATAAACCTAAACCTTTTCATAATTTTTATTTATCTATTTATTTTCCTCACTGAATTGTAACATGTTGTAGACCTTCACTGCATCTTCCCCAGCGATGTGCAGGAAGGTGGCGCATTGTACTCCTCAACAATCCCACTCTCTGTAAGAAACAGGTAAAACTTTTCCACCCACAGTCTCCAATTTTTTTACAAGATTGCCTTGCAAGCACAGTGCTGAAGGTGGCTGCAGCTGTGCAACTTGCTTGTGTTCTGCTTGAACCGTGTAGGGCTGCTGTGTCCTGCTTGCGTTTTGCATGAAAATGATGCTGCTGTATTCTGTATAAATTGTTTTGCTGCTTTGTTGTGCTTGAGCGGTGTTACAGTGCTGTTCATATTCATACATAAACCTAAACCTTTTCTTCATTATTTTTATTGCTTCCTTCATTTCTTCTTTTCCCCATGTGCTGAGCTGCCCTCTGCTGTCTGATGGTGAGAGTGCATTTGTGTTTAGCTGCTCTTTCCTACCCTGTCCTGCTCCAACATCTCCGTAAGAAGTGTAACGTGTAACGTCTGTAAGAAACAGGTAAAACTTTTGCACCCACAGTCTCCAATTTTTTACAAGATTGCCTTGCGAGCACAGTGCTAAAGGTGGCTGCAGCTGTGCCACTTGCTTGTGTTCTGCTTGGACCGTGTTGGGCTGCTGTGTCCTGCTTGTGTTCTGCATCAAAATGATTACGCTGCTGTCTTCTGCTTGAATGATATTTCGCTGCTGTGCCACTTTTTTGTGTCCTGCTTGAACAGTGTTGGGCTGCTGTGTCCTGCTTGTTTTGCATGCCTGTTCTGCTTGAACAGTGTCACTTAACCTTGTTCTGTATATTAATTGTGCTGCTGTCTTCTGCTTGAATGATATTTCGCTGCTGTGCCACTTGCTTGTGTTCTGCTTGAACAGTGTTGGGCTGCTGTGTCCTGCTTGTGTTTTGCATAAAAATGATGCTGCGGTGTTCTGTATAAATTGTTTTGCTGCTTTGTTGTGCTTGAGCGGTGTTACAATGCTGTTCATATTCATATATAAACCTAAACATTTTCTTCATTATTATTATTATTTTTATTATTATTATTAATATTTTATTTTATTTTATTTTATTTTATTTTTTCCTTCATTTCTTCTCTTCCCCCATGTGCTGAGCTGCCCCCTGCTGTCTGCGGGTGCGAGTGCGTTTGTGTTTGGCTGCTCTTTCCTACCCTGTCCTGCTGTAACCCTTCTAAAAAGTTTTTGCTGTGATTTCTCCCCTCCTCTCCTCTTCCTAACCCTTTGTGTTTTTTCTCTTTCACATGTGTTGAGATGCCCAGTTTCAAGTGTTCCATCGGCAGACCTGGCTCTCACCACCACTCTCCTGCCTGCTGTCCGGTTCTGAGGCCTCGAATGGAGTCCACCTCACTGCATGGACTTCATTTCACTCATGTTTTCATCTTTTTATGGCTTGACGGCACATTGGCACATTTCTGTGTGACCACATTTGTTGTGAAAGCGCTGTATAAATAAAATTTATTTGAATTGAATACTGTATTCTGTGTGAGTTATGCTCCTCTATGCTGGTTGTGTAGTGTTATGCTACTGTATTCTGGTTGAAAGAGTACTGGTACTGTATTCTGTATTAAAATAATGATTCTAATGTCTTCTGAATAAAAGTGTTATGCTACTCTGTTGTGAATGAACAGTTTCAGGCTACTGTGTTCTGTAAGACATCGTTGCGCTACTCTATTCTGGTAGAACAGTGTTCTGTTACTGTGGTCCGTAGGAAAGTTCTGCTACTTTTCATTCAGAATTCAGTAGCATAGCTCTGAATACGGGATACAACAGTGTTGCGCTTCACATTCAAGACAGAGCTTGTAGCGCCCCCTATGGATTCTGTAAGAGGATTATTGTAGCCCATTTTTCAGATAACATGATTCAGCTCCCTGAAATGTATAAACATACTGTAAATATCAGAAATCAAACATTTCACACCCCCCTGTATCTAGCTTAAAGTACCTGAAACAGAATTTCACACAGTTGAAAAGACCTAAAATAAAATGTTCATTTTCCCACATCCTGTAGTTTAAAGTACCTGACCGAGAACGCCAAAAGTTTCGCCCCACACAGGAGAAATGACCTGAAATGAAATGCTAAATTCTCCACTTCATACATCTGATAGAACTTGACAAATGCTTCACTCCATAGTTAAGAGCTTGAACTTCAGAGAAACAGCTAATTAGTACAAAGCTAATTTACATATATCTTAAAGGCACTATAATAAACAAACAGACAGTTTTAATTGTAAGGGCTAAAGTGTGATTCACAAACACTAAGTAGGACTGAAGAGAAAAGAGAAAAAATGGAGTTTATGGTCCTTTAACATAATATTTGGACATTTAGGCCCAGCCCTAGGTGTGTCTTAATCTTCACACATCACTGCTATTACATTATCAAAAATGTTAAACAAAAAAATACATTTAAAATAATGACAGGATACAGGGTGGTAAAAGGTGCCTTGCATGCAGAGTTCAGTGGAGTCTCATCAAATTCCTGCACAGAGTGGATTCTGCCTAGTGAATGACCTGCAGAAAGCTGGGACCAACGTTTCAAAGGCTACCATCAGTAACACACTACGCCGCCAGGGACTCAGATCTTGCAGTGCCAGACGTGTTCCCCTGCTTAAGCCAGTACATATCCGGGCGCGTCTGAAGTTTGCTAGAGAGCATTTGGATGTTCGGGAAGAGTATTGGGAGAATGTCTTATGGTCAGATGAAACCAAAGTAGAACTGTTTGGTACAAACACAACTTGTTGTGTTTGGAGGAGAGTGAATGCTGAGTTGCATCCAAAGAACACCATACCAACTGTGAAGCATGGGGGTGGCAACATCATGCTTTGGGGCTGTTTCTCTGCAAAGGGACTAGGACGACTGGTCCGTGTACATAAAATAATGAATGGGGCCATGTATTGTGAGATTTTGAGTGTAAACCTCCTTCCATCAGCAAGGGCATTGAAGACGAAACGTGGCTGGGTCTTTCAGCATGACAACGATCCCAAGCACACTGCCATGCCAACAAAGAAGTGGCTTTGTAAGAAGCATTTCAAGGTCCTGGAGTGGCCTAGCCAGTCTCCAGATCTCAACCTAGAAAACCTTTGGAGGGAGTTGAAAGCCTGTGTTGCCCACCGACAGCCCCAAAACATCACTGCTCTAGAGGAGATCTGCATGGAGGAATGGGCCAACATACCAGCAACGGTGTGTGCCAACCTTGTGAAGACTTACAAAAACATTTGACCTCTGTCATTGCCAACAAAGGATATATAACAAAGTATTGAGATGAACTTTTGTTATTGACCAAATACTTATTTTCCACCATTATTTGCAAATAAATTCTTTAAAAATCAGACAATGTGATTTTCAGATTTTTTTTCTCATTTTGTCTCTCATAGTTGAGATCTACCTATGATGTCAATTACAGGCCTCTCATCTTTTTAAGTGGGAGAACTTGCACAATTGGTGACTGACTAAATACTTGTTTTTCCCCATTGTATGTATGTATGTATGTACGTGTGTTTTCAGTATTTGTTCACTGTCCAAAGAATGCAATTACTTGATTTAGCATTTGGAGCAAGAACTGACTTTCTGCTTCATTACATTTTCACCCAGTGTAAAGACTGATGAAGCTGTATAAACATTAGAACTGACCCAAATGGAGAAACACTTTTTTGGACAGCAATAACATAAGCTTGTGTGTGTGTGTGTGTGTGTCAATTATACAACAATTACCTGTCTCCCACTTCTGATTTCACAATTGCCTCAGACTCTGAACTACATTGGTGTATTCACTGTGAAGAGAGTAAACCATGTCCTTATGTCAGACGTCTTGGGCTCTAGCAGTACTCTGTTGCATAGAAAGCAAAGAGCATTACAACATAAACTACATCAATAATAAAGAGGAAATGATCTGTGGTGTAGTTTTGGTGAAATAATAATGCATTCTTCTTGGTTGAAGGGTTTTGCAGCGCGTTTGTAAGCTTGCGCTTGTTTAGTGAATCTGCGGCGCGTTTGTTAAATGTAGAGCCATGTTGTCGTTTTGATGAAGGGCTTTCTACTTCTGCTTCGCGTTTGTGAATCTGCAGCACGGTGGGTCTTCTCACCCACCGTACTTTATATTAGGGCTGGACAGAACGAGGCTTTTTAACCCAGTTGAAGACAAAGTGGTTGGAGGCTCGACAGCTCTACTGCACCTGCTGTTCTAATAAAACACTACACCTCCATCGCCTGATTCTGATTTTTCCCTCCAAATAAAAGTCAGCTTGTAAAATCCTAAAGTCCAGCAGAAAGAATTCACTATGGAAAATGATTCTAGCAGTATTATGAGGAAAACGTCAGGTTAAACTGGTTAGAGAGGCTTTTTACTATCAGCCTTAGTGTTTTCTTTGTTCAGTTCCTGAAACTAAAATGTAATGAATATCCCTGATAAATTACTTATCTACACCAAAACCACTTAAATATCATGGATTCACATATTTTAAAATGATTTCTTGTGAAGTTGTTTAATCAGGATAGCAGTAATTCCCTAAGATATCTATAAAGCAATGTTATTTATAGTGTAGTTCAGTGGTAATGTGCATGTGTCAGAGCTTGGTGAAGCGCAGGCTTTGAGACTACTGCCATACATACAGCAATATGGGAAATAAGACAATCCATAACATTAGAATTACAGAGAATTACAGAAGAGACAGTTCACAGTTTGGGTTTTCACTGATTATTGTGTTCATATATACAGGAGAGGAGAGCAGGGCACACTCACACACAGTTTGATATTTTGGATCATTTAATTCAGGAAAGTATTTCAGAAATATGAATAATATTGTTAACATAAACAACCTGCACAAATAAACAAGTTAACAATTCAGCTCAAAGCACTGATTATTAAATCACAGTACTGCTTATGAAATCAAATGGGTCAAAGGAAGGGCTTGTTTGAGACATAATGAGATAAAACAGTAAATAGTCACAGAGAAAAGAACAGTTCATATAAGATGTTGTGTAAAAAATGACTAATGAGGTTATTTAGGTGTTAAGTTCATACTGAGGTGGTTTTACAGGGCTTCTCTGTTCTGTAATCAGTGTTTCTATAGTTTCTCACTTCAGAAATGGGACAGGTTGTGTGAACACGGCTCTTCTGCAAAGCATACTGTGGATTATTCTAGTTACAATATTCAAAAAGAAGTGTATGCTTTACAGTGTGCTTTGCAGAAGAGCCGTGTTCACTCACCTTTTTTAATACTACTGTGAGGGACGATGTACCTAAATGTTTCACTCACCTGTACACCTGTGTAATGTGACGTGATAATAAAAGTGATTTGATTTTTTTTTTTTGGTGGCTCAAGGGGTTGTTAGAAGAGATGTCCACAAGGGGGTGCTATGGTGCCATTATTCCTGGTAACTCTGCTGGTGACAGAGTGCTAAGAAGGCTGAGAGAAACTATAGAGAAAGTCTACCAGCTTTATTTCTATTCTTTACAGACCTCTTTCTTTTGGGTTGGTACTCAGTACACCGCACACACCTACATGTGAAATCTTAAAAGACATGATGTTCTAAAAAATGTTTTATTCATTTATTTATTTATGATATTAATTAACAACTAAAATTAGCATACACATTTTAGACTGCATGCTTTATGAATTGTCTGCTAAGAAATAGAGAGCCTGTTGCAGAGGTGGGTGGTCACTAGTTACCTTTACACATGATAATAGGAGAATGAGGATGGGAGTGTAGTTTTCCTTTCCTAGTCATGAACTCCATTTTTGAGTGTAATGTTGTCATGTTATGTTGGTGAGAATCTGCATGGCTCTGTGATGGATCACACATCTAATTTTAGAGCTTTTTTAGACCAAAAAAAACAAGTAAACGAAATCAACCATAACAGACACTGATTGTGTCTAAAGTTCCAGTGCAGCTTTATAAGTTATTCAGTATTGAAATATTTTATTTTAATTCACTAATTTTCTACATCTGTCACACTGCCAATAAAACGTGAAGCTCTGGAGCAGCCTCTCAGTGACCTAAGGTCGCTGGAATAGAGGGATTTTAGTCCCCAGCACTGGTTTAAGGAGCAGTTGAACTGTGTTCTCTGGAGTGATGGAGCTCCATCCAGTACCTTGGGCTGAGTTGGAGTGCATAGACTCATCATCCAGCATCAGTGCATTAGGAATTGCCACGTAAACCAGACCTCACAACCGAAACTTTTCCTGTGCCTGTGTCCACAGAAGGAGATTTCACTGGTCATCCGTTTGAAATACAGGTGCAGAACAAGTGCTTAAACAATGATGCCCCACTGATGGCTAGAACTGCAGCTGGCTCTCCGGATCTGCTGAACAATGTTAGGGTACAGAATGATTTCCCCGCCCCTCCTCAGACAACCAATGGGCCTCTTGCACACTCATGCCCTGGGGATTCAGCAATGTATGTAGTGGGTATATATTAATGGGTGCATGTCAGAAATCAGCCAGTTCAGAGTGTGAGGGGGAGAAGAGTGTTTGTCAGTCTGGCTGTCCTGGACTTCACACTCCTGTAGCGTCGGCCTGATGGTAGGAGCGTGAAGAGGCTGTATTGAGGGTGTGTACTGTCCCTGATAATGCTGTGGGTGCTGTACTGTAAAAAAAAGTATGTTTATGACAATTAACTGTACTGTAAGTATAGTGTATATAGATGACTGTGCTGTAAAATGTGTGTAATATAAATTAGTACATTAAATTACAGTAATCTATTGTGAATTACTGTTCTGTAAATTTACCATCTGTTTATTATAATTTAGTGTACTGATTATATTTTAGTGTACAATAAATGTAGTGTACTGTAGTTTTACTGTAATGTAGTATACTGTATATTTATTACAAATAACTGCTGAATTCATTCAATTCATAATTTCATTAAATTCATTAAATGAATCCAGTTTTACGTACAACAGAATGAACTTAAAGTGGACGAAATAAGTATTTGATCCCCCACTGATTTTGAAAGTTTGTATTCTAACAAATAATTAAACAGTCTATGATTGTTATGGTAGCTTTATTTTAACAGTGAGAGATGGAATATCAAAAAGACAATCTAGAAAATGAATTAATATTTAAATAAAAAATAATTTGTATTTCATTGAGGGAACTAAGTATTTGATCCCCCTAAAAACCATGATTAATGTTTGCTCCCACAGACCACTGACACACCTTAATCTCAGTAAAGTTGTTACCTGCATGAGAGACACCTGTCCCTAATTATCACCTGTGTAAAAGACCACCTGCCAAGAGACTCAGTGACACTCCAACATCTCCACCATGGGCAAGACTAAAGAGCTGTCTAAAGATGGCAGGGACAAAATTGTTGAGCCACACAAGGCTGGAATGGGCTACAAAGCCATAAGTAAGAAGCTGGATGAGAAGCTGAGAACTGTTGGTGCAATTATTCGGAAGTGGAAGAAGTACAACATTACTGTCAATCGACCTAGGCCTGGAGCTCCATGCAAGATATCACCTCGTGGAGTCTTACTGATCATGAGAAAGGTTAAAAATCAGCCAAGAATTACATGGAAGGAGCTGGTTAATGATCTTAAGGCAGCTGGGACCACAGTCTCCAAAAAAAACATTGGTAATACACTGAGACGTAATGGTTTAAAATCCTGCAGTGCACGCAAGGTTCCTCTGCTCAAGAAGGCTCATGTCCAGGCTCTTTTCAGCAAGCCAGTGGCAACAGTGGCAAGGAAAAACTCAAAAGGGGAACCCATCTTCCTCTGGTCGACACCAGATAGCATGCATGCAGATAAAGAGTCACAAGCAATCCTTCTAAAGCATTTTGTAAACAAAATGTACATGATGGCAGCATAACTCTGTTCACAGAGACTACAGTAGCAGAACTATTAAAGAACACAGTTGCGTGACAATTTTCATACAGAATACAGTAGCATCAATTTTACCTTTAGAAGTCAACAGGGTCACATTTTTCATACAGAATACAGTAGCATATAATCACTCAAACAGCAGATAGGAGCATGAATCTAAATACAGAATACAACAGTGCTGCTCTTCATATTCAACATACAGCTTTAAGCTCCCTCTATTTATTCATTTTCCATACATCATTCATCCACCTTCAGGCTGCAGTAGTTTAGCCCCACTAAGACAATAATGCTTAAGTTGCATTTCAGAAAAATGCAGCCAATCAGAAGAAGCTCATTTACATAACGACACAGTAATAGAAACAGCTTGTTATTATTTTTATGGACTAAGGGCAGGTTTTGGTAGATAAAGCTCCATAAAACAATGTAAGTAAGACTGAAGAGAAAAGGTCAAATAAAATGTAGACTTGGAGAGTAAGGGTAATACTAGAACTCTACAAAGCCATGGATGTTGTTGCTCACTGTTCAAAATGCAGCATCACTGTTATTTTATCAGTGACAAACAACTCGACCATGTGGTAGCTCAGACAGAGCAGAGGCAGGTAGTAAAAACCTGGTGTTAGGTCAGAGCAACATGACAGCACAGTAAGACCTTCAGCTCCACCAGATGGACGTTACAACAGTCTACTTGCACGGTCTGATTGATTGTGAGATGTATATGGAGCATTCAGAGGGATTTGAAGGAAAGTCAAATACAGCTGTGAACTGAATAAGTCACTGTATGCTCTTAAACAGTCTGGATTATCAGGATGAAAATGGCTTTCCACAGAAACCAGCAGACCATTGTGTCTACGACAAACACACTGAAAGTCTGAGGTTGAGGTAAAAAAAGATGCCAACAGCATTCAAGATGAAGGATCTAGGAAAACTGAACCATTTTCTAGGTACTGATTTCAATCAAAGTCAAGGCGCAGTAAATAGGAGTCATAAGAAGTACACATCAAAAGTACCTGAACAATTTGGTAGGTCAGACTGTAACCAAGGTCCAACCACAAATCCCAATCACAAAGCAGCATGTAGCTTGTTTGTTGTGATGAGGCGCACAAGACCTGATCAAAGTTGGAGCAGTTAAATAGTCGCAGTAGTCTAAGCCAAACGAACAACACTGGACTGCAGTCAAGCATGTAATTAGGTACTTAAAGGGTACAACTGATCATGAACCGTTACAAAAAGAGTGGAGACAAACTGAAACTTGAGGTAAACTTGAACTAAACATTGCCTCTTACTTCCTGCTCTGTCTACACATGAAGCAGAACATATGGCACACATATGGAAGACAACATTTTTGGGGCATCTGTGGCTGCTAGGACTAAAGGACACAATATTAAACTCCTCACACGAGTGAACAGGATAAAGACAGTTATGAAAATGAAGACGCATATGCTGACGTTTGGAAGCTCGTTTCTGGATGTTTCTGGAGGAATGCTAAGGGTTCCAGACAAGTAATGGGAGTGGATTACATTATTACTACCAATGTCAGCAGGAATAACAGTTTATGACTGCTGGTAAGTTTGGTAACAGTGCTGAAAGGGAATCTAGGGTGTTTGATGTTATTGCATTTAACAACATTTCTTTGATTCTGATTGGAGCAACACTGTCAAGACTATACCAGAGCACAGCCTGCAGATCATCTGTTACATGCTCTGCATCTGCAGGGTGAGATGGTTCAATCTGCAAGGTTATTAATGAAAACACTAGCTGTTGAGGTTGTTATGGTACATTTGCTGATAAAGGGGGTGGCAGGTGGAGATCATGTTTGAAGTAGTTCTAAAACAGGATTAGGTGTTGGTTGGAGATGGAGTCAGGTGGAGAAATACAGAGTTCTCTTAATACCCAGGGGCAAAATTTAACCTAATGTTAAGGTGGTCCTGAATCAATGTCTGATCAGTAGAAAGAGCTGCTTCTGATAAAAACCACAACAAATTCACCAAGGCCATAGACTGTGATAAGCAGGAAATTGTGCTGCTTTTTGGAAGCCAGAGACTAGCCTGCCACTTTAAGACTAAGCACCCCAAAAGACGGTTAACAGATCTTCTCTACTACGAGTCCCGTCTCCCTAACCAACATCACTAACAGGATTGGCTTTGTTGTTTCTTGCCAACGTGGGAGAGGCTGTGTTTGTGAAATGCACCAAAGCTCGGTCAACTACATGTTCAGGTAGGTCGAGTGAGAGACATCGTTCAACAGTTACGTGCACAAAAATTTCACCTTGTACCGATTCAGTAATACAGTGCAGTTTATTACAAATGAGGAATGATTCCATAGTCCATCATACGGACCTGGTGCCTACCCTGAGTGTGTGTGACAGTTAGCCTAGTTTGGTGATCTATTAAAAGATTAGGAGCTACTTTACATCAAGTCAATGAGTAGAATCAACAGTAATGGTAATACTCACACTCTACAAAGCCAGGACTGATTTTGCTCACTGTTCATAAAGCAACATCACCGTGTTACAACCCGACTGAGTGGCAGCTCAAACAGAGGAGAGGTAGGCAGAAACGACTTGGTGTTAGGTTGGAGCACAGTCTGCAGATCATCTGTTAGATGATCAAGATCTTTAGGGTGCACTTCTGCCTCTGCACTTTACTGACCACATCAAAATACAGCTGAGTGGAATTGGAGAACCCTCAGACTCGCCTTAGCTGACTGTGTCAGATTTTGAAGACCAGACACTGACCAACTACTGACTACTGTTATAGGGTCTGTAATGGACCACAGAGCAAAAGACAACCATGTTTACCATTTGTGTCTGAATCCTTTAACCCATCCATGCAGTGAACACACACAGTGACAGTGCCTGGAGTGGTGGGCAGCCATTGCTGTGGTGCACGGGGAGCAAAGAGGGTGAAGGGCCTTGCTTATGGGCCAAACAGTGGCAGCTTGCCGAGCCAGGTATTGAACCCTTGACCTGGTCATCAATAGCTCGGTGCTCCAACTGCTGAGTCACCACTTCCCCTAAAAGGTGTCTTTTGGCAGTGGCAGTCCAAACCCACACTACCAAAGAGACTCCAGACAACCCAGCCCCTTAGACCACTCAGCCACACTAACAGTTACAGTCAAGTAATGACCTTGAGCTCCACCATGGCATGAAAAAACAAAAAAACTAAATGGTAATAAATTGAACCTAAACTCTACATACAAGGGAAATCTGCTCAGACTAGAAACACTGTAAAAACACAAGACCATGTCTGTTCTACGTGTGTTACAGAACACCAAACCCATACTGACCAGGCAATGTCAGATGATGATGAATATGATGATGATTATGATTTCCATGAGGAGAGGTGTGTACCCCTCTGCTGACAGCTAATCGTGTTAATCAGACTCAGGTTCAAGAAAGACAGACATGGTACACGCTATGGTACAATCTTGTTGTTTTAATTGTAGAGTCCCCCTGTCCTGCACGTTTTATTGCAGGGGTGGTCAGTCTTATCTGCAAAGTGCCGTGTAGCTGCAGCTTTTCCATCCTAAACAGGCTGCGGGACACCTGATTCCACTTGTTTAATCAATTAGTGAGTCTTCAAACAACTGATTACATGTGCTTCTGCTTGGCTGGTATGCAAAGCTGTAGCCATACTGGCCCTTTGTGAGTAAGATTGAACACCCACACCACTGAGGGAGGGTTTGTAACTCATGATCAATAAGATAAAGGCATGTGTTTGAAAAGCTTCTCAATGTAGGAATGCAGATATGGGATCAGAGTCCTCTGTTATTTACAAAGACAAGAACTGCTCCGAAATTAGTGCATTACCTAGCAGCTGATTGTCTGCTTATATAAAGAGGCTTTTAACTCTTTCAAATAATCTTATTGTCTTAGTTTCTGCTGTTCCCACATTTACCACACATTTATGTTAAAAAAGTGACAAATTCCAGCAGATTTTAAAAGTACTGAGAAAAGAAGTTATTCAGTGGATCAAGATGTGTGTCCACTATTCTTAAAAGGTCATGTATAGACCTTGATGGTCAGGCAGAGTTTTGAACTGCTTTAAGAGAAAATGCAGGAGCAGTGCTTGAGCAGTTCTCTACCAGCTACATGATCTATATAGAAACAGAACTCCAGCAGAATCCACTCTGTGCATGAACCTGATGAGACTCCACTGAACTCTGCGTGCAAGGCACCTTTTACCACCCTGTATCCTGTCATTATTTTAAATGCATTTTTTAATAATGCAATAGCATTAAACATTTTTGATAATGTAATAGCAGTGATGTGTGAAGATTAAGACACACCTAGGGCTGGGCCTAAATGTCCGAATATTATATTAAAGGACCATAAACTCCATTTTTCCTCTTTTCTCTTCAATCCTACTTGCGGAGTTGTGTGAACAAAAAATCACGCTTCATCCCTTACAATTAAAACTGGCTGTTTTTTATTTGAGGTCTTTTCAACTGTGTGAAATTCTGCTTCAGGTACTTTAAGCTAGATACAGTGGGGTATGAAATGTTTGATTTCTGATATTAACAATATTTTTAGGATTACATTTCCGGGAGCTGAATCATGTTATCTGAAAAATGGGCTACAATAATCCTCTTACAGAATCCATAGGGGGCTCTACATGCTCTGTGTTGAATGTGAAGCGCAATGCTGTTGTATCCCGTATTCAGAGCTATGCTACTGAATTCTGTATGAGAAGTAGCAGAACTTTCCTACAGACCACAGTAACAGAACCCTGTTCTACCAGAATAGAGTAGCGTAACGATGTCTTACAGAACACAGTAGCCTGAAACTGTTCATTCACAACAGAGTAGCATAACGCTTTCATTCAGAAGACATTAGAATCATTATTTTGATATAGAATACAGTACCAGTACTCTTTCAACCAGAATACGGTAGCATAACACTACACAACCAGCATAGAGGAGCATAACTCACACAGAATACAGTATTCAATTCAAATGAATTTTATTTATACAGCACTTTCACAACAAATGTGGTCACACAGCAGCGTTACAGAGATCCGGGTCCAAGCCTCTTCTGAGCAAGCCAGTGGCAACAGTGGCAAGGAAAAACTCTCTCAGATCGAGAGGAAGAAACCTTGAGAGGAACCAAGACTCGTAAAGGGAACCCATCCTCCTCTGGTCGACACCGCATAGCACAATGAAAAGCAGAACAGGAATAAAACATGGAATTAAGGGAATCTGGCCAACGTGCCGTCAAGCCATAAAAAGATGAAAACATGAGTGAAATGAAGTCCATGCAGGTACACGGTCACAAGCACAGCCATGCCGTGAGGTGAGGATGACTCAATTTGAGGCCCCAAAACCAGACAGCGGTCAGGAGGGTGGTGGAGAGAGCGAGGTCTGCCGATGGAACAGTTGAAACTGGGCATCTCAACATATGTGAAAGAGAGAGAAAACACAAAGGGTTAGGAGGAAGGGGGCAAAAACGTTTTAGAAGGGTTACAGCAGAACAGGGTAGGAAAGAGCAGCCAAACACAAATACACTCGCACCAGCAGACAGCAGGGGGCAGCTCAGCACATGGGGGAAGAGAGAAGAAATGAAGGAAAAAATAATAATAATGAAGAAAAGGTTTAGGTTTATATATGAATATGAACAGCACTGTAACACCGCTCAAGCACAACAAAGCAGCAAAACAATTTATACAGAACACAGCAGTGTAACCATTCTCATGTAGAACACAAGCAGGACACAGCAGCCCAACACGGTTCAAGCAGACCACAAGCAAGTGGCACAGCTGCAGCCACCTTTAGCACTGTGCTTGCAAGGCAATCTTGTAAAAAATTGGAGACTGTGGGTGCAAATGTTTGACCGGTTTCTTACAGAGAGTGGGATTGTTGAGGAGAACAATGCGCCACCTTTCCGCACGTCGCTGGGGAAGATGCAGTGAAGGTCTACAACATGTTACAATTCAGTGAGAAAGAAACTGAAACAAGAAATGTGCTGAAAAACAAGTTCAGGGATTACTGAGAGTCAAGAGAGAACCTACCCGATGTTCGCCATTTGTTCTTCATGAGAGCTCAGTATCCAGCTGAAAGCACTGAGGTGTATGGGAGGAATTCGGGGACCAGAAACTGCAGAATTCAGCAAAGTATTCACATACTCTGGACACCACATGTCACCGCTGGGAAAGCTACCACTCACCTGTGAACACAAAAGCCAAAAATGCAAAACTGAATTTCACATATTGTTGACTGTGATGTACCAGCAATACTAGGACGTGAGACATGGGAGATGTTACAGCAGGACAGGGTAGGAAAGAGCAGCCAAACACAAATGCACTCGTACCAGCAGACAGCAGGGGGCAGCTCAGCACATGGGGAAAAGAAGAAATGAAGGAAAAAATAAAAATAATGAAGAAAAGGTTTAGGTTTATATATGAATATGAACAGCACTGTAACACCGCTCAAGCACAACAAAGCAGCAAAACTAATTATACAGGACACAGCAGCATCATTTTCATGCAAAACAAGCAGGACAGCAGCGAAATTATTATACAGAACAAGTGACACTGTTCAAGCAGAACACAGCAGCATAACAAGTTTGAGGCAAAAACAAAAGCAGCACACAGCAGCCCAACACGGTCCAAGCAGAACACAAGCAAGTGGTTGGTGCACCTACCATTGCATTACAGCAACACCATGTGGGAGACCAGGGTTCGATTCCCGGTCTGGGTGACTATGCTGCGCTACACCAATAAGAGTCCCTGGGCAAGACTCCTAACACTACATTGGCCCACCTCTGTAATACGAGTAACTTTGTAAGTTGCTCTGGATAAGAGCGTCTGCTAAATGCCATAAATGTAAATGTAAGTGGCACAGCTGCAGCCACCTTCAGCACTGTGCTCACAGGGCAATCTAGTCAAAAATTGGATTTTTAGGTGCAAAAGTTTGACCGGTTTCTTACAGAGAGTGGGATTGTTGAGGAGTACAATGCGCCACCTTTCCACACGTCGCTGGGGAAGATGCAGTGAAGGTCTACAACATGTTACAATTCAGAGAGAAACAAACTGAAACAAGAAATGTGCTGAAAAACAAGTTCAGGGATTACTGAGATTCAAGAAAGAACCTACCCGATGTTCACCATTTGTTCTTCACGAGACCTCAGGATCCAGTTGAAAGCGTACAGGAGGAATTTGGGGACCAGAAACTGCAGAATTCAGCAAAGTACTCACATACTCTGGCCACCGCATGTCACCACTGGGAAAGCTACCACTCCAGTTCCAAGCTCTGCACATTGAACATACCCATTGGAAGAAACACATTCCTTTGACCTTCTTTTGGGGTGTCCTCAGCTTCAGAGGTATTCCAAAGGTCAATTGCAGACTATTAAAGGCCTGAAAGATGTCGTCAACGTTACAAACGATATCTTAGTCTGGGGTGAAACGGTCAAGGAAACATGACAGCAGACTCATCCAAGTGCTGAAAAGGGAAAGACAGTGGAACCTGAAACTCAACAAAAACAAGTGCAAGATCAGATCACAAATCCAGTACATGGCAATATGCTCTCTCTGCAGAAGGTCTCAAGCTAGATAGAGATCAAGTGAGAGCTGTAACACACATGCCTACACCAGAAAACAAGCAGGCACTCATGAGATTAATGGGCATGATTCAGTACCTTTCCAAGTTTATTTCCAGCCTGTCTGAAGATGCTGTAAGCTACCAACACCCTGTCACTGCTGTGCTAGTCTATACCCTTTAGTACTAGTGTGTAGTATGCAATTGGGACGCAGCCTAAATCCCCTATCAGATGTTGGAGTGTTTAGTGCGCCCTTCTTTACCTCTGTTTGAGCCATGGAAGCTCAGGTACCAGCACTAATGCATGGCCTTAATAGCTGATATGACCAAATACGATCAAATAAATAAATAAATAAAAAAATAAATAAGTATGTATATGTGCTTTTACTGTGCGTTTACCTCAGTCTGGACACTTTTCTGTCAGAACTATTTGCTGAGTCCTCGAACCGTTTCGCCTCAGCCAGCTCTCGACCGGCTGATGAAATCCCGAAACCCTGCTCATTGATCCCACAGGACTGATTGACAGGAGTTTAAACCAATAAGATTACGGAAACAATTCGTGTGAACCAATACAGAAAATAAGAGAGTTAAGCTGTAATTGAAAATACTTATTTAATAACGTGTTAATACAGTAATAAGAACTATATTTATAAACAGTAAATACTAGGGATACATATATAATAAAAATACAGTAATAATAAATAATTTTACTGGACACTCATCAGTCCTTCTGGGGTGTCGGACAGGCTGTAAGTGTGTGTGATTAATTTGGTGATTGATATGATTGATCAGTGCTTGATCAGTGTGTTTTGGTTTGGTATCTTAGCTTTTAGCAATTATTTAGTCAATCGCCATCTCCCTGCTCTCTTTCTACGGGCAGAAATTTTGTCCAATGGCTGCATGGAGCTGCAGGATCACAGCTGGCCATAAATGAATGAATGAATGAATGAATGAAGGCCCCAAACCTGACAAAATTAAAGTGGATGAAGCTGGAATCTAGGTGATCAAAACTGAGGCAGAAATGAGCTGTATAGCTGTAGGTCTTCTTAGCGTGTTCTTCTGTGGTGTTTGGGGCCGGTGGACCTCAGAGCAGTACTAATCAAATTTTATGGCTGGCCATGAATGAATGAATGAATGAATGAATGAATGAGTGAATGAATGAATGAATGAATGAATGAATGAATGAATGAAGGCCCCAAACCTGAAAAAATGCTTAGAGAAAAAAACAAATTTAAATCCTTAGTGATTTCCTGAGTGTCCCCTGGTCAGATCTATGATCTTGAGATAAGAAGTTGTGATTCAGGAGGCGTTTGAACCGTATTTCTGCGCTGTATTATTGCAAAGATATTAATAGAAACGCGGAGACAACATCGTAAAAAAGCACTAATTAGCATTAAACAGTAGCATTTATGAGATTCCGAAAAAAGGACCTGTCCCAGCAAAGGGGGGCATCCGGTCACCCTGTCTGATCACTCCCAAAGGAGCTGGTTCAGTTGTTTGAGGTGTCGAATTACTGGACAACAGTGAGGGTTCCGCCATTCCTTGTTTACCCTGGTTACCATGGTTACACCTTGGCCAGAGGTTTAGTACAGCTCCCTGCAGAAGTCAATGGCAGTGGCCAAGTGGCCAATCAGAGGGCACAGTTTTAAAAAATGTCAGTCGATGATGTCATAATGGCCTCTTTGACATCCCTGTGACATCACGGCCCCACAGAGCAGTATAAATAGACCCTGCAGAGCGCACCTTCCTCACTCTGAGCCTTTCACTCACGCAGTGCAAAGGAGCAGTCAGTGGCATTACCAGTTCTCACCTGAACCAAGACCGAAACCGGGGAGATGGAGCAGTGGAAGGCTGAGCGGGAGTCCCTGCTGTTTCAGCTCAAGGAGGCCCAAGAGAGCATTGAGAAGGAGAAGGCAGCCAGGCTGAGGGAGCGGAAAGCCAACACAAGGAGGCACAACCGCTGGATAAAAAGGGTCAACACAACAAGGGACCAGGACATTGAAAAGGAGACGTACGAGCTACGTGCCAAAGTTCAGGACCTGGAGGAGGCCAAGCAGGAGGTAAAGGACTCGCTGGACTTCCAGTCGGAAATCCTACGACAGGTCAGCGAGGAGCTGGCAGACAACAAAACCAGGCTCAGCAGGTGCAGGGTGCTGGCAGAGCAGCTGTACGCCCAAAACATGGAGCTGCATGCATCTAACTGGTACAAGAACCAGGAGCTGGAGGTCCTGCGACAGGAAAGGGCTCTGACAGAGGCACTGGACAAAGAATACAACCTGGTATCGGCTCTTCCTCCATTGGCAATGCAGAAGCAGAGGGTCATGGAGGAGCTGAAGCAGAAGGCAGCTGCTGCAGAGGAGGCCGCTGCGGAGAGGGCCGCTGCAGAGAGGGCAGCTGCAGAGAAGGTCGCTGTGGAGAGGGCCGCTGCGGAGAGGGCCGCTGCAGAGAAGGCCGCTGCGGAGAGGGCCGCTGCAGAGAAGGCCGCTGCGGAGAGGGCCGCTGCGGAGAGGGCCGCTGCTGAGAGGGCCGCTGCTGAGAGGGCTGCTGCTGAGAGGGCCGCTGCTGAGAGGGCCGCTGAGGAGAAGAGCCTCAGCCTTTTTAGCCTTCTCAGCCTTCTCAGGGCGAGGCTTAAAGGCTTCTGGAGCCGACTCTCTGCTGCATGCAGAAAGAGGAAGTGAGAGAGGGAGACAGAAACCGAAACCAAAACCGAAACCGAAAAAAAAAAAAAAAAAAAAAAGGACGGGAACAACAAGAAGGGAAGAGAAAGAGACAGAGTGACGATGAAGATGAAGGGAAAGACAGAAGGCATCAGAAAGAGACAGAGTGACGATGAAGATGAAGGGAAAGACAGAAGGCATCAGAAAGAGACAGAGTGACAATGAAGATGAAGGGAAAGACAGAAGGCAACAGAACGAGACAGAGTGACGATGAAGATGAAGGGAAAGACAGAAGGCAACAGAATGAGACAGAGTGACGATGAAGATAAAGGGAAAGACAGAAGGCATCAGAAAGAGACAGAGTGACGATGAAGATGAAGGGAAAAACAGAAGGCAACAGAAAGAGACAGAGTGACGATGAAGATGAAGGGAAAGACAAGGCATCAGAAAGAGACAGAGTGACAATGAAGATGAAGGGAAAGACAAGGCATCAGAAAGAGACAGAGTGACGATGAAGATGAAGGGAAAGACAGAAGCAACAGAAAGAGACAGAGTGACGATGAAGATGAAGGGAAAGTCAGAAGGCAACAGAAAGAGAAAGAGTGACGATGAAGATGAAAGGAAAGACAAGGCATCAGAAAGAGACAGAGTGACGATGAAGATGAAGGGAAAGACAGAAGGCAACAGAAAGAGACAGAGTGACGATGAAGATGAGGGGAAAGACAGAAGCAACAGAAAGAGACAGAGTGACGATGAAGATGAGGGGAAAGTCAGAAGGCAACAGAAAGAGAAAGAGTGACGATGAAGATGAAAGGAAAGACAAGGCATCAGAAAGAGACAGAGTGACGATGAAGATGAAGGGAAAGACAGAAGGTAACAGAAAGAGACAGAGTGACGATGAAGATGAGGGGAAAGTCAGAAGGCAACAGAAAGAGAAAGAGTGACGATGAAGATGAAAGGAAAGACAAGGCATCAGAAAGAGACAGAGTGACGATGAAGATGAAGGGAAAGACAGAAGGTAACAGAAAGAGACAGAGTGACGATGACGATGAAGGGAATGAAAGAGACAGAAGAAGGGTAGAGAAAGAAAGTGTGGGGGAAATGGGGACGTTAATCACAATGACATCTTAAAATGGGCTGGATACCCAGCCTCAGAATGCTCAAATAATTAAACAAATCAGTCCGATTAATAAATGAAATGGGCCTCATTAATGAAATCGGCCTCATTAATAAAAGAAATTTGGCCTCATAAATAAATTAAATGGGCCTTAAAAATGAAATTGACCTCGTTATTAAATGAAATCGGCCTCATAATTGAAATCGCTCTCATAAATAAATGAAATCGGTTTTATTAATAAATGAAATCGGTCTCATTAATAAATGAAATCGGTCTCATTATTAAATGAAATTGGCCTCATAAATGAAATCAGCCTCATTAATAAATGAAATCGCTCTCATATGTTCAAATCATTAATATCTCAAACGCTAATTTCTAACTAGAGAAAGCTATATCAATGATTTGAGTTCTGAAGGTTTAATTAATAATAGTATTACAATAACAGCCAGTATCAAATTATATCAAGACAAACAAACTGGAATAAATAAATGAAGCAGTTATTAACACAAACTACTCTAAACACAATAACACCCTCAGTCAGTATTAGTGATGCACGATGATATATCTGCGGCCGGTATATTATTCACCGATATATCGATTTTTTCTTTTTAGGTTCGCTAACTGAGGTGGCGGCTGCTCGTCCAGCTCAAGCGCCTCACCTCGACACGCCAGCTCTTGCTGCAAACGGGGAGAACACGGCGACAAGCGCGGCGTGACTCCACCCACTACGCGCGGCAAGGGAGCGGAACTCCAGCGCATAGTGGGCTACCGACCTGTCACCCTGCTCCAGCCACAGCAGCAGGTCGTCCGGCGTGAGCCCCCCTCGGGGACGCTGAAACACTGTCTTAAAGTGCTTCACGTACTCCGAGAAGGGCTTCACGCTCAGCTCCTCCCAGGTGGCGCTGGCCCAATCCAGAGCTTCTCCAGCGAGATGGGATACGAAGAAGGCGACCTTCGCCTGGTCATTGCTGGTTCCCCGACAACTTAAATAAGCTCCGGATCACCAGAATATGTATCCGGAATGTCTATCGGATACGGACTAGGGATGTGGCGGGGAGTTATGTTGCTGTAAAAAACATAACAACAAACATGCAAATGAAAGAAAACAGCACAATAACAATAGAAACACAACTGTAACAAATGTAAGTGGCAGGCAATTCCCACCAGTGCTCTTACACGAGAGACACTCACCATATAATCAACAACCAAATAATGGAATAGATTTGGATTATTCAGGAAACAAAAAAGCGTCTGTTAATAACTAAATATTTGAAGTAGTATTGTGTGCTATTTCAAAGTCATGGACCAAAACTACATTGTGACTGCACACTTTAAAAAAAAACAACAGCCCTGTAACCCTGCTAAATATGTGTGGCATAACAGTTAATAAAATCAGTAAAAATGTAGGGGCAAAATAATGATGATCAAATCAGAGGTAGTGAAAAATATTATTGATTATGGTGGCGGATACTGATCCAAAAATAACCTGCACACTGTTAAAAGAATAAGTTCCTCAAGGATCTTTTGGAGGTTCTTTAATTTGAAATTGTGGAGGAACCTCTTAAGGTGCTTTAAGGAACCTTCTAAAAAAGAAACTGGATTCAACTTTTACAAAGACAGGGAGAAGACTTGCAGAGATGGATCTAAGCAAGATTTATTGAAACACAACAGGAATACAAAACAAGGTGCAGAGAAAACAAGGTGCAGCAACCTAAGGGATAAAACTGAAACTCAAACAGAAAGTGACAAACCAAACGGCGAAAACAACAAACCTGGGACTGGGAGGAGCAGGGAGTGACAGGGGATTGAGCCGTGATCTACCGAAATAAGAATGTGGGAAGGGGTTAATGAAAACCGCAAGTCTAGCTTGGGATACAGGGGAATACTAGGGGAACCTAAACTGCAGGCCTCGCTTGGGAAACAACAGGGAGAACTCAACAGAGTACTAAAGCAATACCGTACCATTTTACCAAAAATGTGTAAAACAAAAACCCCAGAATTCAGCTTACAAACCGCTCACATATTCTAGCCACTGCATGTCACCGTTGGGAAAGCTAACGCTCACCTGTGAACACAAAAGCCAAAAATGTAAGATTGAATTTCACATTGTTGATAGTGATGTACCAGCAATACTAGAACATGAGACATGATGGAAGAACCTATAGGAGAAACAGAAAACACCTCCTCAGGACGACTGAAAAACAGTTCCCATCAGCATCACCCAATGTTGTTGCAGATCCCTGTGTCGAGCTGCAGGTCAGTGAATCTGGTCCACCTGCAGAAACTGGTACTGTAAAACAATCTGACTTACCTGAGACACATCCGAGAGAGGCATTCTTCACAAGGTCAGGAAGACAAGTGAAAACACCAGCAAGATACAAGGACTGAATCTGGAACACACATACAGTACACATTTACAATATTCACACACACATTCAGAGGACACGGTTCAAGCTCCTGTACATCTGCTGACTGAATTTAAAGTTACTGTCATTTACTGCATCTTAGATTTGTTTAGGTTATTCTGCAACATCAAGCTATTCTCATAAATATGGTGTCAAATGTACAGTTCATGTAGTTCAGTTCAGAGACCTCATCTCATTTCCCTTGAGTTTTAAAGCATTATGGTCCGACAGTGTTTGTATGAACGGTGTTGAGAGTCCTGCACAGCCCAAATCCTCCTCATTTATAGTTCTATTCATATTAAGAAAGAGAACAAAAATAGATCAATTCAAGTGTGGAGATTTCACATGTTCTGTAGCTAAGAGGCAGCCCTAGCTAAGAATCTCGCAGCTCCCCCAAAAGTACTAAAGTGTGAGTGTAGCACAGAGTCGTCCTTCCTCCATACTTTACACTGAGGAGCTGAAGCGGTTAGCAGAGGGAAAAACGGCCGTGGTGGTCGAGGAGCTCCTCGGCTTTTCCGGGGTCACGCAGACGCCGCCAGTCCCTCTCCGGTGCGGGAGTGGAGACGACGACTCTCGGTGTCCGTCGCGCCGGTAGTGCTGGAGCTCAGACGCCGCGTTGGAGGAGTCACGGGTCAAGCTGGACGACTTCCTTGCAGAGCGGCTGGAAAGCTGGTTTCTCCGCGGCCGCCATGTTTCTCGAGGCTAAAGAGAAAAACGCAAAGGCCGGCTAGTGAGACAGAGGACTGTACAGTAACACGTAAATACAGAACATGTGTGAATCTGCTTCACTTTCATGATCAAATTATTGACATTCCTCAGCATTCAAGGTTTTTTACTGGAGACGATGTGAAATGACCTGAATAAAAACATTTTACAGCTCTATTTCTGTGTTCAACAGATGTACAGTCTACATGCACATTCAACAGTGCTGTTTCTCCTTAATCTAATAGTGTCAAACATGCTGTTTTAAATAGGAACAGAACAAAGCAATTACACACTCAGATCACAGACATTTCATTACAAGAAGAAACACAGGCCGACATCACTGGATGCTCCTCTGGGGTCAGTTTGGACAAAGCTTATGAACACAAGTGAATCAGGCAGTGGTGGTGTAGTATTGTATTTGTACAACAGGTGGCGCAGTAGAGCTGTGAAGCTGAGCAGCATCCAATCACTTTTCCCTCATTTCTGCATGAAAGGGTTGATTGATTACAGACTCATTTTTGGGATAAAGGATCTGCCCTGTTTTTAGACTTTTATAAAGCCTCAGTTCAGCAGAGCTTTATTTTATTAAGTAATTATTAGATATTTTCTTTATATTATCTGACAGTAACACAATAAATGTCCAAATGTTGGTGGACACTATTTTTTAATCAATGCATTCAGCAATCAGTTGCACCCATTGCTGACACTGTCCCTGTAATGCAGTATTGCCAATAGAATAGATCTCTCTGGAACAGATAAACATCAACCTATTGGCTCCATGCCTAATGCCAATCGTGGGCTAGAGGGGTATAAAGCCCCCCAGCATTGAGCTGAGGAGAGGTAGAACTGTGTTCTCTGGAATGATGGTGCTCATGATGCCCTTTACTTCTAGGGTGAGCTGGGGAAACTTTTAGCTTTGAGTTGGAGATGACGTTGGGTGATCATCCAATATTCTGACCTCACCAATGCTCTTCTTGCTAAATGCATTTCTCACAGCAATGCTCCAAAATCTAGCAGAAAGTCTTTCATGGTAGTAGAAACAGTTACTCCAACAAAAGCAGGCTAAACTCCTTTTTAATACTCTTGATTTCAAAAGAAACAACAAATAAGCAGGTGTCCAAATACTTTTGTCATATAGTGTATTTCTTAGAAATGCTGAATTCTTTTGTTGAAGAGACTCTGGTCAGTTCTGAGAGCAGCAGGTCTAAACTTAAACCTGGACTAAATAAAGAGAGGAGTTTTAGATTTTACTTTGAGTAGAAACAAATAAACATCCAGAACACATCAGTAATGCAGAACAGCTCTTCATTCAGGCTCTTTTTCTGAACATGATATTAATAATATAAACTTTACAGCTGTTTGGAAAAGATGAAGCATTAAGGAGGAGTCTAAAGTAAGTGTAGAAATGAAGACGCTGCTCAGCACTGATGTGTGTATTAATGACAAACTGATTAGTCGTGTGCTTCTCTGTGGACAAGTTGTGATGAAAAGGAGGATCTCAGCCCATTCTCTTCCTACAATGGAAAACACACACACACACACACACACACACACACACACACACACACACACACACACTTCATACACTTCCATCACCAAATATGAGGGTTTATTTAGAGTGTATTCTACACACTGCACACTAACACGTTTCTATAAAACAACAATGGGGCAGAAATGAAAATATTGCAGCACTGATATTAAAAAGTACCACAATTGTTTGAGCAGCATGAGTGTAGAGCTTTTGCACTGACTGCATTTTAAACTGAAGGTCACACTGATGGTCAATAAGAGGAAATATCTCACATACTTTAAAAATGAATCTTAGTCTAGATACAGGAGAGGAAACCTCGGTCTCCTGGTTTAAAAACTGTATGTTGAGGAGTTTAGTCAGTTGAGGATAAATGCTGCATCAGCATGTTCAGAAACTTCAAACAGCATGTTAGCGTGAGGGTTGTTGTGAAAAAGGTTTCTTCTTTTTTCGTCAGGATCTGCTTGAGAGACAACATGACAGATTATCTAGAACATGTCAAGTGATTTGGATAACATCAAATACCTCAGAGTTTAATAGTAGTTAATAATAATAATAAATTGAAGGGGAGTTGAAGCCTCGGTCTCCTGGTTTCCTGCATCACTGTGGGAGCAACGGTTCTAGCTCAACCATGACTCACGAAGCAGGACTTTCCTATCAGAATTAAACCCAGCCAGTAGGTCAAGACTTAGAGCCATGCTTGAGGGCTACAAGGGGTTTATTCATTTATTCACTCACCACTCAACTCACATACCTTAATCTTGGGAACTTTAGCCTCCTGGTTCTTTGCTTCATGGTGGACTGTGTGAGAACAGCTTCTGCCTCCACCACTGGACCACAGAGCACAACCTCACAAGCCTGCTGGGAACACGAAGAAGCAGAAACTTCTGCAGAGGAAGCAGAATGATGAGCATCCTGCTGGGAAAAAGTTCAAACTCAGTAGGCATAGCTCCATTCAACCTCACAAGTTAGTCAGAAATTTCATTTTTCTAATGACAAATGACAGGTATTGGGTCCTATGCACAAAAACACAAGCACACATTTCACAACACCTAAACACAATAAATGCATGTAGTCTAATGCAAAACTACTGACAAGGTCTTCCAGCTGTAATAAGTGGGCTTTTGTCAAACTGGTGGTTCTCGTGGTGTGCAAACTGACTGACCTCTTTATCTGTTCTTTGCTTCAAAGTCTGGTACATTTTAAAAAAGCTCAAGCAGGTTAATCACATGGACATGTCTGACTTTGTCGGTGTCTCCCTGAAAGATAACACCTTCATTCTGTAGTTCTGTAGTTAATGGCTGAGGCGAGGTCAGGTCCATCACCAACTGTGCTTAAACGTTCTGCATCTGTGTCTACTCCACATTTTCACAATATCCATACTCTGTAGACTCTACTAGACGCTACTAGAATTCCAGGTTATGTCTGGAAAATCTAGATTACTACTGGCTCTCGTTTTCACAGTTACAGCCTCATTAACTTCATTTAGCATATGGGCTGTCAGTTCAGTTGCTAAAGCGTTCACTTCAGCCATTCAGCTTCTCCACCCTGGTCCTGGAGGCACCCACCGTACATTTGAACATTAAATTAAACTGAGGCTGCAATAATACTTACTAATTTAATGTTTCTACTGTTTAAGCTCTGCCAGTGTGTTGTGCCACAGCAAATCCTGTCCCAAGTCCCGTGAGCTTCTGAACCTAATATTTCTATATATTATTATATCATTAACTACGGTTAATTCAGAGTCTCTGCAAATACATTTCAGGATCTAATAAAACCCACAAATTCATTTTACCTTGTGTTGCCAAAGTATGAGCAGGACTAGCAGATTCAGCCCCTGCCTCCCAATATCTAGACAAGCAGCAGCTTCTGGAGCTGTTTAATTCTGCTACTTAGAAGGAGGACTACTTTCAGACACTGGAAAGAAATCAGTACTTTTTCATTACGCTTCAGAGCTAAAATGTGACCCTGGAAGTTTTCAATTCTCACTTAAATAAGAACTAATGAAATATGTGAGGTAAAGTTGAGTTAAACAGAGCTAATGCAGCTCAGCATCAGCTATTAACTCTAACTAATATTCCTACTGGAGGAAACAACAAGACCAGCTAAAACAGATAACGGCAGAAAGCCTGTGTTGTCGGATGAAACAGTATAGAAAAGTTAGTCCGTTTTTATCAGGAGCTTTTCCAACAACGTGGAAAATAAGAGCCTCTTTTAGAAAGGTTAGAGCTCCCGAAGTTTCTAAGTTAACGCCGAACATCAGCAGCGCTAGCAAGTTAGCTCCTCCAGTCGTACAGCTGAAGTACAAACACACACGAAAGCAGAAAACCAAGCTTTCAAACATTCACTGTACGTTTATGGTCACATATAAGGTAAAAGATCAGCTTAAAAGCAGCTAGTTCACATGAGCTCACCTGGCTCTATCGGGAACGTCTGTCCTGGGAGCCTCCTTGAAGTAGACTGACAGACTGGAAGGGGCGATACCGGTGACTGCGCCTCGTCCCAACACAACTGGACTACAGCTTCATTTGGGCAAAGCTGGAGCGACGATGAGGATTGCAGATGGAAAATCTTCCATAAACTCCAAACTGCTGAAGCTCCTCATTTAGATAAGGCTTTAAACACTGTACACTCATATGCAATTGTACACACACTGTTTAATTAGCAGATTTGATTCATTTAGAAAGTCCAGAATATGCTGCCATAGTATTTCTATGTTGTTTATTTGATGAACAATCCACATTTAGTACATCATACATATTTATAGTACTAAACTGTAAATCATACAGATTTAAACATTTTATTATATTTTTATTTTATTAAATAGGTTCATTCTCAGCGTCTTTAAAGCTTGCAGATGAAAACACTGAGAGACAGAAAGTGTAAACTTCAGGACTGGAAATCAGGATGTAATTTAATTTATTAAAAAATAAATGAAGTGAAATGAAAACTTTAACACTGTAGAAGAAATCTGTCTCTACTGGACAGACACGTCACTTCCGGCTGACAGGTCCAGCGCTGCTCTCCTGCTGCTTGTTTCTCCCAGTCATATCTTTGTATCAGGGATGAGCAGAACGAGGCTTTTTAACCAGTTGAAGCAGAAGTGGCTCATTTGAAGCTCTACTGCGCCACCTGTTGTACAAATACAATACTACACCACCACTGCCTGATTCACTTGTGTTCATAAGCTTTGTCCAAACTGCTCCATACAGCGATGTCGGACTGCGTTTCTTCCTTTAACTGAATGAATTTCATCTGAGTGTGTAATTCCTTTACTCTCCTCCTAAACAAAACAGCATGTTTGACACTATTAGATTAAGGAGAAACAGCACTGTTGAATGTGCATGTAGACTGTACATCTGTTGAACACAGAAATAGAGCTGTAAAATGTTTTTATTCAGGTCATTTCACATCGTCTCCAGTAAAAAACCTTGAATGCTGAGGAATGTCAATAATTTGATGATGAAAGTGAAGCAGATTCACACATGTTCTGTATTTCCGTTTTATTTAAGTACATATTTCAGATGATATGCAGCTCGTCTACAGCGGGACCGGAAACTCACGCGCATTGAACCGCGATTGCGTTCCAGTGACGTAAGGAAGCTTCGTTTCCGGCGATCACGTGATCGTAGGTATTTGGAGGAGACTCTGAGCTGCTGTTTCGATGCGGCCCTGCTTTCAAAGCTCGAGCCGTGATTCCACACAGAGCTTCGACCGGCCATCCTGCTTTATAGTCCGTAATGTGAGCTTTGTCTTCTTCCTCTTAGGCAGTTGTTGTAGTGCTTGTGCTGTCTGTGTTACTGTACAGTCCTCTGTCTCACTAACCGGCCTTTGCGTTTTTCTCTGTAGCCTCGAGAAACATGGCGACCGCGGAGAAACCAGCTTTCCAGCCGCTCTGCAAGGAAGTCGTCCAGCTTGACCCGTGACTCCTCCAACGCGGCGTCTGAGCTCCAGCACTACCGGCGCGACGGACACCGAGAGTCGTCGTCTCCACTCCCGCACCGGAGAGGGACTGGCGGCGTCTGCGTGACCCCGGAAAAGCCGAGGAGCTCCTCGACCACCACGGCCGTTTTTCCCTCTGCTAACCGCTTCAGCTCCTCAGTGTAAAGTATGGAGGAAGGACGACTCTGTGCTACACTCACACTTTAGTACTTTTGGGGGAGTTGCGTGATTCTTAGCTAGGGCTGCCTCTTAGCTACAGAACATGTGAAATCCCCACACTTGAATTGATCTATTTTTGTTCTCTTTCTTAATATGAATAGAACTATAAATGAGGAGGATTTGGGCTGTGCAGGACTCTCAACACCGTTCATACAAACACTGTCGGACCATAATGCTTTAAAACTCAAGGGAAATGAGATGAGGTCTCTGAACTGAACTACATGAACTGTACATTTGACACCATATTTATGAGAATAGCTTGACGTTGCAGAATAACCTAAACAAATCTAAGATGCAGTAAATGACAGTAACTTTAAATTCAGTCAGCAGATGGACAGGAGCTTGAACCGTGTCGTCTGAATGTGTGTGTGAATATTGTAAATGTGTACTGTATGTGTGTTCCAGATTCAGTCCTTGTATCTTGCTGGTGTTTTCTTGTCTTCCTGACCTTGTGAAGAATGCCTCTCTCTGATGTGTCTCAGGTAAGTCAGATTGTTTTGCAGTACCAGTTTCTGCAGGTGGACCAGATTCACTGACCTGCAGCTCGACACAGGAATCTGCAACAACATTGGGTGATGCTGATGGGAACTCTTTCAGTCGTCCTGAGGAGGTGTTTTCTGTTTCTCCTATAGGTTCTTCCATCATGTCTCACATCCTGGTATTGCTGGTACATCACTGTCAACAATGTGAAATTCAATCTTGCATTTTTGATTTGAGTTTTGTTTGAAATCTGATTTGTAGATCTGTGCCGTGATGACATTGTCTTCAAGTTGGGCACTGGTGCTGAATGCAAAGTTCTTGATGTTTTATTTTCAGTCCAGTTATTCTTTTCACTTTTGTTGTGACAGTGTTGATGTTTGTCTAATATTCTGTTTGTTTTTTTCTGATTTCAACTGTTCCAGTGAAGAAATCTTCCTGCTCTGCCTTTTTGTTCAACTGCATGATTTTTTTTCCTCATTCTGCTCTGATTGTTTGGTTTTACACATTTCTGGTAAAGTGATTTTGCTGTTACAGGATTTGCACACTTGTCCATAAGCAGGACATTGTTTCTGTTCATAACCACATCTGGAGAAGGACAGAAACTTGAACTGTGTCCTGTGAATGTGTGTTCTGTTTTCTGTTTCTTCTGTAGGTTCTTTCATCTGGCGTCTGGACTGTGAAGAATCGTGGCTGATCATGATAGCAGGTTGCCCTCTCTGAATTCTCACCTTGTCCCACATGTATATGCTTGGTGGGCTCTTTGTCTGTCTGTCTCATAATAGCTGTTCTGCTTGAGTTGTCTTCTCTGCAGCTTGTCTTAAATCTGCATTTTGCTTTTCTTCTTTGAATGTTCAATATGTTCGAATTTTTCTCATTGGGCCATCCTTCCATGGTCCTTGTCCTTGTGTGATCTTTGCTGTTTCCTTTCGGAATGTAATTTAGCCACTGGCTTTCCCTCCTGCAGAACTGCTGCTCCGAAGCTTTCTGAGCTTTAGTGTGGGAGCATTTATCAGCAGAGATTTCAGGTTTTTTTTTTATAGCTTTGTGCTCGACTTGCCACGGAGTGTCATGCTCGAGCAGTTTTCTGAGAGGTACCTCTGAAGCTGAGGACGCCCCAAAAGAAGGTCAAAGGAATCTGTATCTTTCAGTGGGTATGTTCAATGTGCAGAGCTTGGAACTTTCATCATGATGGTTGATCTGCCAAAATCCTCACCACTGTGACCATGCTGCTTACCCAGTCGTTGGGTTCATGCTGTTTGGTGATTTACACCCCTTCATTTTGTGTAGCTCATCAATGATTGTTGTCTTTCAGGGCAATCTGGACTTTTCTTGGTGGTTGAATCACTGGTGAGACCATAGGATCTACTTGAATGTGGTGATGCCCTGGTAGGAATCCAAGAACAGTGAACAGATCAATATCTTTCAGAATGTCATTTTACTTTGTGATTCCATGCACTCTTTTAACCACACCTAACATCTCCCATGTCTCACGTCCTAGTATTGCTGGTACATCGTCAACAATATGTGAAATTCAATTTAACATTTTTGGCTTTTCTGTTCACAGGTAAGTGGTAGCTTTCCCAACGGTGACATGCAGTGGCCAGAATGTGTGAGTACTCTGCTGAATTCTGTAGTTTCTGGTCCCTGAATTCCTCCCATACACTTTCAACTGGATCCTGAGCTCTCGTGAACAAATGGTGAACATCGGGTAGGTTCTTTCTTGACTCTCAGTAATCCCTGTGCCTATTTTTCAGCACATTTCTTGTTTGTTTCTTTCTCTCTGAATTGTAACATGTTGTAGACCTTCACTGCATCTTCCCCAGCGACGTGCGGAAAGGTGGCGCATTGTACACCTCAACAATCCCACTCTCTGTTAGAAACAGGTAAAACTTTTGCACCTAAAAATCCAGCTTTTGACTAGATTGCCTTGCAAGCACAGTGCTGAAGGTGGCTGCAGCTGTGCCACTTGCTTGTGTTCTGCTTGAACCGTGTTGGGCTGCTGTGTCCTGCTTGTTTTGCATGAAAATGATGCTGCTGTGTTCTGTATAATTAGTTTTGCTGCTTTGTTGTGCTTGAGTGGTGTTACAGTGCTGTTCATATTCATACCTAAACCTTTTCCTCATTATTTTTATTTTTTCCTTCATTTCTTCTTTCCCCCATGTGCTGAGCTGCCCCCTGCTGTCTGCTGGTGCAGGTGCATTTGTGTTTGGCTGCTCTTTCCTACCCTGTCCTGCTGTAACATCTCCCATGTCTCACGTCCTAGTATTGCTGGTACATCACCATCAACAATATGTGAAATTCAATTTAGCACTTTTGGCTTTTGTGTTCACAGGTGAGTGGGAGCTTTCCCAGCGGTGACATGCAGTGGCCAGAATATGTGAGTACTTTGCTGAAACCTGCAGTTTCTGGTCCCCGAATTCCTCCCATACGCCTCAGTGCTTTCAGCTGGACCCTGAGCTCTCATGAAGAACAAATGGTGAATATCGGGTAGGTTCTTTCTTCACTCTCAGTAATTTTCAGCACATTTCTTGTTTCTTTCTCTCTGAATTGTAACATGTTGTAAACCTTCACTGCATCTTCCCCAGCGACGTGCGGAATGGTGGCGCATTGGACTTTTTCAGACTCCTCAACAATCCCACTCTCTGTAAGAAACAGGTAATACTTTTGCACCCACGGTCTCCAGTTTTTTTTACAAGCTTGCCTTGCAAGCACAGTGCTAAAGGTGGCTGCAGCTGTGCCACTTGCTTGTGTTCTGCTTGAACCGTGTTGGGCTGCTGTGTCCAGCTTGTGTTTTGTCTATAAATTGTTATGCTGCTGTGTTCTGCTTGAATCATGTTGGGCTGCTTGTGTCCTGCTTCAAAATGGTTACACTGCTGTGTTCTATATAAATTGTTTTGCTGCTTTGTTGTGCTTGAGCGGTGTTACAGTGCTGTTCATATTCATACATGAACCTAAACCTTTTCTTCATAGTTTTTTATTTATTTATTTATTTTCCTCACTGAATTGTAACGTGTTGTAGAGCTTCACTGCATCTTCCCCAGCGATGTGTAGAAAGGTGGCGCATTGTACTCCTCAACAATCCCACTCTCTGTAAGAAACAGGTAAAACTTTTGCACCCAAAGTCTCCAATTTTTGACGAGATTGCCTTGCCAACACTGTGCTAAAGGTGGCTGCAGCTGTGCCTGAGCTGTGTTCTGCATCAAACTTGTTACGCTGCTGTGTTCTGCTTGAACAGTGTCACTTAACCTTGTTCTATATAATAATTTCGCTGCTGTCCTGCTTGTGTTTTTCATCAACATTATGCTGCTGTGTTGTGCTTAAACAACATTTCGCTAATGTGTTGTGCTTGAACCATGTTGGGCTGCTGTGTCTTGCTTGAACGGTGCTGGGCTGCTGTGTCCTGCTTGTGTTTTGCATGAAAATGGTTAGGCTTCTGTGTTCTGCTTGAACAATATTTCGCTGAGTTCTGTTTAATTACGCTGCTGAGTCCTGCTTGAACCGTGTTGGGCTGCCGTGTCCTGCTTGTTTTACATGAAACTTATGCTGCTGTGTTCTGTATAAATTGTTTTGCTGCTTTGTTTTGCTTGAGCGGTGTTACAATGCTGTTCATATTCATACATAAACCTAAACCTTTTCTTCATTATTTCTTCTTTTCTCCATGTGCTGAGCTGCCCCCTGCTGTCTGCTGGTGCGAGTGCATTTGTGTTTGGCTGCTCTTTCTTACCCTGTCCTGCTGTAACCCTTCAAAAAAGTCTGTTCATTTTTAGCTAGTTTGGATTTGCTCTTTGTTTTCTTTCTGTCGTTCTGTTTTGTATTTCATTGAGCACTTTTTTTCACTTTGCTTGATGTCCCTGCGTTTGCACAGCAGATATTCATGGCCTTTGTCTATGTCTGATCTGTTTCTCTCAGCAACCTTGCCCACAATAGGTCTTCCCTAATACCACAAACACTCCTGTCTCTGATTAACAAGTCATGCAACTCACTGAATTCATGGTCTTTTGCCTTCTTCAGGTCTGTGGAAGAAGCCTCTCTGTATGGTTCTCTCGGATGTGCCTCAAGTAAGTCAGATTGTTTTGCAATACCGGTTTCTACAGGTGGACCAGATTCACTGACCTGCAGCTCGAAACAGGAATAGGCAACAACATTGGGTGATGCTGATGGACAGGAGCTTGAACCGTGTCCTCTGAATGTGTGTGTGAATATTGTAAATGTGTACTGTATGTGTGTTCCAGATTCAGTCCTTGTATCTTGCTGGTGTTTTCACTTGTCTTCCTGACCTTGTGAAGAATGTCTCTCTCGGATGTGTCTCAGGTAAGTCTGATTGTTTTGCAGTACCAGTTTCTGCAGGAGGACCGGATTCACTGACCTGCAGCTCGACACAGGAATCTGCAACAACATTGGGTGATGCTGATGGGAACTGTTTCAGTCGTCCTGAGGAGGTGTTTTCTGTTTCTCCTATAGGTTCTTCCATGTCTCACGTCCTGGTATTGCTGGTACATCACTGTCAACAATGTGAAATTCAATCTTGCATTTTTGGCTTTTGTGTTCACAGGTGAGCGTTAGCTTTCCCAACAGTGACCTGCAGTGGCTAGAATATGTGAGCGGTTTTTAAGCTGAATTCTGGGGTTTTGTTTCAAATCTGATTTGTAGATCTGTGCTGTAATGACATTGTCTTCAGATTGGACACTGGTACTGAATGCAAAGTTCTTGTTTTATTTTGGTTTTCTGTCCTGTGTTATTTTCACTTTTGTTGTGACTGTCAATGTTTTTTTTTTTTGATGTATTGAGTTTTTCCAATTTCAACTTTTCCAATGAAGAAATCTTCCTGCTCTGTCTTTTGTTCAACTGCATGATTTTTTTAAATTTTTTTTTCTCATTCTGCTTTGATTTTGTTTTACACATTTTTGGTAAAGTGATTTTTCTGTTGCAGGATTTACACACTTGGCCAAAGGCAGGACCGTGTTTCTGTTTCTGTTCATAACCACATCTGGAGCAGCTTGCTTCTGTTGCTTGTTTATTTTTAGTTGTTTTGATTTGCTCTTGTGTTCAAACCCAACTGTTTGTTTAGTTTCTGTCGTTCTGTTTTGTATTTCATTGAGCACTTTTTCACTTCACTTGATGTCCCTTCATTTGCACAGCAGATATTCATGGCCTTTGTCTATGTCTGATCTGTTTCTCTCAGCAACCTTGCCCACAATAGGTCTTCCCTAATACCACAAACACTCCTGTCTCTGATTAATGAGTCATGCAACTCACTGAATTCATGGTCTTTTGCCTTTTTCAGGTCTGTGGTGTACGCATCAGTGCTTTCAACAGGCCAGAGAAAAGCTGAGGGCTCCTTGAACGTCACTGCTAACCAGTCCCTCAGTGTAAAGTATGGACTAATGTGAAATTCAATCTTGCATTTTTGACTTGAGTTTTGTTTCAAATCTGATTTGTAGATCTGTGCTGTGATATTGTCTTCAAGTTGGGCACTGGTGCTGAATGCAAAGTTCTTGTTTTATTTTCAGTCCAGTTTTTCTATTCACTTTTTTTTTGTGACAGTATTGATGTTTGTCTAATATTCGGTTTTTCTGATTTCAACTGTTCCAATGAAGAAATCTTCCTGCACTGAATTTTTTTTTTTTTTTTTTTTTTTTTTTTCCCCCCTCATTCTACTTGGATTTCTTGTTGGACACATTATTGATAGTGATTTTTGCTGTTACAGGATTTGCACACTTGTCCATAGGCAGGACATTGTTTCTGTTTCTGCTCATAACCACATCTGGAGAAGGACAGGAACTTGAACTGTGTTCTGTTTTCTGTTTCTTCTATAGGTTCTTCCATCTGGCGCCTGGACTGTGAAGAATCATGGCTGATCATGATGGCAGGTTGCCCTATCTGAATTCTCACCTTGTCCCGCATGTATATGCTTGGTGGGCTCTTTGTCTGTCTGTCATAATAGCTGTTCTGCTTGAGTTGTCTTCTCTGCAGCTTGTCTTGAATCTGTATTTTGCTTTTCTTCTTTGAATGTCCAGTATGTTTGGATTTTTCTCATTGGGCCATCCTTCCATGGTTCTTGTGTGTAGAAGCTGCATCTCTGGATCATTTGCTGTTGCCTTTCAGAATGTAATTTAACCACTGGCTTTCCCTCCTGCAGAACTGCTGCTCTGAAGCCTTCTGAGCTCGCATCTACAGATGGTGTTCCAGGTATTTTCACATCATAGAGCTTTAGTGTGGGAGCGTTTATCAGCAGAGATTTCAGTTTTTCATAGATTTGTGCTCGACTTGCCACGGAGTGCCACGGAGTTTCATGCTCAAGCAGTTTTCTGAGGGGTGCACCAACTTCGGACAGGTTGGGAATAAACTTGGAAAGGTACTGAATCATGCCCATTAATCTCATGAGTGCCTGCTTGTTTTCTGGTGTAGGCATGTGTGTTACGGCTCTCACGGTCTCTTGATCTGGCTTGAGACCTTCGGTAGAGAGCATATGGTCATGTACTGGATTTGTGATGATCTGATCTTGCATTTGTTTTTGTTGAGTTTCCACTGTCTTTCCCTTTTCAGCACTTGGATGAGTCTACCGTCATGTTTCCTTGACCGTTTCACCCCAGACTGAGAGATCGTTCGTAACATTGACAACACCTTTCAGGCCTTTAATAGTCTGCAGTTGACCTTTGGAATACCTCTGAAGCTGAGGACACCCCAAAAGAAGGTCAAAGGAATCTGTATCTTTCAGTGGGTATGTTCAATGTGCAGAGCTTGGAACTTTCATCATGACGTTTGATGTGCCAAAATCCTCACCACTGTGACCATGCTGCTTACCCAGTCATTGGGTTCATGCTGTTTGGTGATTTACACCCTTTCATTTTGTGTAGCTCATCAATGATTGTTGTCTTTCAGGGTTGTCAGGACTTTTCTTGGTGGATGAATCACTGGTGAGACCATGGGATCTACTTGAATGTGGTGATGTCCTGGTAGGAATCCAAGAACAGTGAACAGATCAATATCTTTCAGAATGTCATTTTACTTTGTGATTCCATGCACTCTTTTAACCACACCTAACATCTCCCATGTCTCACGTCCTAGTATTGCTGGTACATCACCGTCAACAATGTGAAATTCAATTTAGCATTTTTGGCTTTTGTGTTCACAGGTGAGTGGAAGCTTTTCCAACGGTGACATGCAATGGCCAGAATATGTGAGTACTCTGCTGAATTCTGCAAATTCTGTTTCTGGTCCCCAAATTCCTCCCGTACGCCTCAGTGCTTTCAGCTGGATCCTGAGCTCTCGTGAAGAACAAATGGTGAACATCGGGTAGGTTCTTTCTTGACTCTCTGTAATCTCTGAACTTGTTTTTCAGCACATTTCTTGTTTCAGTTTCTTTCTCTCTGAATTGTAACATGTTGTAGACCTTCACTGCATCTTTCCCTGTGACGTGCGGAAAGGTGGCGCATTGTACTTTTTCAGACTCCAACAATCCCACTTTCTGTAAGAAACCGGTAAAACTTTTGCACCCACGGTCTCCAGTTTTCAACAAGATTGCCTTGCAAGCACAGTCCTAAAGGTTGCTGCAGCTGTGCAACTTGCTTGTGTTCTGTTTGAACCGTGTTGGGCTGCTGTGTCCTGCTTGTTCTGCATCATAGTTGTTAAGCTGCTGTGTCCTGCTTGTGTTTTACCTAAAAATTGTTACGCTGCTGTGTCCTGTTTGATTTGTATTTCACTGCTGTGCCACTTGCTTGTATTCTGCTTGATTAGTATTTCACTGCTGTGTTCTGCTTTTACCATGTGGGGCTGCTGTGTCCTGCATCAAAATTGTTACGCTGCTGTCTTCTGCTTGAAAGATATTTCCCTGGTGTGCCATTTGCTTGTGTTCTGCTTCAATGGTGTTTGGCTGCTCTGTCCTGCTTGTGTTCTGCATGAGAATGGTTACACTGCTGTGTCCTGCTTGAATGATATGAGTGGTTGGTGTGGCGCAACAGATAACACCACTACCTGCCACTGAGCTACTGCACCATGTTGGAGACTGGGGTTCGATTCCCAGCCTGGGTGACTAGGTGCTAGCGGTACACCAATAAGAGTCTTTGGGCAAGACTCCTAACACCATTGCCCCTCCTCTGTAATACAAGTAACCTTGTAAGTCGCTCTGAATAAGAGCGTCAGCTAAATGCCATAAATGTAAAAAATATTTTGCTGCTGTGCCACTTGCTTGTATTCTGCTTGATTGGTATTTCACTGCTGTGTTCTGCTTGAACAACCTTTCGCTACTGTGTTCTGCTTTTACCATGTGGGGCTGCTGTGTCCTGCATCAAAGTTGTTTTGCTGCTGTCTTGTGCTTGAACAATATTTCGCTGCTGTGCCACTTGCTTGTGTTCTGCTTCAATGGTGTTTGGCTGCTCTGTCCTGCTTGTGTTCTGCATGAGAATGGTTACACTGCTGTGTTTTGTATAAATTGTTTGACTGCTTTGTTGTGCTTGAGCGGTGTAACGATGCTGTTCATATTCATATATACACCTAAACCTTTTCTTCATTATTATTATTATTATTATTTTATTTATTTATTTCTTTTTTCTTAATTTCTTCTCTCTTCCCTGTGTGCTGAGCTGCCCCCTGCTGTCTGCGGGTGCGAGTGCGTTTGGCTGCTCTTGCCTGCCCTGTCCTGCTGTAACCCTTCTAAAAAGTTTTTGCTGAGATTTCCCCCCCTCCTAACCCTTTGTGTTTTCTCTCTCTTTCCCATGTGTTGAGATGCCCAGTTTCAACTGTTCCGTCGGCAGACCTGGCTCTCTCCACCACCCTCCTGCCTGCTGTCTGGTTCTGGGGCCTCGAATGGAGTCATCCTCCCCTCACTGCATGGCTGTGCAGTATGGAGGAAGGAGGCCTCTGTGCTACACTTACACTTTAGTACTTTTGGGGGAGCTGCGTGATTCTTAGCTAGGGCTGCCTCTTAGCTACAGAACATGTGAAATCCCCACACTTGAATTGATCTATTTTTGTTCTCTTTCTTAATATGAATAGAACTATAAATGAGGAGGATTTGGGCTGTGCAGGACTCTCAACAACGTTCATACAAACTCTGTCGGACCATAATGCTTTAAAACTCAAGGGAAATGAGATGAAGTCTCTGAACTGAACTACATGAACTGTACATTTGACACCATATTTATGAGAATAGCTTGACGTTGCAGAATAACCTAAACAAATCTAAGATGCAGTAAATGACAGTAACTTTAAATTCAGTCAGCAGATGGACAGGAGCTTGAACCGTGTCCTCTGAATGTGTGTGTGAATATTGTAAATGTGTACTGTATGTGTGTTCCAGATTCAGTCCTTGTATCTTGCTGGTGTTTTCACTTGTCTTCCTGACCTTGTGAAGAATGCCTCTCTCGGATGTGTGTCAGGTAAGTCTGATTGTTTTGCAGTACCAGTTTCTGCAGGTGGACCGGATTCACTGACCTGATGCTCGACACAGGAATCAGCAACAACATTGGGTGATGCTGATGGGAACTCTTTCAGTCGTCCTGAGGACGTGTTTTCTGTTTCTCCTATAGGTTCTTCCATCATGTCTCACGTCCTGGTATTGCTGGTACATCACTGTCAACAATGTGAAATTCAATCTTGCATTTTTGGCTTTTGTGTTCACAGGTGAGAGTTAGCTTTCCTAACTGTGACATGCAGTGGCTAGAATATGTGAGCGGTTTTCAAGCTGAATTTTGGGGTTTTGTTTCAAATCTGAGTGACTTGTAGACATTTCCTGAGATGACCTTGCATTCAGCACCAGTGTCCAACTTGAAAACAATGTTCTTGTTTGTTTCAAGATTTTCAGTCCAGTTATTCGTTTCACTTTTGTTGTGACAGTGTTGATGTTTGTCTAATATTCTGTTTTTCTGATTTCAACTGTTCCAGTAAAGAAATCTTCCTGCTCTGTCTTTTGTTCAACTGCATGGTTTATTGTTTCCTCATTCTGCTCTGATTGTTTTGTTTTGTTTTGTTTTACACATTTTTGGTAAAGTGATTTTGCTGTTGCAGGATTTACACACTTGGCCATAAGCAGGACATTGTTTCTGTTTCTGTTCATAACCACGTCTGGAGCAGCTTGCTTCTGTTGCTTGTTCATTTTTAGTTGTTTGGATTTGCTCTTGTGTTCAAACCCAACTGTTTGTTTAGTTTCTGTCGTTCTGTTTTGTATTTCATTGAGCACTTTTTTTTTCACTTCACTTGATGTCCCTTCGTTTGCACAGCAGATATTCATGGCCTTTGTCTATGTCTGATCTGTTTCTCTCAGCAACCTTGCCCACAATAGGTCTTCCCTAATACCACAAACACTCCTGTCTCTGATTAACGAGTCATGCAACTCACTGAATTCATGGTCTTTCACCTTTTTCAGGTCTGTGGAAGAAGCCTCTCCGTATGCTTCTCATGCATGTGCCTTAGGTAAGTCAGATTGTTTTGCAGTACCAATTTCTGTAGGTGGACCAAATTCACTGACCTGCGGCTCGACACAGGAATCTGCAACAACATTGGGTGATGCAGATGGACAGGAGCTTGAACCGTGAATGTGTGTGAATATTCTGATTGTGTACTGTATGTGTGTTCTGACTGAAAATAAAACAAGAACTTTGCATTCAGCACCAGTGCCCAACTTGAAGACACTTTTGTTGACAGTGTTGATGTTTGTGTAATATTCTGTTTCTGATTTCAACTGTTAAGGAAATCTTCCTGCTCTGTCTTTTGTTCAACTGCATGATTTTTTTCCTCATTCTGCTCTGATTGTTTTGTTAGACACAAAGTGATTTTGCTGTTACAGGATTTGCACACTTGTCCATAAGCAGGACATTGTTTCTGTTCATAACCACATCTGGAGAAGGACAGGAACTTGAACTGTGTTCTGTAAATGTGTGTTCTGTTTTCTGTTTCTTCTATAGGTTCTTCCATCTGGCGTCTGGATTGTGAATTTCAGTTTTTCATAGCTTTGTGCTTGACTTGCCACGGAGTGTCCTGCTCAAGCAGTTTTCTGAGAGGTGCGCCGACTTCAGACAGGTTGTGAATAAACTTGGAAAGGTACTGAATCATGCCCGTTAATCTCATGAGTGCCTGCTTGTTTTCTGGTGTAGGCATGTGTGTTACAGCTCTCACTTTATCTCTATCTAGATTAAGACCTTCTGTAGAGAGCATATGGCCATGTACTTTAATTGGTGGTGATCTAATCTTGCACTTGTTTTTGTTGAGTTTCAGGTTCCACTGTCTTTCCCTTTTCAGCACTTGGACGAGTCTGCCGCCATGTTTCCTTGACCGTTTCACCCCAGACTAAGATATCCTTCGTAATGTTGACGACACCTTCCAGGCCTTTAATAGTCTGCAATTGACCTTTGGAGTACCTCTGAAGCTGAGGACGCCCCAAAAGAAGGTCAAAGGAATCTGTATCTTTCAGTGGGTATGTTCAATGTGCAGAGCTTGGAACTTTCATCATGAAGTTTGATCTGCCAAAATCCTCACCACTGTGACCATGCTGCTTACCCAGTCGTTGGGTTCGTGCTGTTTGGTGATTTACACCCCTTCATTTTGTGTAGCTCATCAATGATTGTTGTCTTTCAGGGCAATCTGGACTTTTCTTGGTGGTTGAATCACTGGTGAGACCATGGGATCTACTTGAATGTGGTGATGTCCTGGTAGGAATCCAAGAACAGTGAACAGATCAATGTCTTTTAGAATGTCATTTTACTTTGATTCCATGCACTCTTTTAACCACACCTAACATCTCCCATGTCTCAAGTCCTAGTATTGCTGGTACATCACCGTCAACAATATGTGAAATTCAATTTAACATTTTTGGCTTTTGTGTTCACAGGTAAGTGGTAGCTTTCCCAACGGTGACATGCAATGGCCAGAATGTGAGAGTACTTTGCTGAATTCTGCAGTTTCAACTGGATCCTGAGCTCTCGTGAACAAATGGTGAACATCGGGTAGGTTCTTTCTTGACTCTCAGTAGTCCCTGTGCCTATTTTTCAGCACATGTCTTGTTTGTTTCTTTCTCTCTGAATTGTAACATGTTGTAGACTTTCACTGCATCTTCCCCAGCGACGTGCGGAAAGGTGGCGCATTGTACACCTCAACAATCCCCCTTTCGGAAAGAAACAGGTGAAACTTTTGCACCTAAAAATCCAGTTTTTGACTAGATTGCCTTGGCTGCAGCTGGTAAAACTGCTCGGTAAGAAACAGGTAAAACTTTTGCACCCACAGTCTCCAATTTTTTACAAGATTGTCTTACAAGCACAGTGCTGAAGGTGGCTGCAGCTGTGCCACTTGCTTGTGTTCTGCTTGAATTGTGTTGGGCTGCTGTGTCCTGCTTGTTTTGTATGAAAATGATGGTGCTGTGTTCTGTATAATTTGTTTTGCTGCTTTGTTGTGCTTGGACGGTGTTACAATACTGTTCATATTCATGCATAAACCTAAACCTTTTCTTCATTATTTTTATTTTTTCCTTCATTTCTTCTTTCCCCCATGTGCTGAGCTGCCCCCTGCTGTCTGCTGGTGCAGGTGCATTTGTGTTTGGCTGCTCTTTCCTACCCGGTCCTGCTGTAACATCTCCCATGTCTCACGTCCTAGTATTGCTGGTACATCACCATCAACAATATGTGAAATTCAATTTAGCATTTTTGGCTTTTGTGTTCACAGGTGAGTGGGAGCTTTCCCAGCGGTGACATGCGGTGGCCAGAATATGTGAGTACTTTGCTGAAACCTGCAGTTTCTGGTCCCCGAATTCCTCCCATACGCCTCAGTGCTTTCAGCTGGACCCTGAGCTCTCATGAAGAACAAATGGTGAATATCGGGTAGGTTCTTTCTTCACTCTCAGTAATTTTCAGCACATTTCTTGTTTCTTTCTCTCTGAATTGTAACATGTTGTAAACCTTCACTGCATCTTCCCCAGCGACGTGCGGAAAGGTGGCGCATTGGACTTTCAGACTCCTCAATAATCCCACTCTCGGCTGTGCCACTTGCTTGTGTTCTGCTTAAACCGTGTTGGGCTGCTGTGTCCAGCTTGTGTTTTGTCTATAAATTGTCATGCTGCTGTGTCCTGCTTGAATCATGTTGGGCTGCTGTTCTACTTGAACGATATTTCATTGCTGTGCCGCTTTTTTGTCCTGCTTGATTGGTATTTCGCTGCTTTGTCTTGCTTGTGTTTTTCATCAGAATTGTTACTCTGCTGTTTTCTATATAAATTGTTTTGCTGCTTTGTTGTGCTTGAGCGGTGTTACAATGCTGTTCATATTCATACATAAACCTAAACCTTTTCTTCATAGTTTTTTTTATTTATTTATTTATTTTCCTCACTGAATTGTAACGTGTTGTAGAGCTTCACTGCATCTTCCCCAGCGATGTGCAGAAAGGTGGCGCATTGTACTCAACAATCCCACTGACGAGATTGCCTTGCAAGCACTGTGATAAAGGTGGCTGCAGCTGTGCCACTTGCTTGTGTTCTGCCTAAAAATTGTTTCGCTGCAGTGTCCTGCTTTAACCATGTTACACTGCTGTGTCCTGTTTAATTATGCTGCTATTTCCTGCTTGAACAGTGTCACTTAACCTTGTTCTGTATAATAATTTTGCTGCTGTGTTCTGCTTGAACGATGTTGGGCTGCTGTGTCTTGCTTGTGTTTTGCATATAAATAGTTACACTGCTGTGTTCTGTATAAATTGTTTTGCTGCTTTGTTGTGCTTGAGCGGTGTAACAGTGCTGTTCATATTATATAAACCTAAACCTTTTCTTCATAATTTTTATTTATTTATTTTCCTGACTGAATTGTAACATGTTGTAGACCTTCACTGCATCTTCCCCAGCGATGTGCAGAAAGGTGGCGCATTGTACTCCTCAACAATCCCACTCTCGGTAAGAAACAGGTCAAACTTTTGCACCCACAGTCTCCAATTTTCGACGAGATTGCCTTGCCAACACTGCTAAAGGTGGCTGCAGCTGTGCCACTTGCTTGTGTTCTGCTTGGACCGTGTTGGACTGCTGTGTCCTGCTTGTGTTTTGCATCAAACTTGTTATGCTGCTGTGTTCTGCTTGAACAGTGTCACTTAACCTTGTTCTATATAATAATTTCGCTGCTGTCCTGCTTGTTTTTCATCAACATTATGCTGCCGTGTTCTGCTTGAACAATATTTCGCTAATGTGTTGTGCTTGAACGGTGCTGGGCTGCTGTGTTCTGCTTGTGTTTTGCATGAAAATGGTTACGCTTCTGTGTTCTGCTCTAACAATATTTTGCTGAGTTCTGTTTAATTATGCTGCTGAGTCCTGCTTGAACCGTGTTGGACTGCTGTGTCCTGCTTGTTTTGCATGAAACTTATGCTGCTGTGTTCTGTATAGATTGTTTTTCTCCTTTGTTGTGCTTGAGCGGTGTTACGGTGCTGTTCATATTCATATATAAACCTAAACCTTTTCTTCATTATTTCTTCTTTTCCCCATGTGCTGAGCTGCCCCCTGCTGTCTGCTGGTGCGAGTGCATTTGTGTTTGTCTGCTCTTTCCTACCCTGTCCTGCTGTAACCCCCCACACACACAATTTCCTGAGATGACCTTGCATTCAGCACCAGTGTCCAACTTGAAAACAATGTTGGTTTTTTTTGTTTGTTTGTTTTTTTTTCCCCAAGATTCAGTCCAGTTATTCGTTTCACTTTTGTTGTGACAGTGTTGATGTTTGTTTAATATTCTGTTTTTCTGATTTTAACTGTTCCAGGGAAGAAATCTTCCTGCTCTGTCTTTTGATGTCCTTTTCTTTGCGCAGCAGATATTCATGGCCTTTGTCTATGTCTGATCTGTTTCTCTCAGCAACCTTGCCCACAATAGGTCTTCCCCAATACCACAAACAGTCCTGTCTCTGATTAACGAGTCATGCAACTCACTGAATTCGTGGTCTTTTGCCTTCTTCAGGTCTGTGGTGTACGCATCAGTGCTTTCAACAGGCCCGAGAAAAGCAGAGGGCTCCTCGAACATCACTGTCGGTTTTTCCCTCTGCTAACTAGTCCCTCAGTGTAAAGTATGGACTAAGGACGACTCAATGGTACACTTTATTGTGTTTGGTTGACATGATTGTTACTTACGGATGCCTCTTTGGTACGTAACATGGTTGACGTCCCCAAACTATTATTTTTTTTCTTTCATATATAAGAATGAGAATAGCTTGATGTTGCAGAATAACCTAAACAAATCTAAGATGCAGTAAATGACAGTAACTTTAAATTCAGTCAGCAGATGGACAGGAGCTTGAACAGTGTCCTCTGAATGTGTGTGTGAATATTGTAAATGTGTACTGTATGTGTGTTCCAGATTCAGTCCTTGTATCTTGCTGGTGTTTTCACTTGTCTTTCTGACCTTGTGAAGAATGCCTCTCTCTGATGTGTCTCAGGTAAGTCTGATTGTTTTGCAGTACCAGTTTCTGCAGGTGGACCAGATTCACTGACCTGCAGCTCAACACAGGAATCTGCAACAACATTGGGTGATGCTGATGGGAACTGTTTTTCAGTCGTCCTGAGGAGGTGTTTTCTGTTTCTCATATAGGTTCTTCCATCATGTCTCACGTTCTAGTATTGCTGGTACATCACTGTCAACAATGTGAAATTCAATCTTGCATTTGTGGCTTTTGTGTTCACAGGTGAGAGTTAGCTTTCCCAATGGTGACATGCAGTGGCTAGAATATGTGAGCGGTTTTCAAGCTGAGTTCTGGAGTTTTGTTTTAAATCTGAGTGACTTGTAGACATTTCCTGAGATGACCTTGCGTTCAGCACCAGTGTCCAACTTGAAAACAATGTTCTTGTTGTTTATTTCAAGATTTCAAGATGTTTGTCTAATAGATTTCAAGATGTTTGTCTAATATTCTGTTTTTCTGATTTCAACTGTTCCAATGAAGAAATCTTCCTGCTCTGTCTTTTTTTTTTTTTTTTCAACTGCATGATTTTGTTTTTCCTCATTCTGCTTTGATTTGTTTTGTTTTACACATTTTTGGTAAAGTGATTTTTTTTCTGTTGCAGGATTTACACACTTGGCCAAAGGCAGGACATTGTTTCTGTTTCTGTTCATAACCACATCTGGAGCAGCTTGCTTCTGTTGCTTGTTCATTTTTAGCTAGTTTGGATTTGCTCTTGTGTTCAAACCCAACTGTTTGTTTTGTTTCTATCATTCTGTTTTGTATTTCATTGAGCACTTTTTTTTTTCACTTCACTTGATGTCCCTTCATTTGCACAGCAGATATTCATGGCCTTTGTGGTATTAGGGAAGACCAATTTTGGGCAAGGTTGCTGTGAGAAACAGATCGGACATAGACAAACGCTCCTGTCTCTGATTAACGAGTCATGCAACTCACTGAATTCATGGTCTTTTGCTTTCTTCAGGTCTGTGGTGTACATCAGTGCTTTCAACAGGCCAGAGAAAAGCTGAGGGCTCCTCGAACATCACTGCTAACCAGTCCCTCAGTGTAAAGTATGGACTAAGTACGACTCAGTGGTACACTTTATTGTGTTTGGTTGACATGCTTGATCGTTACCTACGGCTGCCTCTTTGGTACACAACATAGGTGACATCCCCACACAATATATATTTTTTTTCTTGCATATATAAGAATGAGAATAGCTTGACATTGCAGAATAACCTAAACAAATCTAAGCTGCAGTAAATGACAGTAACTTTAAATTCAGTCAGCAGATGGACAGGAGCTTGAACCGTGTCCTCTGAATGTGTGTGTGAATATTGTAAATGTGTACTGTATTTGTGTTCCAGATTCAGTCCTTGTATCTTGCTCACTTGTCTTCCTGACCTTGTGAAGAATGCCTCTCTCTGATGTGTCTCAGGTAAGTCAGATTGTTTTGCAGTACCAGTTTCTGCAGGTGGACCAGATTCTCTGACCTGCAGCTCGACACAGGGATCTGCAACAACATTGGGTGATGCTGATGAACTGTTTTTCAGTCGTCCTGAGGAGGTGTTTTCTTCTATAGGTTCTTCCATCTTTAATCCACACCTAACATCTCACATGTCTCACGTCCTGGTATTGCTGGTACATCACTGTCAACAATGTGAAATTCAATCTTACATTTTTGGCTTTTGTGTTCACAGGTGAATGGTAGCTTTCCCAGCGGTGACATGCAGTGGCCAGAATATGTGAGTACTTTGCTGAACTCAATTCCTCCTGTACGCCTGAGCTCTCGTGAAGAACAAATGGCGAACATCGGGTAGGTTCTTTCTTGAATCTCAGTAATTCCTGAACGTTTTTCAGCACGTTTCTTGTTTCAGTTTGTTTCTCTCTGAATTGTAACATGTTGTAGACCTTCACTGCATTTTCCCCAGCGACGTGTGGAAAGGTGGCGCATTGTACTCCTCAACAATCCCACTCTCGGATTTTTAGGTGCAAAAGTTTTACCTGTTTCTTACCAATTTTTGACAAGATTGCCTTGCAAGCACAGTGCTGAAGGTGGCTGCAGCTATTCTGCTTGGACCGTGTTGGGCTGCTGTGTCCTACTTGTGTTTTGTCTAAAAAATATTTTTGCTGCTGTGTCCTGCTTGAACGATATTTCGGTGCTGTGCCACTTTTGTGTCCTGCTTGAACAGTGTTGGGCTGCTGTGTCCTGCTTGTGTTTTGCATGACCGATCTGCTTGAACAGGGTCACTTAACCTTGTTCTGTATATTAATTGTGCTGCTGTGTTCTGCTTGAACAATATTTCGCTGCTGTGTTCTGCTTGAACGGTGTTTGGCTGCTGTGTCCCGCATGAAAATTGTTATGCTGCTGTGTCCTGCTTTAACGGTGCTGGGCTGCTGTCCTGCTTGTGTTTTGCATGAAAATGGTTACGCTTCTGTGTTCTGTTTCTTGTTCTTGTTGTTTATTTCAAGATTTTCAGTCCAGTTATTCTTTTCACTTTTGGTGTGACAGTGTTGATGTTTGTCTAATATTCTGTTTTTCTGATTTTAACTGTTCTAATGAAGAAATCTCCCTGCTCTGTCTTTTGATGTCCTTTTATTTGCACAGCAGATATTCATGGCCTTTGTCAATGTCAGGATGTGTCTCGGGTAAGTCTGATTGTTTTGCAGTACCAGTTTCTGCAGGTGGACCAGATTCACTGACCTGCAGCTCTACACCGGAATCTGCAACAACATTGGGTGATGCTGATGGGAACTCTTTTAGTTGTCTTGAGGAGGTGTTTTCTGTTTCTATAGGTTCTTCCATCTTTAAACCACACCTAACGTCTCACATGTCTCACGTCCTGGTATTGCTGGTACATCACTGTCAACAATGTGAAATTCAATCTTGCATTTTTGATTTGAGTTTTGTTTCAAATCTGATTTGTAGATCTGTGCTGGGATGACATTGTCTTCAAGTTGGGCACTGGTGCTGAATGCAAAGTTCTTGATGTTTTATTTTCAGTCCAGTTATTCTTTTCACTTTTGTTGTGACAGTGTTGATGTTTGTCTAATATTCTGTTTTTCTGATTTCAACTGTTCCAGTGAAGAAATCTTCCTGCTCTGTCTTTTTGTTCAACTGCATGATTTTTTTTTTTTCCTCATTCTGCTCTGATTGTTTTGTTAGACACATTTTTGGTAAAGTGATTTTGCTGTTACAGGATTTACACACTTGTTCATAAGCAGGACATTGTTTCTGTTTCTGTTTATAACCACATCTGGAGAAGGACAGGAACTTGAACGGTGTCCTGTGAATGTGTGTTCTGTTTTCTGTTTCTTCTATAGGTTCTTCCATCTGGCGTCTGGACTGTGAAGAATCGTGGCTGATCATGATAGCAGGTTGCCCTCTCTGAATTCTCACCTTGTCCCACATGTATATGCTTGGTGGGCTCTTTGTCTGTCTGTCATAATAGCTGTTCTGCTTGAGTTGTCTTCTCTGCAGCTTGTCTTGAATCTGTATTTTGCTTTTCTTCTTTGAATGTCCAGTATGTTTGGATTTTTCTAATTGGGCCATCCTTCCATGGTCCTTGTGTGGAGTAGCTGCATCTCTGGATCATTTGCTGTTGCCTTTCAGAATGTAATTTAACCACTGGCTTTCCCTCCTGCAGAACTGCTGCTCCGAGGCCTTCTGAGCTCGCATCTACAGATGGTGTAGCAGGTATTTTTACATCATAGAGCTTTAGTGTGGGAGCATTTATCAGCAGAGATTTCAGTTTTTTATAGCTTTGTGCTCGACTTGCCACGGAGTGTCCTGCTCGAGCAGTTTTATGAGAGGTGCGCCGACTTCAGACAGGTTGGGAATAAACTTGGAAAGGTACTGAATCATGCCCATTAATCTCATGAGTGCCTGCTTGTTTTCTGGTGTAGGCATGTGTTACAGCTCTCACTTTATCTCGATCTAGATTGAGACCTTCTGCAGAGAGCATATGGTCATGTACTGGATTTGTGATGATCTGATCTTGCACTTGTTTTTGTTGAGTCTCAGGTTCCACTGTCTTTCCCTTTTCAGCACTTGGATGAGTCTGCCCTCATGTTTCCTTGACCGTTTCACCCCAGACTAAGATATCGTTCGTAAAGTTGACAACACCTTCCAGGCCTTTAATAGTCTGCAATTGATCTTTGAAATACCTCTGAAGCTGAGGATACCCCAAAAGAAGGTCAAAGGAATCTGTATCTTTCAATAGGTATGTTCAATGTGCAGAGCTTCGAACTTTCATCATGAAGTTTGATCTGCCAAAATCCTCACCACTGTGACCATGCTGCTTACCCAGTCGTTCGGTTCATGCTGTTTTACACCCCTTCATTTTGTGTAGCTCATTAATGATTGTTGTCTTTCAGGGCAATCTGGACTTTTTTGGTGGATGAATCACTGGTGAGACCATGGGATCTACTTGAATGTGGTGATGTCCTGGTAGGAATCCAAGAACAGTGAACAGATCACTGTCTTTCAGAATGTAATTTTACTTTGTGATTCCATGCACTCTTTTAACCACACCCAACATCTTCCATGTCTCACGTCCTAGTATTGGTGGTACATCACCATCAACAATATGTGAAATTCAATTTAGCATTTTTGGTTTTGTGTTCACAGGTGAGTGGGAGCTTTCCCAACGGTGACATGCGGTGGCCAGAATATGTGAGTACTCTGCTGAATTCTTCAGTTTCTGGTCCCTGAACTGTACACTTTCAGCTGGATCCTGAGCTCTCATGAAGAACAAATGGTGAACATCGGGTAGGTTCTTTCTTGACTCTCCGTAATCCCTGAACTTGTTTTTCAGCACATTTCTTGTTTCAGTTTCTTTCTCTCTGAATTGAACATGTTGTAGACCTTCACTGCATCTTCCCCAGCGACGTGCGGAAAGGTGGCGCATTGGACTTTTTCAGACTCAACAATCCCACTCTCTGTAAGAAACAGGTAAAACATTTGCACCCACAGTCTCCAATTGCCTTGCAAGCACAGTGCTAAAGGTGGCTGCAGCTGTGCCGCTTGAATGGTGTTGGGCTGCTGTGTCCTGCTTGTGTTTTGCAGAAAAATAATCATGCTGCTGTGTCCTGTATAAATTGTTTTGCTGCTTTGTTGCGCTTGAGCGGTGTTACAATACTGTTCAAATTCATATATAAACCTAAACCTTTTCTTCATGCTTATAATTATTATTATTTTATTTTTTTCCCCTCTTCATTTCTTCTCTCTCCTCCATGTGCTGAGCTGCCCCCTGCTGTCTGCGGGTGCGAGTGCATTTGTGTTTGGCTGCCCTTTCCTACCCTGTCCTGCTGTAACCCTTCTAAAACGTTTTTGCTGTGATAGTGCCATACTCCAGCTTCACCAGTTAGGACACCAATTTTACCAGTCAAGAAACAGGCTGGAATGTGGAGGTTTGTTCAGGACCTGCAGGCAGTAAATGCTGCGGTTCAGGCTCGAGCACCTGAAGTACCAAACCCCCATACTATTTTGTCTCAAATTCCTACAGACCACACCAATTACACAGTGGTAGATTTAGCGAGTACATTCTTCAGTGTACCAATCCATCCAGATAGCAGGTTCTGGTTTCGCCTTCTCCTTTGAGGGAAACGTCTTCGCAGACCATGTGGCCAAATGCACAGCTCACGCAGCGCTTGTCGCCACCGCACAACTTCCTGTAACAGACCAAGAGAAACCCACCCTGCCAGTAATTCAATCTACTGCCACTGCAGCAAAAAAAAGCTCAGTGGACCAAATCAGGGTGTGTCAAACAAAACAATGTGTGGATACACATTACAACAAAACTTAATTGGGTTAAGTGCCTCCCCCTGGTTCTCTGGCAAAGCAGAACCAGGCCACAAAAAAGAACTGTGTTTGGCAGGCCTCCCCGTTCGGAATTAGGTCCACCCCCACTGGATAACCAGTTACTTGACCACTCTCTCACAATGTTTTGCGTCTTTGTACGAGGCACTTCTGTCTGTGTCTAAACAGGTGAAAGCAGTGCGGCCGCAAGCAGCTGACCAGCCCTTCCATGACCACAAGCCAGGTGATTGGGTGCTGATACGGGACCTCTGCAGACAAGGTGGAACCAGCCGAGATGGCCATCAAAGGGACATTGTATATCCTAACTGCTAAATATGATTCTGATGGCTCTGATTAAATTTAATTTAGACACCCAGGGAAGAATGTCTTGTAGCAATATGTGAATTTGGAACTATGAGAATAGAGTCAAAAACGACCTCTAAGTTTCTCACTGTTTTACCAGGTATAACTAAAAGAGCATCTGTGTTTACCACAGTATTATCATTTATATTTTTATCTATATTAGGACCATGTAGAAGGACCTCTGTTTTATCAGAATTAAATAAAAGAAAATTTAATCATCCAGTTTTTAGTTTCTTTAATACAGTATGTTATTCGGCTGAGACACAGGTCCTCGTAAGGTTTAGCTGATATGTAAATTTGGGTATCATCAGCATAACAGTGAAAGATAATACAGTGTTTACGGATTCTTTTACACAGTGGTAGAATCTAAGTATTGAACTTATTTAAAGCTATATATTCATCAGGTTTAACCCATGTCTCCAAGAGACATAGTGCATTAAGCTGATTGTCAGTAATAATGTCATTTACAATAACTGATTTAGGTGCTAGCAATCTTATATTTAACACTTCTATTTTAATGCGGTAGTTGCTGTTGCTCTGATGGACGGACAAGTTTGTATTAATTCTAATGAGGTTGTTAAAACAGTTTTTCTGGCTTTTTGGATTCTAAGTTACACAGGGGACAGACACAGTCTCAATATTGAATTGTTTATTTAGCACTGTTATGAGGAAAAGACATGGAAATAGTACATGCTGAAATACAAGCAGAAAAATGGCAGGCTGAATTATTAAAATGGTATAGATCACTTACCTTTATCTAAGGTGAAATCATTGTTTTCTAGTTCTGGCTGTGGAAGTGGGTAGAATGCATACGAAGCGGTAAATGACTAAACAGATATTGAACGCCGGCTTCACAGTACTGTGAACTTTAAACAATGAACTTTTTAAAACTAGTAATAGTACAAAGGTCATTGTACATTCAATGTTAAAATAATGAACTCCTTGGGACATTAAAGTGTATGATGTTCCTGGGACCATATAATATACTAATAATGTGATCACACAGCTTAACTGCTAATGCTATTATTAAACACACTGTACTACTGTACTTTCTACAAAGCTCATTGTCAAATCACTTCTTCAAATAAATCATGAGTCAGAATTGGTGTATGATGTCCCTATTTTAAGACTGAATGATGTTCCTGGGACTATATAATGTGCTAATACTGTGGTCAGTTTTTCGAGGGAGTGAACGTTGGCTGCAACAGGCTAGGTAGCGGTGGACACGCAGCCCTAGCCTTTAGCCTAGCATGTAGGCCGCCTCTCTTGCCCCGTTTCCGCCTTGGGCACTCTGTCCATCCGCTGTGTCGTCTTCCTGAGGCCGTTGCTGCTGTACCTTGCTGGCTGGTTTCGGCGGTGTCCTAGTGCAAAAGAAAATGGAAATCAGAAAGGCTTAATGTAAGTTCATGATGAACTTTACCAAACTCCAGGAGCGCCTCTCAACTGTAACTAAGCGTTCCGGAGGAGAACTGTACGTGTAAAATAAATATTAAAGTTAAAATCAATAATAAATAGCATCAGTTGCCAGAGGAACACACAAAGACGTTTGCCATGGTGGGAATCATCTTGGAGTTGAGGATGCAGTGCTTTGTGGGAACAGTGGTTTCTATGCAGGTGCTGATGTAGCTGGTTACTCCAGAGGCATAGTCTTCTAAGTCAGCAGTACAGCAGCAGTTCTGAACACATCCCAGTTTGCACTGTCAAAGTAGTCCTGAAGCACCAGATCAGTTTCTTCATTCCACACAAGCTCACGTGATGATATTTGGGGAGGACAGTCCTCAGGTTGCTGTGGTTAAAACTGCAGACGACAATGAACAGCACGTCCGGATGTGCGGTATCTTGTTTGCTGATTGCGTCATGCAGCAGCCCCAGCACCATCGCTGAGTTCGCACGTGACTGAATGTAAACAGCCAGGATAAACACAGCGCTTCTTTGTGTCTGAATACGACCTGTTGTTTACAAAGACGCAGACGCTGCCGCCCCCTGTTCTTCCCGGGTGTTGCCATGTGGTCTCCGGGGTGGACGGAGTGCGTTTATGCCCTCCCACAGGCCACAGATTGGAGCTAGGTGCTTGGGAATTTGATCATTATCAGATGTTTGTAAGACCTCCTGCATCCTTGATTTGCAAAACGTCATGGCTCATCCTTCTTGGCAATGTTGAGGGTATGTTTGTTTGTGTAGGAGTGAATGTAAGTGTCAAAGAGAAACAAAGAAGAAGAGACAGAAAGATGTTTATATACACTGAGCCTTAAGCTGATATTTAGAGATATATCTGTGAAGATTTTATGAGTATGATCCTGCAGCGAGAAAAGAGTATATACTCTTCCATTTCTTCTCCAAAGCTGTCAGGAAAAATAAAAGGAAAAATATGTCAATTTAAGCACACATTAAAAATAGAATAATCTATAAGCTGTGAAAAGACAAGAAAAAATACATTCACTGGCCTGATGGTGGCGCTGCAGCAAAGCATTAAATGTTTTTATTCAATGACGTCTGACCTGTAAGTCCTACACTCAAAATGATTTATGGCTGATTCCTTGATGCCTTCCTACTTCTGCTAACTAGTCCAAGATTTTCTTTTTACCACTCCTCACATATTTGGTATTAAAATACTTGCAATGGTCTTAATAACTAATAATTATTCAAAAAAGTAAGCCTGGAACTTTTGAACGCTTGAGCCTATTTAAACAAAATCTGTTCAGCACATGATTTTAAGGTGTCATGTCAAGTTTAGTTTCAGATCCAATACGATACATAAAGTTATTAATAAATACACAACATCTGTCCAATACTATTAAATAAATAAACTGTATGCCTCAACATGTGGGAGAAATTAAAGGCATCAGCTAACATCACTAACTTTGTAAAATAAAATATAACAAATTATCACAGATATACATTTATTGAATTGCTATTTATTTTATTACTAAAATAAGAAATGATTGTGCAGGACTTTGGCACGGAATTTGCCTTACAATGATGAAGTATTAATAGGAGACCAGGTTTTGTAATTTTCAAAAGATACTAGGCTATTCTAATATGTCTTTATATGAGATATGACTATTAACTAAATGTTATGTAGTTATGTAGATATAATAGATTATATAGAATATATAAATTTGTTATTCATGTATTTAGCAGTGTTGGCTCAGGACTTTTATTCTGAAATGTGAAGTCCAGTGAGACCAAAGGGAAGCAAGCATTGCTAATATCGGGACCAATATCCAATCCTAATATCTGATGGGTGCACTAGTCTCATTGGGCCTGTTGTGCTGGTTCTTTAGGTCTCATTGGGCCTGTTGTGCTGGTTCTTTAGGTCTCATTGGGCCTGTTGTGCTGGTTCTTTAGGTCTCATTGGGCCTGTTGTGATTGTGGCAAATCTTACAACTTAGGCCTACTTAAAGCCATAGCTGACACCCATATGACTCCAGTGTTGAGACAAATTGCATGTTTTTTTCATGGTAATTCCTACTCCATCCACTATGTGGCAGTATATTGGAAATAGGCCAGGTTACAAGCCAAAAGGAGAGGATCATTCAGTAGCAAAGAGGTTTAGCTGAGTCTCACTTCAGGCCTCATTGTAATGAAGACTGAATGAAGGAACTTTGGTTCAAATACTCATTGTAAGTTTGCAATCCTTTAATTCTTTATATATTCTATCAATGTTTGTGTGTGTTTAATGCATGAGGTTGGGTGCTGTTGTGCTTTTGCAGAAAGCTTCTCTTTTTTTCTTGTTGTTTGTTTGTTTGTTTCTCTATTTGCACTCCTTACAACTAACTTGCTCTTCATATGGACATTGGGATTAGCCTGTTGTGCTTGTTTTTAGGGTCTCATTGGGCCTGTTTTCATGTTCCTAAATTCTCATTTGTCATGTGCTTATGGTCTCATCGGGCCTGTTGTTCTGGTGCTTTAGTTCTCATTGGGCCTGTAGTGCTGGTTCTTTAGGTCTAATTGGGCCTGTTGTGCTGGTTCTTTAGGTCTCATCGGGCCTGTTGTGGTTGTGGCATAAAACAAATCCTACAACTTAGGCCTACTTGAAGCCATAGCATAGTGTTGAGACAAATGGCATGAGTACAGGCCCAAGACTCATTGTAAGTTTGCAATCCTTTAATTCTTTATATATTCTATCAATGTTTGTGTATGTTTAATGCATGAGGTTGGGTGCTGTTGTGCTTTTGCAGAAAGCTTCTCTTTTTTTCTTGTTTGTTTGTTTTTGTTTTTCTATTTGCACTCCTTACAACTAACTTGCTCTTCATATGGACATTGGGATAAGCCTGTTGTGCTGGTGCTTTAGGTCTCATTGGGCCTGTTGTGCTGGTGCTTTAGGTCTCATTGGGCCTGTTGTGGCATAAAACAAATCCTACAACTTAGGCCTACTTGAAGCCATACCTGACACCCATTCCCATCTATTCTAAGGGTAGTAGTATATTTCAGCTGCGTCTCTGTACACTACAACTGACTTTGGATTTGTATGCTATCTGGATGTTTCACTGGAAGAATATTACATTACAAATTGTGAAAATCAGCATATTTTATGTATATATTTATTATTGTTATATATTGTTTTTATTTAAAGTGCTAAAAGTGCTTGCCAAACTTGACTGAGCTATCCAAACTCAAGTGGAAATGTGCTTGTATGTACAAACGAACATTTTTTTTGGCTCATTAGTAAGACAGCCCGATTCACCTTGGTGAAGTTTATATTGCTAGCATTTTCTGAGGAGACCCTGAAAGCTGTTTATCATGAAATTCATGTGTCATACTGTCATGTGTGTCTCTTGTATGATCTTTGTTCTTTGAAATGCAGCTTCTCCTAGTCTTAGAAATATGTGGAAATAGTACCACCAGTGAAAGTGGTGAGATTTGGTATGGGGGGTGAGATTAGGCGCAGCAGTGTTAACTGAGTGTTAACTGTTTACTAGCTCTCATGTTGCTTGTTAATCATTTCTTTGTATTCTTTAATATTAGCTTTGGCTTGTTTCTTAGCCAGTGTCAATCCTTGCGCTATCTACTATGTGTGTTACTTTACATTACTTTGCTTTACTAACCTGTGTTTTTTCTCAAGAAACATGATGGCCGTGGAGAGACACTGTTAGGAAGAAGACAGACGCCAGAATCGAGGGAGCAAGCCGCTCAGCTGACTTTTTGTGACTTTTCACTGCTGATTGCAGGTTTGACGCCCGGTCCTCTACCACCTAGAAAGGCTTCACCTGTGCTGCCTGGAATCTGTCTTGCTTTACGGTAACATTGAGAAGGTGCTACTCTAGGGATTATTGTCCCTACCCAGTCCCACAGGTAAGTCAGGTAAGTATTGATTTACTCTATTCAAATAACTTGTTCTGCCATTTCTCTACTTGTATTAAAGTAATATTAGTATCTCTTGCTCATATTTCAAACCCTGCAGTATCGAGATGATGTCTGTGTTTGTAATCATAGATGTCAGAAAATGAGTTATAACAATCTGAGGAACAAAAGGAAACATATGTATCAATTCTTATGAGAACCAGTGATATTACATTTAAATTTGGGTTGTACAATCTCTGGCAACTAAAGCAGTCCTTGTCAATTATGTTATTACTGATAATCACCTTAGTTCACTATGTCTAATGAGTTTGTAACCCTGAATGAATCCACTGTCCCAGGTTTTAGATGTTAGTTACCCACACAGGTCTGATTTTGGTGGTGGTGTAGATGCAATTTATGGTACATTTCTGATGAAAAGCTAAATTTTGTCTGTTCCATCTACAACACTGTTTAGCTGTCTTTCTGTCCCTCTTCAATTTTGTCTGTCCATGTGCAACTCTGAGGCTGTCTATCTGTCCATCTGACTATGAAACAACAATTCTGGCTAGCTCTCTATCCAAGAGAAACTGAGTTGTGTTTTTTTTTGTTTGTTTTTTTGTTTGTTTGTTTTGCTTTTTTTGCATATTCAGTTTCTTGATAGATATATATATATATTTTCTTTTTTCTCATCCAGGTTTTCAGGAGCCCATGATCCCATCCCTCTATGAAGGTGGATTTGGCCCAGTCATCTGCAAATGTGTGTGGTTGTCTCCATCTGGAACTGTGGCTGGTGTGATTCAGTGTGATTCAGGTGGGTGATCATTCAGTTTCTATACATGTATTGACTGATATATTTTTTTAATCATACAGTTTCCCAGGATCCCATGACTGACTCCCTCTCTGAAGGTGGAAACGACTAACAAAGGTCATTCCATCTGCATCTCCATTTTCAACTATATATAGCTAAATACAGCTATACAGTGTGTGCAGAATTATTAGACCGGTTGTATTTAAGAGGATTCTTTTGAACAACAACTATGTTCTAAATCAACCCAAAAGACTCATAAATATCAAAGCTTAATATTTTTGGAAGTTGGAGTGTTTTTTTTTTTGTTTTTAGATTTGGGAGATCTTGGGAGGATATCTGTTTGTGCAGGTAACTATTACTGTGCAGAATTATTAGGCAACTTAATAAAAAACAAATATATACCCATCTCACTTGTTTTTAACCAGGTAAACCAATATAACAACACACAATTTAGAAATAAACATTTCTGACATTCAAAAACAAAACCAAAAACAAATCAGTGACCAATATAGCCACCTTTCTTTACAATGACACTCAAAAGTCTTCCATCTATAGATTCTGTCAGTTGCTTGATCTGTTTACGATCAACATTGCGTGCAGCAGACACCACAGCCTCCCAGACACTGTTCAGAGAGGTGTACTGTTTTCTCTCCCTGTAGATCTCACATTTTATGAGGGACCACAGGTTCTTTATGGGGTTCAGATCAGGATGACTGAAGCCGTGGATGACTCCTGAGGTGCGTGCGCTACTGAGGACCCGCGACTCGGCCTTCAGAGTGGGTGACAAGGCGGCCCTGAGGAAAGCAAGAGCCAAATTGTCACGAGCCATCCGAGAGGCAAAGCACACACCCCCAGAGAATCCACAGCCACTTCAAGGACACGGGTGACATGCGGCGCATGTGGCAGGGCATCCAGGAAATCACAAACTACAGGACAATGCCACCGTCCTGTGACAGTGATGCCTTCCTCCCCGATGCCCTGAATGACTTTAATGCACGGTTTGAGGCACAGAACAATACGTCGGTGAGAAAGATCACGCCCAAGCCGGACGGGCAGGTGTTGTGCCTGACTGCAGTGGACGTGAGGAAAACTCTGCGCAGAGTCAACCCATGGAAAGCTGCAGGACCAGACAACATCCCCGGCAGAGTGCTCTGAGAGTGTGCAGACCAGTTGACAGATGTTCTCACGGACATCTTCAACGTGTCCTTGCGCAGCTCCACTGTCCCAACGTGCCTCAAGACCACCACCATCGTCCCCGTGCCGAAGAAGACTCTGCAACAGCTTCTTCCCCCAAGCCATCAGACTTCTCAACTCAACTTCTGAACTGATGTCTTTTCTGTTACATGCACATTCTCTCTCTCTCCCCAACCATTTACCCCAGATAAAAGGGGAAGCATTTTTGCACAAAGCATTTGCACTAATAACTTACTACCTCACTGGACTCTATTTATTACACATTGCACAAATTTGCACACTACTGGCAATGATTTATTATTCTCTGTCTGCACTTGTGTTTTGTATGCACTGTCTATGTTGCACCATGGTCCTGGAGGAACGTTGTTTCGTTTCACTGTGTACTCTGTATGTAGTTGAAATGACAATAAAACCCACTTGACTTGAGGTGAACAAGGGGGCCATGTCATCATTCTTCTTTTAGACCCTTACTGGCCAGCCATGCTGTGGAGTATTTGGATGCATGTGATGGAGCCATTGTCCTGCATGAAAATCATGTTTTTCTTGAACGACTTCTTTCTGTACCACTGCTTGAAGGTGTCTTCCAGAAACTGACAGTAGGTCTGGGAGTTGAGCTTCACTCCATCCTCAACCCGAAAAGGTCCCACAAGTTCATCTTTGATGATACCAGCCCATGGCCAGATGGATCCAGCCTCGGGCCCATGCATCTGGCCCATCAAGAGTCACTCGCATTTCATCAGTCCATAAAAACTTGAAAATAAATAAATAAATAAAAATCAGTCTTTCAGCCTTCCTTACCTTGGCCATGTCCCTGAGTTTCGCACATCTTGTGCTTTTTGATACTCCAGTAACGTTGCAGCACTGAAATATGGCAAAACTGGTGGCAAATGGCATCTTGGCAGCTTCACGCTTGATTTCTCAATTCATGGGCAGTTATTTTGCGCCTTTTTTTTTTTTAACACATTTCTTGCGACCCTGTTGGCTATTTGCCATGAAACGCTTGATTGTTCGGTGATCACGCTTCAAATGTTTGGCAATTTCAAGACTGCTGCATCCCTCTGCAAGACATCTCAATTTTTGACTTTTCAAAGTCTGTCAAATCTCTCTTCTGACCCATTTTGCCAAAGGAAAGGAAGTTGTCTAATAATTAAGCACACCTTATATAGAGTGTTGATGTCATTAGACCACACCCCTTCTCAGAGATGCACATCACCTGATTTACTTGATTGGTAGTTGGCTTTCAAGCCTATAGAGCTTGGAGTAGGACAACATGTATAAAAAGGATGATGTGATCAAAATACTCATTTGCTTAATAATTCTGCACACAGTGTATTCTGTCCATCTTCAACTGTGTGAGGCTGACTGTTTGTAAACAGCTTTGATACAGGTAAGTGATCATTCAGTTTCTATACTGTATTGACTTTTTTTCTCTTTTTTGTCGTACAGTTTCCCAGGATCCCATTACAGACTCCCTCACTGAAGGTGGTCTAACCAAGGTCTTTACATCTGCATCTCCATTTAAAACTGCTGACTGGCTGGCTGGTATTCTGTCCATCTTCAACTGTGTGAGGCTGACTGTTCGCAAACAGCTGTGATACAGGTAAGTGATCATTCAGTACATGTACTGACTTTTTTTTCTTTTTTGTCGTACAGTTTCCCAGGATCCCATTTCCGACTCCCTCTCTGAAGGTGGACTATCAAGGGTCTAGGGTCTGACTGTTGGTAAACAGCTGTGATACAGGTAAGTGATCATTCAGTTTCTATACACGTATTGACTTTTTTTTCTTTTTTGTCGTACAGTTTCCCAGGATCCCGTGACCGACTCCCTCTCTGAAGGTGGAAACGACTAACAAGAGTCTATTCATTTACTTCTCACTTCACAACTATATATAGGTAAATACAGCTATATTCTGTCCATCTACAGCTGTGTGAGGCTGAATGTTCGTAAACAGCTGTGATACTGGTAAGTGATTATTCAGTTTCTATACAGGTATTGACTTTTCTTTTTTGTCATACAGTTTCCCAGGATCCCGTGATCGACTCCCTCACTGAAGGTGGACTAACAAGGGTCTTTACATCTGCATCTCCATTTACAACTGTGACTGGCTGGCTGGTATTCTATCCATCTTCAACTGTGTGAGGCTGACTGTTCATTAACAGCTGTTATACAGGTATGTGATCATTCAGTTTCTATACACGTATTGACTTTTTTTTTTTTTTCTTTTTTGTCGTACAGTTTCCCAGGATCCCATTTCCGACTCCCTCTCTGAAGGTGGACTATCAAGGGTCTAGGGTCTGACTGTTCGTAAACAGCTGTGATACAGGTAAGTGATCATTCAGTACATGTATTTACTTTTTTTTTTCTTTTTTGTTGTACAGTTTCCCAGGATCCCGTGACCGACTCCCTCTCTGAAGGTGGAAACGACTAACAAGAATTTCTCCATTCTGAACTATGACTGGCTGGCTGGTATTCTGTCCGTCTTCAACTGTGTGAGGCTGACTGTTCGTAAACAGCTGTGATACTGGTAAGTGATCATTTAGTACATGTATTGACTTTTTTTTCTTTTTTATCATACAGTTTCCCAGGATCCCGTGATCGACTCCCTCACTGAAGGTGGACTAACAAGGGTCTAGGGTCTGACTGTTCGTAAACAGCTGTGATACTGGTAAGTGATCATTCAGTTTCTATACATGTATTGACTTTTTTCTTTTTTGTTGTGCAGTTTCCCAAGATCCCGTGACCGACTCCCTCTCTGAAGGTGGAAACGACTAACAAGGATTTTTCCATCTGCATCTCCATTCTCTACTATGACTGGCTGGCTGGTATTCTGTCCATTTTCAACTGTGTGAGGCTGACTGTTCATAAACAGCTTTGATACTGGTAAGTGATCATTCAGTTTCTATACATGTATTGACTTTTTTTCCTTTTTTGTCGTACAGTTTCCCAGGATCCCATTTCCGACTCCCTCTCTGAAGGTGGACTATCAAGGGTCTAGGGTCTGACTGTTCGTAAACAGCTGTGATACTGGTAAGTGATCATTCAGTACATGTATTGACTTTTTTTTTTTCTAATTTGTTGTACAGTTTCCCAGGATTCTATTACCGACTCCCTCTCTGAAAGTGGACTAACAAGGGTCTTTACATCTGCATCTTCATTTACAACTGTGACTGGCTGGCTGGTATTCTGTCCATCTTCAATTACGTGAGGCTGACTGTCCGTAAACAGCTGTTATACAGGTAAGTGATCATTCAGTTTCTATACACGTATTGACTTTTTTTTCTTTTTTTGTCGTACAATTTCCCAGGATCCCATGACCGACTCCCTCTATGAAGGTGGACAATCAAGGGTCTAGGGTCTTACTGTTGGTAAACAGCTGTGATACTGGTAAGTGATCATTCAGTACATATACTGACTTTTTAGTGATCATTCAGTTTCTATACACGTATTGACTTTTTTTCATTTTTGTCGTACAGTTTCCCAGGATTCTATTACCGACTCCCTCTCTGAAGGTGCACTATCAAGGGTCTAGGGCCTGACTGTTCGTGAACAGCTGTGATACAGGTAAGTGATCATTCAGTTTCTCTACACGTATTGACTTTTTTTTTTTTTTTCTTTTTTGTCGTACAGTTTCCCAGGATGCTGTGAAGGTGGAAACGACTAACAAGGATTTCTCCATCTGCATCTCCATTCTCTACTATGACTGGCTGGCAGGTATTCTGTCCATCTTGAACTGTGTGAGTCTGACTGTTCGTAATAGCTTTGATACAGGTAAGTGATCATTCAGTACATGTATTGACTTTTTTTTTCTTTTTTGTTGTACAGTTTCGCAGGATCCCATTACCGACTCCCTCTATGAAGGTGGACAATCAAGGGTCTAGGGTCTGACTGTTGGTAAACAGCTGTGATACTGGTAAGTGATTATTCAGTACATATACTGACTTTTTTTTCTTTTTTGTCGTACAGTTTCCCAGGATTCCATTACCGACTCCCTTTATGAAGGTGGACAATCAAGGGACTTAGGTCTAACTTTTGGTAAACAGCTGTGATACTGGTAAGTGATTATTCAGTACATATACTGACTTTTTTTTCTTTTTTGTCGTACAGTTTCCCAGGATCTCGTGAGCGACTCCCTCTCTGAAGGTGGAAACGACTAACAAGGATTTCTCCATCTGCATCTCCATTCTCTACTGCGACTGGCTGGCTGGTATTCTGTCCATCTTCAACTGTGTGAGGCTGACTGTTCGTAAATAGCTGTGATACAGGTAAGTGATTATTCAGTTTCTATACATGTATTGAATTTTTTTTCTCTTTTTTGTCATACAATTTCCCAGGATCCCGTGACCGACTCCCTCTCTGAAGGTGGACTAACCAAGGTCTTTACATTTGCATCTCCATTTACAACTGTGACTGGCTGGCTGGTATTCTGTCCATCTTCAACTGTGTGAGGCTGACTGTCCGTAAACAGCTGTTATACAGGTAAGTGATCATTCAGTTTCTATACACGTATTGACTTTTCTTTCTTTTTTTGTCGTACAATTTCCCAGGATCCCGTGACCGACTCCCTCTATGAAGGTGGACAATCAAGGGTCTAGGGTCTGACTGTTGGTAAACAGCTGTGATACTGGTAAGTGATCATTCAGTACATATACTGACTTTTTAGTGATCATTCAGTTTCTATACATGTATTGACTTTTTTTCCTTTTTTGTCGTACAGTTTCCCAGGATTCTATTACCGACTCCCTCTCTGAAGGTGCACTATCAAGGGCCTAGGGTCTGACTGTTCGTAAACAGCTGTGATACAGGTAAGTGATCATTCAGTTTCTATACACGTATTGACTTTTTTTTTTTCTTTTTTGTCGTACAGTTTCCCAGGATCCTGTGAAGGTGGAAACGACTAACAAGGATTTCTCCATCTGCATCTCCATTCTGTACTATGACTGGCTGGCAGGTATTCTGTCCATCTTGAACTGTGTGAGTCTGACTGTTCGTAATAGCTTTGATACAGGTAAGTGATCATTCAGTTTCTATTCATGTATTGACCCTTTTTCTTTTTTGTCGTACAGTTTCGTAGGATTCCATTACCGACTCCCTCTATGAAGGTGGACAATCAAGGGTCTAAGGTCTGACTGTTGGTAAACAGCTGGGATACTGGTAAGTGATTATTCAGTACATATACTGACTTTTTTTTCTTTTTTGTTGTACTGTTTCGCAGGATCTTGTTACCGACTCCCTCTATGAAGGTGGACAATCAAGGGTCTAGGGTCTGAGTGTTTGTGAACAGCTGTGATACAGGTAAGTGATCATTCAGTACATGTATTGACTTTTTTTTTTCTTTTTTGTCATACAATTTCCAAGGATCCCATTACCGACTCCCCCTCTGAAGGTGGACTATCAAGAGTCTAGAGTCTGACTGTTCGTGAACAGCTGTGATACAGGTAAGTGATTGTTCAGTTTCTATACATGTATTGACTTTTTTTTTTTCTTTTTTTCGTACAGTTTCCCAGGATTCCATTATCAACTCCCTCTATGAAGGTGGACAATCAAGGGTCTAGGGTCTGACTGTTGGTAAACAGCTTTGATACTGGTAAGTGATCATTCAGTACATATACTGACTTTTTAGTGATCATTCAGTTTCTATACACGTATTGACTTTTTTTTTTCTTTTTTGTCGTACAGTTTCCCAGGATCCCGTGACCAACTCCCTCTCTGAAGGTGGAAACGACTAACAAGGATTTTTCCAACTGCATCTCCATTCCCTACTATGACTGGCTGGCTGGTATTCTGTCCACCTTCAACTGTGTGAGGCTGACTGTTCGCAAACAGCTGTTATACAGGTAAGTGATCATTCAGTTTCTATACATGTATTGACTTTTTTTTTCTTTTTTGTCGTACAGTTTCCCAGGATTCTATTACCGACTCCCTCTCTGAAGGTGGAAACGACTAACAAGGATTTTTCCATCTGCATCTCCATTCCCTACTATGACTGGCTGGCTGGTATTCTGTCCATCTTCAACTGTGTGAGGCTGACTGTCCGTAAACAGCTGTTATACAGGTAAGTGATCATTTATTTTCTATACACGTATTGACTTTCTTTTTTTTTTTTTTTTTCTCGTACAGTTTCCCAGGATCCAGTGAAGGTGGAAACGACTAACAAGGATTTCTCCATCTGCATCTCCATTCTCTACTATGACTGGCTGGCAGGTATTCTGTCCATCTTGAACTGTGTGAGTCTGACTGTTCGTAATAGCTTTGATACAGGTAAGTGATCATTCAGTTTCTATACATGTATTGAGTTTTTTTTCTTTTTTGTCGTACTGTTTCCTAGGATCCCGTGACCGACTCCCTCTCTGAAGGTGGAAATGACTAACAAGAGTCTATCCATTTGCTTCTCACTTCACAACTCTATATAGGTAAATACAGCTATATTCTGTCCATCCTCAGCTGTGTGAGGCTGAATGTTCGTAAACAGCTATTATACAGGTAAGTGATTGTTCAGTTTCTATACATGTATTGACTTTTTTTTTTTCTTTTTGTCGTACAGTTTCCCAGGATTCCATTATCAACTCCCTCTATGAAGGTGGACAATCAAGGGTCTAGGGTCTGACTGTTCGTAAACCGCTGTTATATAGGTAAGTGAATGGTCAGTTTCTATACACGTATTGACTTTTTTTATTTTTTGTCGTACAGTTTCCCAGGATCCCGTGACCGACTCCCTCTCTGAAGGTGGACTAACCAAGGTCTTTACATATGCATCTCCATTTACAACTGTGACTGGCTGTCTGGTATTCTGTCCATCTTCAACTGTGTGAGGCTGACTGTTCGTAAACAGCTTTGATACAAGTAAGTGATCATTCAGTTTCTATACACGTATTGACTTTTTTTTTTTTTTTTTTTTTTTTGTCATACAATTTCCCAGGATCCCGTGACCGACTCCCTCTATGAAGGTGGACAATCAAGGGTCTAGGGTCTAACTGTTCGTAAACAGCTGTGATACAGGTAAGTGATCATTCAGTTTCTATACACGTTTTGACTTTTTTTCTTTTTTGTCGTACAGTTTCCCAGGATTCCATTACCGACTCCCTCTCTGAAGGTGGACTATCAAGGGTCTAGGGTCTGACTGTTTGTGAACAGCTTTGATACAGGTAAGTGATTATTCAGCTTCTATACATGTATTGACTTTTTTTTCTTTTTTGTCGTACAGTTTCCCTGGATCCCGTGACCGACTCCCTCTCTGAAGGTGGAAATGACTAACAAGAATTTTTCCATCTGCATCTCCATTCTCTACTATGACTGGCTGGCAGGTATTCTGTCCATCTTGAACTGTGTGAGTCTGACTGTTCGTAATAGCTTTGATACAGGTAAGTGATCATTCAGTACATGTATTGACTTTTTTTTTTCTTTTTTGTTGTACAGTTTCGCAGGATCCCATTACCGACTCCCTTTATGAAGGTGGACAATCAAGGGTCTAGGGTCTGACTGTTGGTAAACAGCTGTGATACTGGTAAGTGATTATTCAGTACATATACTGACTTTTTTTTCTTTTTTGTTGTACAGTTTCGCAGGATCCTGTTACCGACTCCCTCTATGAAGGTGGACAATCAAGGGTCTAGGGTCTGACTGTTGGTAAACAGCTGTGATACTGGTAAGTGATTATTCAGTACATATACTAACTTTTTTTTCTTTTTTGTTGTACAGTTTTGCAGGATCCTTTTACCGACTTCCTCTCTGAAGGTGGACTATCAAGGGTCTAGGGTCTGACTGTTTGTGAACAGCTTTGATACAGGTAAGTGATTATTCAGGTTCTATACATGTATTGACTTTTTTTTCTTTTTTGTCGTACAGTTTCCCAGGATCTCGTGACCGACTCCCTCTCTGAAGGTGGAAACGACAAACAAGGATTTTTCCATCTGCATCTCCATTCTCTACTATGACTGACTGGCAGGTATTCTGTCCATCTTGAACTGTGTGAGGCTGACTGTCCGTAAACAGCTGTTATACAGGTAAGTGATCATTCAGTTTCTATACACGTATTGACTTTTCTTTCTTTTTTTGTCGTACAGTTTCCCAGGATTCTATTACCGACTCCCTCTCTGAAGGTGCACTATCAAGGGTCTAGGGCCTGACTGTTCGTGAACAGCTGTGATACAGGTAAGTGATCATTCAGTTTCTATACACGAATTGACTTTTTTATTTTCTTTTTTGTCGTACAGTTTCCCAGGATCCCGTGAAGGTGGAAACGACTTACAAGGATTTCTCCATCTGCATCTCCGTTCTCTACTATGACTGGCTGGCAGGTATTCTGTCCATCTTGAACTGTGTGAGTCTGACTGTTCGTAATAGCTTTGATACAGGTAAGTGATCATTCAGTTTCTATACATGTATTATCTTTTTTTTTCTTTTTTGTCGTACTGTTTCCTAGGATCCCGTGACCGACTCCCTCTCTGAAGGTGGAAATGACTAACAAGAGTCTATCCATTTGCTTCTAACTTCACAACTCTATATAGGTAAATACAGCTATATTCTGTCCATCTTCAGCTGTGTGAGGCTGACTGTCCGTAAACAGCTGTTATACAGGTAAGTGATCATTCAGTTTCTATACATGTATTGACTTTTCTTTCTTTTTTTGTCGTACAATTTCCCAGGATCCCGTGACCGACTCCCTCTATGAAGGTGGACAATCAAGGGTCTAGGGTCTTACTGTTTGTAAACAGCTGTGATACTGGTAAGTGATCATTCAGTACATATACTGACTTTTTAGTGATCATTCAGTTTCTATACACGTATTGACTTTTTTTCATTTTTGTCGTACAGTTTCCCAGGATTCTATTACCGACTCCCTCTCTGAAGGTGCACTATCAAGGGTCTAGGGTCTAACTGTTCGTAAACAGCTGTGATACTGGTAAGTGATCATTCAGTACATATACTGACTTTTTAGTGATCATTCAGTTTCTATACACGTATTGACTTTTTTTCATTTTTGTCGTACAGTTTCCCAGGATTCTATTACCGACTCCCTCTCTGAAGGTGCACTATCAAGGGTCTAGGGTCTAACTGTTCGTAAACAGCTGTGATACAGGTAAGTGATCATTTAGTTTCTATACACGTTTTGACTTTTTTTCTTTTTTGTCGTACAGTTTTCCAGGATTCCATTACCGACTCCCTCTCTGAAGGTGGACTATCAAGGGTCTGGGGTCTGAGTGTTCGTGAACAGCTGTGATACAGGTAAGTGATCATTCAGTACATGTATTGACTTTTTTTTTCTTTTTTGTTGTACAGTTTCGCAGGATCCTGTGACCGACTCCCTCTCTGAAGATGGACAATCAAGGGTCTAGGGTCTGACTGTTGGTAAACAGGTGTGATACTGGTAAGTGATCATTCAGTACATATACTGACTTTTTAGTGCTCATTCAGTTTCTATACACGTATTGACTGTTTTTCATTTTTGTCGTACAGTTTCCCAGGATTCTATTACCGACTCCCTCTCTGAAGGTGCACTATCAAGGGTCTAGGGCCTGACTGTTCGTGAACAGCTGTGATACAGGTAAGTGATCATTCAGTTTCTATACACGTATTGACTTTTTTATTTTCTTTTTTGTCGTACAGTTTCCCAGGATCCCGTGAAGGTGGAAACGACTTACAAGGATTTCTCCATCTGCATCTCCATTCTCTACTATGACTGGCTGGCAGGTATTCTGTCCATCTTGAACTGTGTGAGTCTGACTGTTCGTAATAGCTTTGATACAGGTAAGTGATCATTCAGTTTCTATACATGTATTATCTTTTTTTTCTTTTTTGTCGTACTGTTTCCTAGGATTCCGTGACCGACTCCCTCTCTGAAGGTGGAAATGACTAACAAGAGTCTATCCATTTGCTTCTAACTTCACAACTCTATATAGGTAAATACAGCTATATTCTGTCCATCTTCAGCTGTGTGAGGCTGACTGTCCGTAAACAGCTGTTATACAGGTAAGTGATCATTCAGTTTCTATACATGTATTGACTTTTCTTTCTTTTTTTGTCGTACAATTTCCCAGGATCCCGTGACCGACTCCCTCTATGAAGGTGGACAATCAAGGGTCTAGGTTCTTACTGTTGGTAAACAGCTGTGATACTGGTAAGTGATCATTCAGTACATATACTGACTTTTTAGTGATCATTCAGTTTCTATACACGTATTGACTTTTTTTCATTTTTGTCGTACAGTTTCCCAGGATTCTATTACCGACTCCCTCTCTGAAGGTGCACTATCAAGGGTCTAGGGTCTAACTGTTCGTAAACAGCTGTGATACAGGTAAGTGATCATTTAGTTTCTATACAAGTTTTGACTTTTTTTCTTTTTTGTCGTACAGTTTTCCAGGATTCCATTACCGACTCCCTCTCTGAAGGTGGACTATCAAGGGTCTGGGGTCTGAGTGTTCGTGAACAGCTGTGATACAGGTAAGTGATCATTCAGTACATGTATATACATCTATGAAGGTGGACAATCAAGGGTCTAGGGTCTAACTGTTCGTAAACAGCTGTGATACAGGTAAGTGATCATTCAGTTTCTATACACGTATTGACTTTTTTATTTTCTTTTTTGTCGTACAGTTTCCCAGGATCCCGTGAAGGTGGAAACGACTTACAAGGATTTCTCCATCTGCATCTCCATTCTCTACTATGACTGGCTGGCAGGTATTCTGTCCATCTTGAACTGTGTGAGTCTGACTGTTCGTAATAGCTTTGATACAGGTAAGTGATCATTCAGTTTCTATACATGTATTGAGTTTTTTTTCTTTTTTGTCGTACTGTTTCCTAGGATCCCGTGACCGACTCCCTCTCTGAAGGTGGAAATGACTAACAAGAGTCTATCCATTTGCTTCTCACTTCACAACTCTATATAGGTAAATACAGCTATATTCTGTCCATCTTCAGCTGTGTGAGGCTGAATGTTCGTAAACAGTTGTTATACAGGTAAGTGATTGTTCAGTTTCTATATGTTGCCCGGGAAAGTACACGCGGAACGACAACTTAAATTTTTGGGTCCATTTATTACAATACTAAATTTCAAATACACATCCGAGTAAACTTATGCATGTACATCACACAAAAAAGGAAAATAAAACACAGATATATACAAATAATACGGTAGTGGTCTGTGTGTAAAAGATCTGTACACACACACCTAAATCCCAGAACTCATCTCCTCCTCTCACATTAGCTGTTTAATGGCTGATAAAACTCATCATACACACTGCCTAACCCAGCTATCTCTCTCTGCTAGCAAGCACATAGCACACTACAGCGAATATTCTTCTTCTGTGCTGAAAGCATTCACTCTTACTGGGCTCTGGGCAACTATCGCCCCCAGGTGACCAACAAAGGGATATACCCCTATTGTAGCTCTATTAAAGCAAACCAAATCTAATAGGGTGTATTTATTCACCTGGCTACATTTCTCCCCTGCGAAGGAGTAAGCGCCCTCGTTTACTCATTTCCTCCAAATGCACTCTTAACCTCTTTGATAGCTTCCTGGAATAGAACTCTACTTAAACTAGCCAGAATCTGTGTAACTGCTGCGGAGGTATCTACCACTGACTTAGGCTCATGGTGGAGGTTTGAATGTTGTCCTGCATTCACTCTTTTACTTCTGCGAGGTGCAGCTACAGGAACATCCAAAACAGGTTTTGGGGTCTCAGCCTCCGGCATCACAATCTCTATCTCATCATCAGAGATCCCTACTGTTTCTGAACTCCCCTTACTTAAATCAGGCTCAGAACTCTGCACTCTTGTTCCAGGATCATCTACCAATTGTTCTTCTTCTGGATACGCTTTTCCAATGGCTTGACTTGGCCTCAACTCCTGAGGCATGCTTTCCATGAAGACAACACCATTTTCCGAATCCTCTGAATCTGATTCGGATTCCAGGGATTGGTGAAACTGAGCCTGTGGAGTCTTAAATCGAGGTAGTGGAACGGGAGGATTTGTACATTGTCTAATGTCAACTCTGTTCACTCTCCTTGTTGGGCCTCCTTCCACAGGCTCCACTGTGTAAGTAGTTCCCACTCTATCCACCACTCTGTAGACAGTAGACTTCCAAGCGTCCTGTATTTTGTTACGTCCCAATGGCCTGTTCCTAAGGAATACCAACACATCTGTTTCAATTTCAGGACAATAGACTTTGTTTTTCTGCAAGGCAATTCGCTCAGCGGCCTTCATCTCTGAGTACTGTTTTGCTCTAGCATGGGCTTCACTCAAGCGCCTCTGGTGTACAGCTAACCAGTCGGTTTTCTTGTCACTAGGTTGTTCCCGTCCTAGAAGAGCATCCACGGGCAAGTGAGGCTCAACACCAAACAAAAGGAAATATGGAGAATAACCTGTGGTTGAATGGGGCGTCACATTATAGGCATACACCAGTTCAGGCAAAGACTCAGGCCATCTACGCTTCTTTTCAGGTGACAGGGAGCGCAACAGGTCATGTAATGTCCTGTTAAAACGCTCACACTGGGCGTTGCCAGTAGGATGGTGTGGGGTGGTTCGGCTTTTCTTCACACCGTACAGTTTACACAGCTCAGATATAACTTCACTTTCAAAGTTACGGCCCTGATCCGAGTGTAGCCTTTCAGGAACACCATACTTCAGGAACCATTCCTTCAAAAGTACTTTTGCCGTGGTATCTGCCTTTTGATCCCGCGTCGCAAACGCCTGCGTGAATTTTGTGAACACATCCGTGACCACTAACACATTCTCTCGACCATCTGTAGAAGGCTCCAATACTGTAAAATCTACAGCAATAACTTCCAGTGGCCTAGAAGCACAGAAAGACTTCATGAGTGGGCGAACTTTAGGCTGTGGCATCTTTGTCAACACACAACGCTGACATCCTTTAATCCATCTTGCCACATCTTCATGCATGCCTATCCAAAAGCATCTGCTTCGCAACAACTGTAGGGTACGTTCAATGCCCTGATGCCCCATAGAGTCGTGAACATACTCCAACACCTTCTCTCTCAGGCTACTGGGCAAAAGCAGCTGAAAACATTCCCCAAGTCGCTCATCATCAATGACCCGATACAGTAACCCTTTCAGTTCCCGGATACTGTCCCAGTGTTTTAACAGTGAAAGGACGGGTTTTGGAAGCTCTTTACGTTCTCTCCCATTAGGTTTTTCATTCCGTTCCCACCACGCACGAAAAGCACTCAGCACAGGGTCCTGTTGCTGGAATACATGAATGTCCTCCTTAGAATAACCAGGGAAAGTTGGGGTGTTGCCCTGATCTTGACCAACAACACGTCCATCAGCTTCAAGTGCCCTCATCTGGCACACTTTACAACTTTGAATACCCTGCTGTTATCAGTGCTGGGTCAAGAGCCGTACCTTGATTAATCAGACTGCATACTGCCACACAACCATCAAATTCGGCATCATCTGAGACAGGCTCTGGCTCCCCTGCGAAAGACTGCCTAGAGAGTGCATCAGCAGCCGTGTTGCTCCGGCCTGGCCGATACTGCACATCAAAATCAAAAGCTGATAGCTGAGCAATCCATCTCTGCTCGATTGCCCCAAACTTTCCTGTTTTCAGGTGGCACAATGGGTTATTGTCCGTGAGTACAGTGAATTTGGAACCCAATAAGTAACCACGAAACTTTTCTGTTACCGCCCATTTGAGTGCAAGCAATTCCAGTTTGGTGCTACTATAATTACTGTCGTTCTTCTCCGCATTTCTCAATCGTCGGCTTGCATAGGCAATTACCCTTCTCTCCTCACCTTGTTGCTGGTACAGCACAGCTCCAAGCCCATGACTGCTAGCATCAGTCTCTACTATGAATGGCTGTGTAAAATCAGCAAACCCTAGGATAGGTGCACTCACCAGCTTTTCTTTAAGCAAATCAAAGGCGGCTTGACACTCTTCGGTCCACAACTGTTTTAGCAGTTGATTGGTTTTACTAGGACTTCCAACATTGAGGCATAAATGTACTACCTCATGTAGAGGACCAGCTATTTTCGAAAAACCTTGGATAAAACGCCTGTAATAGCTACAGAACCCAAGGAATGATCGCAGATCCTTCAAGGTAGATGGAATTGGCCATTGCTCTACTGCTGCCACTTTTTCTGGGTCTGTGCCTATACCTTGGGCGGATATCTGGTGCCCCAGAAACTTCACCTTTGATTGGAGGAAGTGACATTTCTCCAACTTGATTTTAAGGCCTGTCTCTTTCAGACACTTAAAAACAGCTTCAAGCCTGTTGAGGTGCTCACCAAATGTTTTTGAATACACCAAAATGTCATCCAAGTACACAAGCATAATCTGGAAGACCAAATCATTCATTGTGGCCTGCATCAGCCTTTGAAACGTTGCAGGTCCATTGCAAACCCCGAACGGCATACGAATAAATTCATATAATCCAAATGGCGTTGAAAAAGCAGTCTTGTGTCTGTCGCCTTCCTCCACTGCTACCTGATGATAGCCACTTGCTAGGTCCAGAGTTGAAAAGTACTGCGCTCCCCGCAGGGCATCAAAACTTTCATCGATGCGTGGCAGAGGGAAAGCATCTCTTTTGGTCTTATGATTTAACTTCCGGTAGTCTACACACAGCCTTATACTACCATCTGTTTTCCGTACCAGCACTATAGGGGATGCATAGGTACTTAGGTTCACGGTACTGGTTGGGCGGAATCCGGCGGTATGGCTGTGTAACTGGCTCATCGTCAACTAGATGTATTTCATGCTTAACCTTCTCAGTGTAGCCAAGGTCCTCATCTTCTACTGCAAAAACATCAGAGTACTTAGCCAGTAATGCTTGCAACTGGGACTGTTGGCTAGCATTGCCACCAATGTCAAGCTTGTCCAGAATTGACTGCATTTCACCATCATTAGGCCCATCACCCACATCAAGCATGATCTGTTCAATATCAGCTGAAATCCTTTGAAACTTCACTGCACACTGTGGTTCATTACCCATGTATTCTACTCGTGACAAAATACCCAATCTTATCCGAGGGGGAAGCCAAACATCCTCCGAAGAAAGATTTAATATCTGTACTGGAAATGTGCAGCCACTAGAACCAACTAGTGTGGGAATGACTATCAGGCCTCCTGGTAGTTGCAGGTTAAGGGGTTCGAGCAGCATTGGTTGATTGTTACTTGCACTTTTTGATGCTCTCTTTGCTATGATGGTCACCAGAGATTCTGCTGGAATGTGCTCAGTATCTTTCCCGGCTACACGAGCTACCTCTTTCCTACTGAACTCGCACTTCTGCATTTTCTGAAAAACATTCCTCCAGTTTGAATCCAATTTTCCCCCTAGGGTGGTATCAAACTCTGCATACACAAGTTGTCTGCAATGGCTGATAATGTTCATCCCAATGATACATTGAACTGACTGTTCAGCATTCTGAGGATCTTTGACTACCAAAAACCCACAATCGGGCATCCTTAGACCCATGGCCCTAACCTCCAACTCAAGATATCCAAGGTATGGTATCTCTAAACCGTTAGCTGCCGTCAACTTAAGCCAGCCAGTAGTGAGCAACATATCATTATCTTCCCCAGACAGATGATTCCTAAAGAACTGTTCAGTAATAGTACTCACTTGGCTACCTGTATCCAATAAGCATGGAGTTTTCACCCCACCAACCTCAAGCTCAACCACTGGACAGGTTCCAATGGCATGCTGTATTAAACGATCATGAAGAGGGTGTACATTATCTGAGTCTTTAGGGCCCCCCCAGATTGCCCGACTCACAACAACTGGGGGCTCTCGTTTCCCTGAGAGCTAGTAGAGGGGGGTGCCATCCTTCTGGAACCTGGTCTTTGTGGACAGTATTTGGAAATATGGCCAGGAGTCTCACACTTGAAACAGATTGGTTTTCCATCTTCTGTGTACCTTGGTTTCACCCTAGGCCTGCTGGCAGTACTACTTGCACTACCCCTGTGTACTGTAAGATCCTTCACTGCTTGGGTCAATTCACTTATGGCATTGCTTTGCTGTACTACCACTTTAACCACGTCTTCTAGGGTAACTGATGGGGGTTCATGCACCTGAAGAGCTGAACACTGTACCAGACCACTACCACTACCTTTTGGTCTAACTGCCTTGGCCTTTGCAGAAGATTCTTCTAGAAACCACAACTGAGCCTCCTCTCTCACATCTATCATAGATGAATCAGGGTGATTTCTAACATATTTTCGGAGCTCCCTCCTAAGAGAAGAATCCCTGACCCCTTCTATGAATTGGTCCCTCAGCACTAATCTCTCATTAATCATGAAATCAGGAGAACATTTCACTAACAAGCTAAGAGCTTGGGCCAAAGCATGTGAAAACTCTCTTATATCTTCCCCATCCTGCTGTCTACGGCTGTAGAAGCTATGCAACAACTGAGGTGTACTGCGTTTGTCACGAAAGGCATCTCTGAGGTAGGTGAACAAATCACTAGCATTGCTAATGTCAGAATCACCGCGCATGCGTGCCTCCTCTAGAGCCGGGCCTCTTAACAGTGACATTACAAAATCATATTGGTCATGATCAGACAAATTTCTAGCACGTAGTACAAGTTCAACTTCTTCAATGAAGTCATCAATATGCCTGCCATGTTTATCAAACTCACCACTGAAAGGAACAATGTGTCTTTCCCTTGGAACATAAACATAGGATCTGTTACTGAGGGTAGCTATAGTTGCCATAGCTTCCTCATGCTTAGCATGCAACTCTCTGATCTGTTCATGCAAGTCTGGTTCTGGCTCTTGCACATGTGGTCCTGGTTGTTCGTCACTTGACTGAGACATAGTAACGCTACAGTCTTTTCAGTCCCTACCACAACCCTGGCAAAGGATGAGGTTTCTCTTCCACCAACAGCAGCTGACACCACGACTTCACTGGAACAATGTCTTTGTTGCAGTCTCTCCGCGTCGCCCTCTGGAGCGCTGATGTTGACCGGAAGTGCCACCACAACTGCTGAGCATCCGATTGTCCTCCAGGCCTCACGGTTCCTCCACCCTGTTCTTCACCACTACCGTATTATGTTCAGACTTGTATGATGCATACACATAAAAACCCTAACATTTCCTTAGTAATTAAACGGACCCCACTCCTGGTACCAAAAATTGTTGCCCGGGAAAGTACACGCGGAACGACAACTTAAATTTTTGGGTCCATTTATTACAATACTAAATTTCAAATACACATCCGAGTAAACTTATGCATGTACATCACACAAAAAAGGAAAATAAAACACAGATATATACAAATAATACGGTAGTGGTCTGTGTGTAAAAGATCTGTACACACACACCTAAATCCCAGAACTCATCTCCTCCTCTCACATTAGCTGTTTAATGGCTGATAAAACTCATCATACACACTGCCTAACCCAGCTATCTCTCTCTGCTAGCAAGCACATAGCACACTACAGCGAATATTCTTCTTCTGTGCTGAAAGCATTCACTCTTACTGGGCTCTGGGCAACTATCGCCCCCAGGTGACCAACAAAGGGATATACCCCTATTGTAGCTCTATTAAAGCAAACCAAATCTAATAGGGTGTATTTATTCACCTGGCTACATATACATGTATTGACTTTTTTTTTTTCTTTTTGTCGTACAGTTTCCCAGGATTCCATTATCAACTCCCTCTATGAAGGTGGACAGTCAAGGGTCTAGGGTCTAACTGTTCGTAAACAGCTGTGATACAGGTAAGTGATTATTCAGTACATATACTGACTTTTTTTCTTTTTTGTTGTACAGTTTCGCAGGATCCTGTTACCGATTCCCTCTCTGAAGGTGGACTATCAAGGGTCTAGGGTCTGACTGTTGGTAAACAGCTGTGATACTGGTAAGTGATCATTCAGTACATATACTGACTTGTTAGTGATCATTCAGTTTCTATACACGTATTGACTTTTTTTCTTTTTTGTTGTACAGTTTCGCAGGATCCCATTACCGACTCCCTCTATGAAGGTGGACAATCAAGGGTCTAGGGTCTGACTGTTGGTAAACAGCTGTGATACTGGTAAGTGATTATTCAGTACATGTATTGACTTTTTTTTTTCTTTTTTGTTGTACAGTTTCGCAGGATCCCATTACCGACTCCCTCTATGAAGGTGGACAACCAAGGGTCTAGGGTCTGACTGTTGGTAAACAGCTGTGATACTGGTAAGTGATTATTCAGTACATGTATTGACTTTTTTTTCTTTTTTGTTGTACAGTTTCGCAGAATCCCATTACCGACTCCCTTTATGAAGGTGGACAATCAAGGGTCTAAGGTCTAACTTTTGGTAAACAGCTGTGATACTGGTAAGTGATTATTCAGTACATATACTGACTTTTTTTTCTTTTTTCTTGTACAGTTTCGCAGGATCTTGTTACCGACTCCCTCTCTGAAGGTGGATTATCAAGGGTCTAGGGTCTGAGTGTTCGTGAACAGCTGTGATACAGGTAAGTGATCATTCAGTACATGTATTGACTTTTTTTTTTCTTTTTTGTCGTAGAGTTTCGCAGGATCCCATTACTGACTCCCTCTATGAAGGTGGACAATCAAGGGTCTAGGGTCTTACTGTTGGTAAACAGCTGTGATACTGGTAAGTGATTATTCAGTACATATACTAACTTTTTTTTTTCTTTTTTGTCGTACAGTTTTGCAGGATCCTGTTACCGACTCACTCTATGAAGGTGGAAACGACTAACAAGAGTCTATCCATTTTATTCTCACTTCACAACTCTATATAGGTAAATACAGCTATATTCTGTCCATTCTCAGCTGTATGAGGCTGAATGTTCGTAAACAGCTATTATACAGGTAAGTGATTGTTCAGTTTGTATACATGTATTGACTTTTTTTTTTTTTTTTTTTTTTTTTTTTTTTTTGTCGTACACTTTCCCAGGATTCCATTATCAACTCCCTCTATGAAGGTGGACAATCAAGTGTCTAGGGTCTAACTGTTCGTAAACAGCTTTGATACAGGTAAGTGATCATTTAGTTTCTATACACGTTTTGACTTTTTTTCTTTTTTGTCGTACAGTTTCCCAGGATTCCATTACCGACTCCCTCTCTGAAGGTGGACTATCAAGGGTCTAGGGTCTGAGTGTTCGTGAACAGCTGTGATACAGGTAAGTGATCATTCAGTACACGTATTGACTTTTTTTTCATTTTTGTCGTACAGTTTCGCAGGATCCCATTACCGACTCCCTCTATGAAGGTGGACAATCAAGGGTCTAGGGTCTGACTGTTGGTAAACAGCTGTGATACTGGTAAGTGATTATTCAGTACATATACTAACTTTTTTTTTCTTTTTTGTTGTACAGTTTCGCAGGATCCTGTTACCGACTCCCTCTATGAAGGTGGACAATCAAGGGTCTAGGGTCTTACTGTTGGTAAACAGCTGTGATACTGGTAAGTGATTATTCAGTACATATACTAACTTTTTTTTCTTTTTTGTTGTACAGTTTTGCAGGATCCTGTTACCGACTCCCTCTTTGAAGGTGGACTATCAAGGGTCTAGGGTCTGACTGTTTGTGAACAGCTGTGATACAGGTAAGTGATCATGTACATGTATATACATCTATGAAGGTGGACAATCAAGGGTCTAGGGTCTGACTGTTGGTAAACAGCTGTGATACTGGTAAGTGATCATTCAGTACATATACTGACTTTTTAGTGATCATTCAGTTTCTATACACGTATTGACTTTTTTTTTATTTTTTGTCGTACAGTTTCCCAGGATTCCATTACCGAATCCCTCTCTGACGGTGGACTATCGAGGGTTTAGGGTCTGACTGTTGGTAAACAGCTGTGATACTGGTAAGTGATCATTCAGTACATGTATTGACTTTTTTTTTTTTTCTTTTTTGTCGTACAGTTTCCTAGGATCCCGTGACCGACTCCCTCTCTGAAGGTGGAAACGACTAACAAGGATTTTTCCATCTGCATCTCCATTCCCTACTATGACTGGCTGGCTGGTATTCTGTCCATCTTCAACTGTGTGAGGCTGACTGTTTGTAAACAGCTGTTATACAGGTAAGTGATCATTCAGTACATGTATTGACTTTTTTTTTCTTTTTTGTTGTACAGTTTCCTAGGATCCCGTGACCGACTCCCTCTCTGAAGGTGGAAACGACTAACAAGAGTCTATCCATTTTATTCTCACTTCACAACTCTATATAGGTAAATACAGCTATATTCTGTCCATTCTCAGCTGTATGAGGCTGAATGTTCGTAAACAGCTATTATACAGGTAAGTGATCATTCAGTTTCTATACACGTATTGACTTTTTTTCTTTTTTGTCGTACAGTTTCGAGGGATCCCATTACCGACTCCCTCTATGAAGGTGGACAATCAAGGGTCTAGGGTCTGACTGTTGGTAAACAGCTGTGATACTGGTAAGTGATCATTCAGTACATATACTGACTTTTTAGTTATCATTCAGTTTCTATACACGTATTGACTTTTTTTTCATTTTTGTCGTACAGTTTCCCAGGATTCTATCACCGACTCCCTCTCTGAAGGTGCACTATCAAGGGTCTAGGGTCTGACTGTTCGTGAACAGCTGTGATACAGGTAAGTGATCATGTACATGTATATACATCTATGAAGGTGGACAATCAAGGGTCTAGGGTCTAACTGTTCGTAAACAGCTGTGATACAGGTAAGTGATCATTCAGTTTCTATACACGTATTGACTTTTTTTCTTTTTTGTCGTACAGTTTCCCAGGATTCCAATACCGACTCCCTCTCTGAAGGTGGACTATCAAGGGTCTAGGGTCTAGGGTCTGAGTGTTCGTAAACAGCTGTGATACAGGTAAGTGATCATTCAGTACATGTATTGACTTTTTTTTTCTTTTTTGTTGTACAGTTTCGCAGGATCCCATTACCGACTCCCTCTATGAAGGTGGACAATCAAGGGTCTAGGGTCTGACTGTTGGTAAACAGCTGTGATACTGGTAAGTGATTATTCAGTACATATACTGACTTTTTTTTTTCTTTTTTGTGGTACAGTTTCGCAGGATCCTTTTACCGACTCCCTCTCTGAAGGTGGACTATCAAGGGTCTAGGGTCTGACTGTTTGTGAACAGCTTTGTTACAGGTAAGTGATTATTCAGCCTCTATACATGTATTGACTTTTTTTTCTTTTTTGTCGTATAGTTTCCCAGGATCCCGTGACCGACTCCCTCTCTGAAGGTGGAAACGACTAACAAGGATTTTTCCATCTGCATCTCCATTCCCTACTATGACTGGCTGGCTGGTATTCTGTCCATCTTCAACTGTGTGAGGCTGACTGTTTGTAAACAGCTGTTATACAGGTAAGTGATCATTCAGTTTCTATACACGTATTGACTTTTTTTTTTTTTTTTCTTTTTTGTCGTACAGTTTCCCAGGATGCTGTGAAGGGGGAAACGACTAAGAAGGATTTCTCCATCTGCATCTCCATTCTCTACTATGACTGGCTGGCAGGTTTTCTGTCCATCTTGAACTGTGTGAGTCTGACTGTTCGTAATAGCTTTGATACAGGTAAGTGATCATTCAGTACATGTATTGACTTTTTTTTTCTTTTTTGTTGTACAGTTTCGCAGGATCCCATTACCGACTCCCTCTATGAAGGTGGACAATCAAGGGTCTAGGGTCTGACTGTTCGTAAACAGCTGTGATTCAGGTAAGTGATCATTCAGTTTCTATACACGTATTGACTTTTTTTCTTTTTTGTCGTACAGTTTCGAGGGATCCCATTACCGACTCCCTCTATGAAGGTGGACAATCAAGGGTCTAGGGTCTGACTGTTGGTAAACAGCTGTGATACTGGTAAGTGATCATTCAGTACATATACTGACTTTTTAGTGATCATTCAGTTTCTATACACGTATTGACTTTTTTTTCATTTTTGTCGTACAGTTTCCCAGGATTCTATCACCGACTCCCTCTCTGAAGGTGCACTATCAAGGGTCTAGGGTCTGACTGTTCGTGAACAGCTGTGATACAGGTAAGTGATCATGTACATGTATATACATCTATGAAGGTGGACAATCAAGGGTCTAGGGTCTAACTGTTCGTAAACAGCTGTGATACAGGTAAGTGATCATTCAGTTTCTATACATGTATTGACTTTTTTTTCTTTTTTGTCATACAATTTCCCAGGATCCCGTGACCGACTCCCTCTCTGAAGGTGGACTAACCAAGGTCTTTACATTTGCATCTCCATTTACAACTGTGACTGGCTGGCTGTTATTCTGTCCATCTTCAACTGTGTGAGGCTGACTGTCCGTAAACAGCTGTTATACAGGTAAGTGATCATTCAGTTTCTATACACATATTGACTTTTTTTTTCTTTTTTTTTTGTCGTACAATTTCCCAGGATCCTGTGACCGACTCCCTCTATGAAGGTGGACAATCAAGGGTCTAGGGTCTGACTGTTGGTAAACAGCTGTGATACTGGTAAGTGATCATTCAGTACATATACTTACTTTTTAGTGATCATTCAGTTTCTATACACGTATTGACTTTTTTTTCTTTTTTGTCGTACAGTTTCCCAGGATTCTATTACCGACTCCCTCTCTGAATGTGCACTATCAAGGGTCTAGGGTCTGAGTGTTCGTAAACAGCTTTGAGACAAGTAAGTGATTATTCAGTTTCTATACACGTATTGACTTTTTTTCTTTCTTCTCATACAATTTCCCAGGATCCCATTACCGACTACTTCTATGAAGGTGGACTATTAAGGGTCTAGGGTCTGACTGTTCGTAAACAGCTGTGATACTGGTAAGTGATCATTCAGTACATGTATTGACTTTTTTTTTCTTTTTTGTCGTACAGTTTCCCAGGATCTCGTGACCGACTTCCTCTCTGAAGGTGGACTAACCAAGGTCTTTACATTTGCATCTCCATTTACAACTGTGACTGGCTGGCAGGTATTCTGTACATCTTGAACTGTGTGAGTCTGACTGTTCGTAATAGCTTTGATACAGGTAAGTGATCATTCAGTTTCTATTCATGTATTGACTTTTTTTTCTTTTTTGTCGTACAGTTTCCCAGGATTCCATTATCAACTCCCTCTATGAAGGTGGACAATCAAGGGTTTAGGGTCTGACTGTTGGTAAACAGCTGTGATACTGGTAAGTGATCATTCAGTACATATACTGACTTTTTAATGATCATTCAGTTTCTATACACGTATTGACTTTTTTTCTTTTTTGTCGTTCAGTTTCCTAGGATCCCGTGACCGACTCCCTCTCTGAAGGTGGAAATGACTAACAAGGATTTTTCCAACTGCATCTCCATTCCCTACTATGACTGGCTGGCTGGTATTCTGTCCAACTTCAACTGTGTGAGGCTGACTGTTTGTAAACAGCTGTTATACAGGTAAGTGATCATTTATTTTCTATACACGTATTGACTTTTTCTTTTTTTTTTTTTTTTTTGTCGTACAGTTTCCCAGGATCCAGTGAAGGCGGAAACGACTAACAAGGATTTCTCCATCTGCATCTCCATTCTCTGCTATGACTGGCTGGCAGGTATTCTGTCCATCTTGAACTGTGTGAGTCTGACTGTTCGTAATAGCTTTGATACAGGTAAGTGATCATTCAGTTTCTATACATGTATTGACTTTTTTTCTTTTTTGTCGTTCAGTTTCCTAGGATCCCGTGACTGACTCCCTCTCTGAAGGTGGAAACGACTAACAAGAGTCTATCCATTTTCTTCTCACTTCACAACTCTATATAGGTAAATACAGCTATATTCTGTCCATCCTCAGCTGTGTGAGGCTGAATATTTGTAAACAGCTATTATACAGGTAAGTGATTGTTCAGTTTCTATACATGTATTGACTTTTTTTTTTTCTTTTTGTCGTACAGTTTCCCAGGATTCCATTATCAACTCCCTCTATGAAGGTGGACAATCAAGGGTCTAGGGTCTGACTGTTCGTAAACCGCTGTTATATAGGTAAGTGAATGGTCAGTTTCTATACACGTATTGACTTTTTTTCTTTTTTGTCGTACAGTTTCCCAGGATCCCGTGACCGACTCCCTCTCTGAAGGTGGACAATCAAGGGTCTAGGGTCTGACTGTTGGTAAACAGCTTTGATACAGGTAAGTGATCATTCAGTTTCTATACATGTATTGACTTTTTTTTCTTTTTTGTCGTACAGTTTCCCAGGATCCCGTGACTGACTCCCTCTATGAAGGTGGACAATCAAGGGTCTAGGGTCTGACTGTTGGTAAACAGCTGTGATACTGGTAAGTGATTATTCAGTACATATACTGACTTTTTTTTTCTTTTTTGTCGTACAGTTTCTCAGGATCCTGTGAAGGTGGAAACGACTAACAAGGATTTCTCCATCTGCATCTCCCTTCTCTACTATGACTGGCTGGCAGGTATTCTGTCCATCTTGAACTGTGTGAGTCTGACTGTTCGTAATAGCTTTGATACAGGTAAGTGATCATTAAGTTTCTATTCATGTATTGACTTTTTTTTCTTTTTTGTCGTACAGTTTCCCAGGATCCCGTGACTGACTCCCTCTATGAAGGTGGACAATCAAGGGTCTAGGGTCTGACTGTTCGTAATAGCTTTGATACTGGTAAGTGATCATTCAGTACATGTTTTGACTTTTTTTTTCTTTTTTGTCGTACAGTTTCGCAGGATCCTGTTACCGACTCCCTCTCTGAAGGTGGACTATCAAAGGTCTAGGGTCTGACTGTTCGTAAACAGCTGTGATATTGGTAAGTGATTATTCAGTTTCTATACATGTATTGACTTTTTTTTCTTTTTTGTCATACAATTTCCCAGGATCCCGTGACCGACTCCCTCTCTGAAGGTGGACTATCAAGGGTCTAGGGTCTGAGTGTTCGTGAACAGCTGTGATACAGGTAAGTGATCATTCAGTACATGTATTGACTTTTTTTTTCTTTTGTGTTGTACAGTTTCGCAGGATCCTGTGACCGACTCCCTCTCTGAAGGTGGACAATCAAGGGTCTAGGGTCTGACTGTTGGTAAACAGCTGTGATACTGGTAAGTGATCATTCAGTACATATACTGACTTTTTAGTGATCATTCAGTTTCTATACACGTATTGACTTTTTTTTCATTTTTGTCGTACAGTTTCCCAGGATTCTATAATCGACTCCCTCTCTGAAGGTGCACTATCAAGGGTCTAGGGTCTGACTGTTCGTGAACAGCTGTGATACAGGTAAGTGATCATGTACATGTATATACATCTATGAAGGTGGACAATCAAGGGTCTAGGGTCTAACTGTTCGTAAACAGCTGTGATACAGGTAAGTGATCATTCAGTTTCTATACCCGTATTGACTTTTTTCTTTTTTGTCGTACAGTTTCCCAGGATTCTATAATCGACTCCCTCTCTGAAGGTGCACTATCAAGGGTCTAGGGTCTGACTGTTCGTGAACAGCTGTGATACAGGTAAGTGATCATTCAGTTTCTATACACGTATTGACTTTTTTTTCATTTTTGTCGTACAGTTTCCCAGGATTCTATAATCGACTCCCTCTCTGAAGGTGCACTATCAAGGGTCTAGGGTCTGACTGTTCGTGAACAGCTGTGATACAGGTAAGTGATCATGTACATGTATATACATCTATGAAGGTGGACAATCAAGGGTCTAGGGTCTAACTGTTCGTAAACAGCTGTGATACTGGTAAGTGATCATTCAGTACATATACTGACTTTTTAGTGATCATTCAGTTTCTATACACGTATTGACTTTTTTCTTTTTTGTCGTACAGTTTCCCAGGATTCCAATACCGACTCCCTCTCTGAAGGTGGACTATCAAGGGCCTAGGGTCTGAGTGTTCGTAAACAGCTGTGATACAGGTAAGTGATCATTCAGTACATGTATTGACTTTTTTTTCTTTTTTGTCGTACAGTTTCGCAGGATCCCATTACCGACTCCCTCTATGAAGGTGGACAATCAAGGGTCTAGGGTCTGACTGTTGGTAAACAGCTGTGATACTGGTAAGTGATTATTCAGTACATATACTGACTTTTTTTTCTTTTTTGTTGTACAGTTTCGCAGGATCCTGTTACCGACTCCCTCTCTGAAGATGGACTATCAAGGGTCTAGGGTCTGACTGTTCGTAAACAGCTGTGATACAGGTAAGTGATCATTCAGTACATGTATTGACTTTTTTTTTTCTTTTTTGTTCTACAGTTTCGCAGGATCCCATTACCGACTTCCTCTATGAAGGTGGACAATCAAGGGTGTAGGGTCTGACTGTTCGTAAACAGCTGTGATACTGGTAAGTGATTATTCAGTACATATACTGACTTTTTTTTCTTTTTTGTCGTATAGTTTCGCTGAATCCTGTTACCGACTCCCTCTCTGAAGGTGGACTAACCAAGGTCTCTACATCTGCATCTCCATTTACAATTGTGACTGGCTGGCTGGTATTCTGTGATACAGGTAAGTGATCATTCACTTTCTATACACGTATTAACTTTTTATTTTCTTTTTTGTCGTACAGTTTCCCAGGATCCCGTGACCGACTCCCTCTCTGAAGGTGGAAACGACTAACAAGGATTTTTACATCTGCATCTCCATTCTCTACTATGACTCACTGGCTGGCAGGTATTCTGTCCATCTTGAACTGTGTGAGGCTGACTGTTCGTAAACAGCTGTTATACAGGTAAGTGATTATTCAGTTTCTATACATGTATTGATTTTTTTTTTCTTTTTGTCGTACAGTTTCCCAGGATTCTATTAAAGACTCCCTCTCTGAAGGTGGACTATCAAGGGTCTAGGGTCTGACTGTTGGTAAACAGCTGTGATACTGGTAAGTGATTATTCAGTACATGTACTGACTTCTTTTTTGTCGTACAGTTTCGCAGGATCCCATTACCAACTCCCTCTATGAAGGTGGACTATCAAGGGTCTAGGGTCTGACTGTTCGTGAACAGCTGTGATACAGGTAAGTGATTATTCAGTTTCTATACATGTATTGACTTTTTTTTCTTTTTTGTCATACAATTTCCCAGGATCCCGTGACCGACTCCCTCTCTGAAGGTGGACTAACCAAGGTCTTTACATTTGCATCTCCATTTACAACTGTGACTGGCTGGCTGGTATTCTGTCCATCTTCAACTGTGTGAGGCTGACTGTCCGTAAACAGCTGTTATACAGGTAAGTGATCATTCAGTTTCTATACACGTATTGACTTTTTTTTCTTTTTTTTTTGTCGTACAATTTCCCAGGATCCTGTGACCGACTCCCTCTATGAAGGTGGACAATCAAGGGTCTAGTGTCTGACTGTTGGTAAACAGCTTTGATACAAGTAAGTGATTATTCAGTTTCTATACACGTATTGACTTTTTTTCTTTTTTGTCGTACAGTTTCGCAGGATCCTGTTACCGACATCCTCTCTGAAGGTGCACTGTCTAGGGTCTGAATGTTCGTAAACAGCTTTGATACAAGTAAGTGATTATTCAGTTTCTATACACGTATTGACTTTTTTTCTTTTTTGTCATACAAATTCCCAGGATCCTATTACCGATTCCCCCTCTGAAGGTGGACTATCAAGGGTCTAGGGTCTGACTGTTCGTAAACAGCTGTGATACTGGTAAGTGATCATTCAGTACATGTATTGACTTTTTTTTTCTTTTTCGTCGTACAGTTTCCCAGGATCCCGTGACCGACTCCCTCTCTGAAGGTGGAAACGACTTACAAGGATTTCTCCATCTGCATCTCCATTCTCTACTATGACTGAATGGCTGGCAGGTATTCTTTCCATCTTGAACTGTGTGAGGCTGACTGTTCGTAAACAGCTGTTATACAGGTAATTGATCATTCAGTTTCTATACACGTATTGACTTTTTTTCTTTATTGTCGTACACTTTCCCAGGATCCCGTGACCGACTCCCTCACTGAAGATGGAAACGACTAACAAGGATTTCTCCTTTCTCTACTATGACTGGCTGTCTGGTATTCTGTCCGTCTTGAACTGTGTGAGGCTGACTGTTCGTAAACAGCTGTTATACAGGTAAGTGATCATTCAGTTTCTATACACGTATTGACTTTTTTTTTTTTTTCTTTTTTGTCGTACAGTTTCCCAGAATCCCGTGACCGACTCCCTCTCTGAAGGTGGAAACGACTAACAAGGATTTTTCCATCTGCATCTCCATTCTCTACTATGACTGAATGGCTGGCAGGTATTCTTTCCATCTTGAACTGTGTGAGGCTGACTGTTCGTAAACAGCTGTTATACATGTAAGTGATTATTCAGTTTCTATACACTTATTGACTTTTTTTCTTTTGTCGTACAGATTCCCAGGAATCCGTCACCGACTCCCTCTCTGAAGGTGGACAATCAAGGGTCTAGGGTCTGACTGTTGGTAAACAGCTGTGATACTGGTAAGTGATTATTCAGTACATATACTGACTTTTTTTTTCTTTTTTGTCATACAGTTTCGCAGGATCCTGTGACCGACTCTCTCTCTGAAGGTGGAAACGACTAACAAGGATTTTTCCATTCTCTATTATGACCGGCTGGCTGGTATTCTGTCCATCTTCAACTGTGTAAGGCTGACTGTTCGTCAACAGCTGTTATATAGGTAAGTGATTATTCAGTTTCTATACACGTATTGACTTATTTTCTTTATTGTCGTACAGTTTCCCAGGATCCCGTGACCGACTCCCTCTCTGAAGGTGGAAACGACTAACAAGGATTTTTACAACTGCATCTCCATTCTCTACTATGACTGGCTGGCTGGTATTCTGTCCATCTTCAACTTTGTGATGCTGACTGTTCGCAAACAGCTGTTATACAGGTAAGTGATTATTCAGTTTCTATACATGTATTGACTTTTTTTTTCTTTGTTGTCATACAATTTCCCAGGATCCCGTGACCGACTCCCTCTATGAAGGTGGACAATCAAGGGTCTAGGGTCTGACTTTTGATAAACAGCTGTGATACTGGTAAGTGATCATTCAGTACATGTATTGACTTTTTTTTTCTTTTTTGTCATACAATTTCCCAGGATCCCGTGACTGACTCCCTCTCTGAAGGTGGACTAACCAAGGTCTTTACATCTGCATCTCCATTTACAACTGTGACTGGCTGGCTTGTATTCTGTCCATCTTCAACTGTGTGAGGCTGACTGTCCGTAAACAGCTGTGATACAGGTAAGTGATTATTCAGTTTCTATGCATGTATTGACTTTTTTTTCTTTTTTGTCATACAGTTTCCCAGGATCACGTGACCGACTCCCTCAATTAAGGTGGACTAAGAAGGGTCTTTTCGTCTGCATTTCCAGGGGGGGTGGGGTCACAGCAAAAACTTTTTAGAAGGGTTACAGCAGGACTGGGTAGGCAAAAGCAGCCAAACACAAATGCACTCGCACCAGCAGACAGCAGGGGGCAGCTTAACACATGGGGAAGAGAGAAGAAATGAAAGAAAAACTAAAAATAATGAAGAAAAGGTTTAGGTTTATATATGAATTTGAACAGTATTGTAACACCGCTGTTTCTTACAGAGTGGGATTGGACTTTGCTAAAAAAAAAAAAACAAGTAAAAAAGCTAGCACAGTTCACAGAACAGCTCATGATCCAAAGCAGACCACATCCTCTGTTAAACACGGCGGATGTACTATGATGGCTTGAGCATGCATGGCTGCCTGGGGCACTGGATCACTAAAGTTTATTGATGATGTGACACAGGACAGAAGCAGCCGGATGAGTTCTGAGGTATTCCGAGACATACAGTGTGCTCAAATCCAGCTAAATGCAGCCAAACTGACTGGTCAGCGTTTCATAATACAGATGGACAATGACCCAAAACATAAAGTCAAAACAACCCAGGAGTTTATTAAAGCAAAGAAGTGGAATATTCTTGAATGGCCAAGTCAGTCACCTGATCTCAACCCAACCGAGCACGCATTTCACTTGTTAACGACTAAACTTCAGACAGAAAGGTCCACAAACACACAGCAACTGGAAACCGCTGCAGTAATGGCCTGATAGATCATTAAAAAGGAGGAGAAACAGCATCTGGTGATATCCATGAGTTCAAGACTTCAGGTGTAGCAGACTGGGGGGAAAAAAAAGTTAAATTATTTTCAGTAAAAAGAAATAGGGCCCCTTTAATATTTTTATTTTATTTTTCTTTATTTCATTTGTTTGGATTACATTTAGGCTGGTTTAAACCTCAGTATAATTATCATTCTACTGTTATTAGTTTGGACTAAGGCTAATAGGTCATTTTCGTTTCTCCCAGTAGAGGCGCTTTTAGGCATCAGTGGTAAAGGACCTCTAGCCTCTGGCTCGGTTAGTGGTTCAGAATAAAGCTTTTGCCACAGGCTGATGACTCATTACTGTGTGCTGGTTTCTTCCTCGTCATGTAGAGGAATGGAAATGTCCCTACATACATTTTAGTGGTGAATCTATACTCTAATATGTTGATGAAGCCTTGTGCCATGTTTTGGTTAAGTTATGTCGAGTGAATGAGAAGATGGAAAATATGTTAGCCATTTAGCTTAGCATAGGGGCATGTTCTAATCTGAGAATCCCACTCTTAGTACTTTTATATGTTCTGTAATCCAGTGTTTTTACTAAAAAGTCTAAAACATTTGATACAACACAAGTTTAAGAGTTTAAAGAAGTGTTTTTCCATTATTTTGAGCTTCTTTAACAGCAGCATTTTCTCTTTATCTTAAGCAGTAGCTCAGCTGCATAGCTTGGTACAGTCAGAGGTGCAGTGAAGTTCTTTGGACTGTGTGTTTTTTGTTCAATTCTGTTCCAAGTGTTTGTGTCTAGTATTATATATGTCAGCCACAAAATCTAAAAGGAGCTTTATATTGGAAAGCTGGTTTATTTTCTATAAATATGTTATGATAAAATAACCATTATGCTCAATTTATCTTACCTCAGCTAAACATCAGTGAAGACGTTACTAATCCACTCAGCCAACATGTAGATAAAGAGTACATGTACATAACATTTTTAACATGTTTAAACATCTGGACATTTGAGTATTGAGAGATGGAGGTAATGTAACTCATAAAACTGAAGAAATATCTTTAAAAAACATTTCTAAAATGTAATTAATAGAAATGCAATTTCCCTGACAAGTTAGGACTCCTCCACATTTATTACTACTTAAAATTACTAAAATCAGCTAAATCAGGAGCAGCGCATCAGCTATAGATGATTAGAGCACGGTTAGAGAGGATTCTGGAGAAGCCTGTCTTATTTAAACCTCAGACATTTAGTTTGGTTTGCTTACAAGTAGAAACCTATTTAAATAAAGATGATTTCATGAAGGTACTTTTCACAGAGTCAAGTCCAACTGACTGTAGGACATGGGTCATCCTGTTGTGTTTCACATGTCCAAATGATAATTCATCATAGAAAGCTGTACAGTTAGAGAGTCTTAATGAACCAGTTGTGAACAGCTTGTGGCCACTTACAACAACAAGATTTTCTGATAACTCTCAGGATAACTTTCTGTCCTACTTTTTATTAATTTCCTCATAAACAGTTTGAATTTACCAAGTGAAATAAACACATACACATAAGACTTCCCAGCAGAGCATATTTATTTTACAAGATTCTGTGCTGTAAGAAAGTATTTACCCTAATTATCCCCATCTTTGCATATTTGTCACAATAATTGAAATTCAAATGTATTTGTGTAGTGCTTTGTAGAAATCCGGGTCCGAGCCTCTTTTGAGCAAGCCAACGGTGACAGTGGCAAGGAAAAGCTCCCTCAGAGCTAGAGGAAGAAACCTTGAGGGGAACCCATCCTCCACTGGTCGACACCGGCTAGCACAACACAAATACAAGAGTAAGTCAGGTAACTGGAAAGGATGACCAAGCTGAGGGTTTTACTGCCGGTCTGCCTGCAGCTGAAGATGATGATGCGGGTCAACCAACTGCTGAAGACCTGCATAAGCCCACCAACTAAGGCTCTGCCCAGTGCTCTGGAGAGTTCTGGAACATTGGGGTCTTCCCTCAAGTCTTCCCAGTGCTCAAAGGCGTCAAGTATGACTGAGGCTTTCCCCTCAGGCTCCTTCCAGGACTCAGAAGAGCTCTGGGGAATCAAGGTCTGCTTCCAAGGGTCTGAATGGTGCTCAGGAGAGCACTCACTCATCAATGCCTGTCCCCCTTGGCCTTGCCCAGGGGAACATAGTAGCATTGGCCCATGGCTTTGACCAGTGCTAAAAGAAGCACTAGCTAGCTACCCTTCTCCCCAGGCTCATCACAGAGCTCAGGGCCTCTGGCCAGAACTCAAGAGAGCAAAGGAACTTCCAACGCTTTCACCAGATTTAGGAGGAGCACTGTCTAGCTGACTCCCCTTCTCCAGGCTCCTCTCAGCCCTCAACAAAGCTTTGGAGCATCAGGGCCTGCTTCAAATGCTCTGATCAGTGCTGAATGGAGACCTGGTCGGCTGACTGCGTTTGCCCAAGTTCCTCTCAAGCTCCACACCGGATGATGGGGTCTGCTTCCAAGGTTCTGGCTGGTGATCAGTACAGCACTCCCTGATGGAGGCCTGTCCCCCAAGCTCTGCACAGCACTCTGGAAAGCATTGAAGCAGTGAGGCCTGCTTGAAAGGCTCCGACCAGTACTGAGCAGAGCAATGGTTAGCTGACACCATTTCTCCAGGTTCCTTTCTGCATTCAGGGGCATCGTGGCCAAAAAGGACTTCCTCCCAGGCTCCACTCAGCACTCAAAAGAGCGTTGGAGCATCGGGGCCTGCTTCCATGGCTCTGATCAGTACTAAGTGGAGCACTGGTTGGCTGATTCTCTTTTCTTAGGCTCCACCCAGTGCTCAGCTGCAGATGGGGTAATGGAGGCTTTACCCCAGGCTCTGCCCAGCACTCACAAGAATGCTGGGGAACCAGGGTCTGCTTCCAAGGTCCTGATCGGTGCTCAAGAGAGCACTCGCTCGTCAAGGACTATCCCCAAGCTCTGCCTAGCACTACATCTGACGTCCTGTCCAGTGATCTGGAGAGCCCTCGACTATCAGGGCCTTTACTAAGAAGATTTGAAACAATTATGTGACAAATATGGATCTAGAAAATTTGAATCTAGACATTTTTACAGCACCGTAAACAAAAGCACTAATTAAATTGGCTGAATCACCCGCGTAAAGGCGTAACGCAGGGCTCTGCGGATGGCTGCCATCATCCTGGACAGAAACTTCCGAATTCTCTTGGAAAGCATCTCCGACACAGGTGGTTCTCCAGCTGCAAAAGACGAGATGAATCAGAAAATCAGCAACTCACAAAACTGTTTTCTTACTGTACTGAACAAACTGTATTCTACTTTACTTTTACATTCAAACAATAAAAAGTGATTTTATGAGACACACTTGATCAGCAGGCAGTAAGAAACACTGATATGAGGATGTCTAGCATTGAGATTAACTGTGTGTTCTGTTTCCTGACTCACATTCAAGATGATTTCCAGATGTGCTGGGCTGATGATCTTCAGACAGGCCAGTGGGACACACTTTCTTCTGATGAGCAAACATTTAACAAACAAAACAAAAGTCAAGATCTCAACACAGAAATATCATAAAGGAGCTCAAGCTAAACTATCTGTCTTATTATTAACACAATAATCATATTAACACATTCATGTTAACATATAACACATATTAACACGTGTGTGTGTGTGAGTGTGAGTGTGTGTTCACTACCAGATGGGTTAAATGCGGAGGACAAATACGTGCACCTTTACCTTTACCTTTTACCTTCATAGTTTAACAAATCATATGATGTGTTTATCATTGATCTACTAAAGCAAAAGCTCCCTTACCTTTCGTCCAAACCTGAAGAGAGTTTTTTTAGGTTGAATAAAATGAAAAAATCTCCTCTTTTTCTTCGCCACAGGAACTGGATCTGTGGGACAGTTGTCTTCTAGAGGGTCAGGTCTGGACGTGATGGGATCCTCCTCTTCTTGGGAGATGCTGTTTTTCTCCACAGCGTCCATCACCACATCACTTTCATCACTGCTTAGTGATGAGCATTCTGCGAACAAAACCCTCACGTCCAAAACAACCTTGTCATCCTCAAGGTTAGTTTGCTGGTAGTTTTTGGGCAGAGGGACTTCCTTCTCTTTTTCAGGGGCTGCAGACTGATCCAACAGACGGGCCCGGGCCGCTTTAACGGATCTCTGCAGTAGCTCGCGGATGATGTCCACAGAGTCCCTAGTTGATGTCTCAAAGGGAAGTTTCATTAAGTCGATGGGGACCCCTGCCTCAGCCATTGTCATCAGCATTTCCAGGTCCTCATCAGTGGCAAGGCTGCTGGGCACGTAGATGCTCTCAATTTCTGATTCTCCAATACTGTCCAGAAGTACTTCTGGTATTACTGCCCTAGGGGACTTCGTCTGGAGCTCCTCAACGGACAGCTGAACTGTCTCCTTGTCTTGCACAGCAAGACTTTCATTAGATGCTGAGGCCATGTTTTCCATCCCTTCTTCAGCAGATATGATCAGATCGCTGGTTTTACAGTTGTCATCCATGATAACTATCAAGTTTAATGATGGACAGAATTAAATATGTAAATATAATCATGAGACCTCAAAGCTCATTATTAATTGTGGTCAGTCTATCAATCATCTGTTAGACTAAATATTAATTATTATTAATATGCCATAATAATTTTATTAAGAGAATAGAGAGGGTGAGACTGGGAGGAGTAGAGGGTCCTACCTGCAGGGTGGTCGTTGTCCTAATGAGCTTCTGTTTGAACTGTCTGAACTATTTAAGTGCAATCTGGAGTTGCCTATTGTGATGTCATCGATTCCGTTGCTGCCATAGCAACGATACAGAGTCAGTGCAGCTCATCCACTCAGCTTAAACAGACAAATCACAACACTTAGACTATATAACTACACAGGACAAGCAGCTTTCTATTAGGGGTATCCAATTAACATTGATCTCAGAATCGTCAGAGCTGAATTAACACCTACAGTAATTTAATTCCACCTGGACACCAATGTAAAATGTTCAAATTTTGTTCAGTTCCTGAAACTAAAATGTAATGAATATCCCTGATAAATTACTTATCTACACCAAAACCACTTAAAGATCATGGATTCACATTTTTTAAAATTATTTCTTGTGAAGTTGTTTAATCAGGATGGCAGTAATTCCCTAAGATATCTATAAAGCAATGTTATTTATAGTGTAGTTCAGTGGTAATGTGCATGTGTCAGAGCATGGTGAACCGTAGGATTTGAGACTACTGCCATACATACAGCAATATGGGAAATAAGACAATCCATAACATGAGAATGAGGAAAGTATTTCAGAATATGAATAATATTGTTTACATAAACAACCTGCACAAATAAACAAGTTAACAATTCAGCTCAAAGCACTGCTTATTAAATCACAGTACTGCTTATAAAATCAAATGGGTCAAATGAAGAGCCTGTTTGAGACATAATGAGATAAAACAGTAAATAGTCAGAGAGAAAAGAACAGTTCATATAAGATGTTGTGTAAAAAATGACTAATGAGGTTATTTAGGTGTTAAGTTCATACTGAGGTGGCTTCACAGGGCTTCTCTGTTCTGTAGTCAGTGTTTCTATAGTTTCTCACTTCAGAAATGGGACAGGTTGTTCTGCAAAGCATACTGTGGATTATTCTAGTTACAATATTCAAAAAGAAGTGTATGCTTTACAGTGTGCTTTGCAGAAGAGCTGTGTTCACTCACCTTTTTTAATACTATTGTGAGGGACGATGTACCTAAATGTTTCACTCACCTGTACACCTGTGTAATGTGACGTGATGATAAAAGTGATTTGATTTTTTTTTTTTGGTGGCTCAAGGGGTTGTTAGAAGAGATGTCCACAAGGGGGTGTTATAGGGCCATTATTCCTGGTAACTCTGCTGGTGACAGAGTGCTAAGAAGGCTGAGAGAAACTATAGAGAAAGTCTACCAGCTGTATTTCTATTCTTTACAGACCTCTTTCTTTTGGGTTGGTACTAAGTACACCGCACACACCTACATGTGAAATCTTAAAAGACATGATGTTCTAAAAAATGTTTTATTCATTTGTTTATTTATGATATTAATTAACAACTAAAATTAGCATACACATTTTAGACTGCATGCTTTATGAATCGTCTGCTAAGAAATAGAGAGCCTGTTGCAGAGGTGGGTGGTCACTAGTTACCTTTACACATGATAATAGGAGGATGAGAATGGGAGTCTAGTTTTCCTTTCAGTTTAGTCATGAACTTCATTTTTGAGTGTAATGTTGTCATGTTATGTTGGTGAGCATATGCATGGCTCTGTGATGGATCATGTGTCTAATTTGAGAGCTTTTTTTAGACCAAAAATATAGTAAAAAGAAATCAACCGTAACAGACACTGATTGTATCTAAAGTTCCAGTGCAGCTCTATAAGTTATTCAGTATTGAAGTATTTTATTTTAATTCACTAATTTTCTACATCTGTCACTCTGCCAATAAAACGTGAAGCTCTGGAGCAGCCGCACAGTGACCTAAGGTCGCCGGGATAGAGGGATTTTAGTCCCCGAGCACTGGCTTAAGGAGCAGTTGAACTGTGTTTTCGGAGTGATGGAGCTCCATCCAGTACCTTGGGCTGAGTTGGAGTGCATAGACTAATCATCCAGCATCAGTGCATCAGGAATTCCTACGTGAACCAGACCTTACAACCGTGACTTATCTTGTGCCTGTGTCCACAGAAGGAGATTTCACTGGGCATCCGTTTGAAATACAGGTGCAGAACAAGTGCTTAAACAATGATGCACCACTGATAGCTAGAACTGCGGCTGTCTCTCCAGATCTGCTGAACGATATCAGGGTACAGAATGACTTCCCCGCCCCTCCTCAGACAACCAATGGGCCTCTTGCACACTCATGCCCTGGGGATTCAGCAATGTATGTAGTGGGTATATATTAATGGGTGCATGTCAGAGTTCAGCCAGTTCAGAGTGTGAGGGGGAGAAGAGTGTTTGTCAGTCTGACTGTCCTGGACTTCACACTCCTGTAGGGTGTGGGTGTGTACTGTCCCTGATAATGCTGTGGGCCCTGCTGATGACCCTGGTCCTGTAGTTGTCCTGCTTTACTGTGATTGTAGTGTACTGTAAATGTAGTGTTTCTGTACTGTAAAACAGTATGTTTATGACAATTAACTGTACTGTAAGTATAGTGTATATAGATGACTGTACTGTAAAATGTGTGTACTACAAATTAGTACATTAAATAACAAAAATCTATTGTGAATTACTGTTATGTAAAGTTACCATATGTTTATTATAATTAAGTGTACTGATTATTTTAGTGTACAATAAATGTAGTGTACTGTAGTTTGACTGTAATGTAGTGTACTGTATATTTATTACAATTCACTGCTGAATTCATTCAATTCATAAATTCATTAAATTTATTAAATGAATCCAGTTTTACGTACAACAGAATGAACTTACA